>NC_037669.1:77417989-77722991 GCF_003255815.1 Theropithecus gelada
GAAGGAAGGAAGGAAGGAAGGAAGGAAGGAAGGAAGGAAGGAAGGAAAGAAAAGTGGGGAGGAAGGAAATAAAAAGGAAGGGAAGGGAAAAAGGGAAGAAGGAAAAGGAGGAGGAGGAGGAGGAGAAGAGCAAGAACGGGAACAAGAACGACCACTAATGTGGGAGATAATGACTCTACTGAAGGAAATTGAGATCCCACAGGACAAAAGACGAGGCCTGAGTCACACCCACATTGCTGTGCCTGGACCAGCTGATGTTTACCAGAAAGATGCACCTGAGCAGATATTTACAGACAGAAATTAAATGTAAAGTGTTGCCTATGCAGAACACCGTACATGGGTAGGCCAGGGTCCTGCACCCCTCGTAGAGGGGCTTCCAGAAGAACCGCGTCACAGATCAAACAGTGGGAAGTAACTTGAGTGCAAAGAGACAAGTGCAAGTCCTGGATGCCTCATGTAGTAACTTTGGGCAAGTATATTCAGCTCTTCAGCTCCCTCTTTTCTCATTCACGAAACAATAGCAAACATTTTAGAGCATTTATTGTATGAGGCAATATGCTAAGTGCTTTATGTTCTCTCTCTGAATGATACTTTCTGTCCCTCAACCATTACAACAGACCTAAGGTGGATGATGCTGCAGCGTCCATTTTAAAGATGAAGGAACTAAGGATCAAAATATTTAAGTAAAAGGAGCAGTCAGCAAACAGACAGCCCACAGAGTGAGAGAAAGTCTTCACCATCTATACATCTGACAAAGGACTAATATCCAGAATCTACAAGGAACTCAGATTAGCAAGAAAAAAAAATCCCATCAAAAAGTGGGCTAAGGATATGAATAGACAGCTCTCAAAAGAAGATATGAAAATGGCCAACAAACATGAAAAAATGCTCAACATCACTAATGATGAGGGAAATGCAAATCAAAACCATAATGTGATACCACCTTATTCCTGAAAGAATGGCCATAATTTAAAAATTTTTTAAAAAATAGATATTGGTGTCGATGCAGTGAAAAGGGAAGACTTCTACACTACTGGCAGGAGTGTAAACTAGTACAACCACTATGGAAACCAGTGTGCAGATTTCTTAAAGATCTAAAAGTAGATCTAGCGTTCAATCCAGAAATCCCATTCCTGGATATCTACCCAGAGGAAAAGAAGCCATCATACGAAAAAGATGCTTGCACACATATGTTTATAGCAGCACAATTCACAATTGCAAAAATATGGAACCAGCCCAAATGTCCATCAATCAACAAGTGGATAAAGAAATTATGGTATATATACAGTAGAATGCTACTCAGCCATAAAAAAGAATGAATTAATGGCATTTCAGCAACCTTGCTGGAACTGGAGACTAATATTCTAAGTGAAGTAACTTAGCAATGGAAAAGCAAATATCGTATGTTCTCACTCATAAGTGGGCGCTAAACTATGAGGATGCAAAGGCATAAGAATGACACAGTAGACTTTGGGGACCCGTGGGAAAGGATGGGGAGGGGGTAAGAGAAAAAAGATTATGAATTGGATTCAGTGTATAATAATCAGCTGAAGGGTGCACCAAAATCTTACAAATCACCACTAAGTAACTTACTCATGTAACCAACCACCACCTGTTCCCCAAAACCTATGGAAATAAAAAATGTAAAAAATATATTTAAGTAACTTGCCCAAGATCCCATGACTGGGAGGTGATTGAGGCAAGGTTTGCACTCAAGCCTTTGTGTCTACAAAGTCAGTATACTTGACTGCCTTGCTACCTCTCTCAGGGTTCTTTCAAGGGTTGAATCAGATAATTTGTGAATATGTGTTATAAATACTAGGGTACTGTACATATGTCAGGCTTTGTCACAGAAGGTCAATTTTCACTTTCCAGGATTTCAAGGAGGGGTGCTCTAGAAATGTTATTGATAAGAACATCCTCATGTGCAAATGATCCTATTCTGGTCAGCCAATCCCGTGTCCCCTAATTGATGAGGACGCCTTATTGGGTCAGTAAGGGCCAGTCGAGAGAGAGAAGCCAGTCTGTTATGTGAACAGAGAGGATCTAACATCAAGAATTGTTAGCAATATATAAAGTAGTTAACTGGGTAACTACAAAGGTAAAAGGATAACTTTAAGATATCGTATAGGCAGCAATGACAGGCAGCTCCCCTAGAGTTGAGTAAACAAAGGGAATAGGTTGGAATTATTTAAACTTAGTTTAAGGGAGGGTAGAGGCACACAAAGAGGAAAACCAGCCCTCTGAGGAGAGATGCTGGGCACTGATGCTGGTGCCTCTGACCTCAGAGGCAGGACCTTATGGTTCTAATACCCAGACTTCTGAGGTAGGGATGCAATGAGGTGTAAAGAGGCTGCATCTGCAAGTGTTGAAAATGTGGCAAACTGGAGTCCACTGTTGCTGGGGAAGGCACTGCTGCTGCCAGTGGCAGGGGGTTTGCTAGAATATAAAAGAAGAAACCAGGCAGGAGCAAGTACCTGTTCCCTCTTCCACCCTGCAGCTTTCCCCATAGCATCACTTATTGACAGAGCCCAGCAAGGAGCAGCTGGCAGAGCAGAAGTCTGGTTTGCAGAGTCCTAGCCCCAGTGTCACAGAGCCAAATACAGGGTTTGTAGCTGAGGGAGAGTAACTCAATTACTGGCCCAGGTCACCTCCTTGACTACTGGACATCAAGACCCACTATTTTACATGTAAGGACCAAGGCCCTTGGCCCCCTGAAGTTTCCCTGAGAAATCAACTGGCAAAAGGCAGATTAATCGAAGAAAAGGCATACAAATTTATTTAACATGTATACGTGGGAGCCTTCAGGATAAAGACCCAACCCCCCAAAAGAGGTTCAGAAGCTTTATATACCAACTTGAAGTTGCAGAAATAATATGGGTTCAGAGCATGGCCAAAAACAAGTTTGAAGACCCGGCTGGTGGCTCATGCCAATAGTCCCAGCTATTGGAGAGGCTGAGGCAGGATCATTGGAGCCCAGGAGGTCAAGGATGTGGGGAGCCATGATCATGCCACTGCATTCCAGCCTGGGTGATAGAGTGAGACCCTGTCTCAAAAACAAAACAAAGCAAAAAACAACCAAAAAAGTTATGATGGCAAATTAGGTTTTAGTGACAAGACAACTTATAGGAAGCAGAAAGGAGGAGGCTTTGGCTAGCAAAGGTGATCTTGTTATGTATCATAGCTGAAATTTCACAGGTACCAACCCTTAGAGAGGATAGTCAGGTAAATGTTTCTTTCAGATCTTTAAGGTGTCAGACTCAGTTTATTTTTCCTAAATATGGATAAAGGCCTGGCTGCATTAATGCAGATTCTCTAGAGAGGCAAATTTCCCCTGTAAAAGACAGCTTTGCAGGGCCACTTCTGTTTTCTGGCTCTCTGGCAGCAATCTCAAAATATGTCAAATAAATATACTGGGGGGGTAGAATATTTTTATTTCCTTCATATGTATATTTGAATTTCCAGACAACAGCAAAACAACTGTCTTCTCCTTATAAGATGCAACTATCCTTTGTACAATTGAAAATATTCTTTCCCTAACCCCAAAATCAAGGGGTAAAAAAATCTCGGGAATCATCACAACTATCTTTGGGTTCTGTGAATTCCTTAAAAGCTGAATTTTGTGTTATCTAAAGACTAAACTGTAAATTTAATCTCCAATAAAACTCATATAATATAATGAGTGGAAGGAAAAGCTAAGACGTGGAAACCAGCAGATCTCAAAGTTACAGGATGGGAAGACAATATTCTGTGAATGGCTTAACAGTGAGAGGAGACATTCCCACTTGCACCCTTGATTCCTTGACCCATGAATTCTGTGGTGCTGGAGAAAACAGCACCATGTAATTATCTGATTCATAGCTTCTACTTCATCTGTAAGACAGAGCCCCATTTTTTTTAGGGTAGTATCTCCTAACCAGCAATATAACTGAGTCTTCAGTAAACCATTCTACCTTTAAGTTAAGTCATTTCCTTTCAGATACTGGGGTATAGGTAAGGACCTGTTAATTCTATGGGCAGAAGCTTGCTGCTGCACTTACTTTGCTGTGAAATAAGTTCCTGGATCAGACATAATGCTGTCAAAATGCTTTTCAGTAGATCAGGCATTCTGTGAGTCCACAGGGTAGTGCTGGCAGAAGCATTGTACACCAAGAAGGCAAATTCATATCCAGAATATTACAATGACGACTGATTTCTGTCCCTTCCATGATGGAAGGGGTCTAATGTAATCGATCTGCCCCCAGGTGACTGACTGGCTACTCCTCCAGGATATAGTGCCACATTAAGGACTCAGGGTTGGGCTCTGGGTTTGCCCAACTCTGCTAACTGAAGTACAAAGACAATTAAAAAGTTTAAAGTAAACAACATTGACAGTGATAGAATTAGTTAGGACACCATTAAATAAATGCACCAATAAGATAAATACCTTAGAGCATGATCAAACCAATTATGGCACAGAATTCAGTTAAACATAGATTTATCTATGACCTGATCCAATGGAATTTGATAATCAAAATAATATTATTTTCACATGATTATTGATATCTTAATATTATTGCCAAAGAGATTTTCTAAGAGCGTCACTAGGCACTCAGCAGTGGCCTTAGCTAGGCCAGCCTTAGTGAGGAGAAGTCTGGGTTAAGTCCATGTGTACCTTCTATCCCTGCCACCGTGATCACTGAGTACCTGGGTCCATTGAGCGAGCACTGGGGTGACCAGGTAAAGAAGCTTAGTGACATCAACAGAACATGTAACTTTGTCCTCCTGTCTTGTGATATCCTTTGTGACTGTGGTTGTCCTTTGGTGAGCCTTCATGCAGAACACAAATGAAATGTGTTAGAACTGATGAACATAAACTTAGCAGATAGGGTCACAAAATAGCAAGTGAAGAAACTCAGAGTTTGTGTGTGTGTGTGTGTGGTTTTGGTTTTTTGTTTGTTTGTTTTTTGTTTTTTGAGACGGAGTCTGGCTCTGTCGCCCGGGCTGGAGTGCAGTGGCCGGATCTCAGCTCACTGCAAGCTCCGCCTCCCGGGTTTACGCCATTCTCCTGCCTCAGCCTCCCGAGTAGCTGGGACTACCGGCGCCCGCCACCTCGCCCGGCTAGTTTTTTGTATTTTTTTAGTAGAGACGGGGTTTATCGTTAGCTCATCCTGGTGGTAGAAATGAAGGAAAACATAATTTTTTTTTTTTTTTTGAGATGGAGTCCCACTCTGTCACCCAGGCTGGAGTGCAGTGATGCAATCTTGACTCACTGCAACCTCTGCCTCCTGGGTTCAAGTGATCCTCCTGCCTCAGCCTCCTAAGTAGCTGGGACTACAGGCGTGCAGCAGCACGCCTGGCCATTTTTCTTTTTTTTTTTTTTTTTGGTTTCACCATACTGCCCAGGCTGGTCTTGTCTCAAACTCCCGACCTCAGGTGTTCCCCTACTCAGCCTCCCAAAGTGCTGGGATTACAGGTGTGAGCCACTGCACCCAGCAAAAATAGAATTTAAAATATGTTCCCATCAATTTATTCATCAAATATGCATCAAGAACGTGCTCTGTGCCTGGCATGAGGCTGGCTTCTGTATATACAATTGATAAGCATGACAGATACTGTCCCTGTCCTTGTCATGTGTAGCTTACAACCCAGGGTGAGAAGCAGACCATTTAAAAGTGAGCAAGTGAATACACAAAATAATCGTGGCTCGTCAGAAGGACTGTGAAGGAAAGGAATAGAGGAAGTTACAAAGGGCAATGAGGTGGGGGTGATGAGCACTCTTGGGAATGAAATGGTCAGGGAGGACCCCCTCTAACAAAGTGGACTGAAGCAGAGGCTTGAAGGGAGGGGCAGGAACTAGGGTGGAAATTGGGAGGGACCGAGCATTCCTGAGAGGGGGATGAGAAATTATCGGCAGGGCTCTGGGATGGGGGAAAACTTGATGGCCAAAAAATTGGTGAAAGGTTGAAGAAAAAACAACCAGTGAAAGAGAGAATGCCTCAAGATGAGAGAGGATATTAGCAAGCTTAGTAGAGGTCACATCATCTAGTAAGAGTCCATGATCATTCTAGATACAGATGAGAAGAGACCTGGATGATTTTGAAGTATGGGCATGACATGACCTTCTTTACATAACAAAGATGTCAGCTCTCCCTAAATTAATCTAAAATTCAAAGTCATCCTAATTTAAAAGCAACAGCAGATTCTATTTTATTGTTTTAAAAACCTAATTTGGACCGTGTGTGTATTACAGGAGTCAAGCATCAAAACAGGGAGACCAGGTAGATGGTATTGTAACCATCCTAGTAGGTAATTATGGTAGTTTGGACTAGTTTGATGGCAGTGAGAGTTGAAAGGAATGGCATCTTTCTAAAATATGGCTATAGGGTCAGATTTATGTTTGTGAGAGGCCAGTGAGAAGTAGGCTTATGGATTTCCAAAAGATTGGAATAATATATGCATAAGTTTTAGCTCCTGGGCCAACAAATAGGTTTATCTCCTAAGCCAACTCTCTCTTCAAATGGTAGTTGTGGTGAGCAATTCTGAGGCTCATGGGAAAGAATGCCGATGAGTTAGTGATGTCTGCTGCTATGCAGGAAAAAATGTACTCTTAAGTGTGCCAGGCATTTGCCTTCTCTGGATTCAATGGTTCTTTTCACCTCAGTGATTCTTATCCTTTGTTGAGCAGAAGAATTATGTTGGAAATGGGGTTAAAATGCAGGAACTGGCACCTCATCCTTTTGAAATTTTAATCGAAAGCTTTGGGGCGAGTTCTGGGTAGCTGTATATAAATTTTTTAACAAACTCCAAGGCAATTCTGATGTTGACCAGTTTGAGGACCTGATCTAAAATACCATCATCCATATTTCAAGAGTTTTTGTAGACGGTGGTGTTGAAAATTTCAGATGATGGATACTAAGTGACAATGTTTCTATAAGAAAATCACATGCCTCTGGAGTTATAAATTTATTTCATAAGATAAGACCATATTATTATCAAAAAATCCTATCTTTTTTTCTTCAACTTTTATTTTTAGTTCAGTTTTAGTTTAGTATGTGTGCAGGATGTGCAGGCTTGTTCCATAGATAAATGTGTGCCATGGTGATTTGCCCCAGATCAACCCATCACCTAGGTATTAAGCCCAGCATCTATTAGCTATTCTTTCTGGTACTCTTCCTCCCCCGACCATACCCCAACAGACCCCAATGTGTGTTGCCCCACCATGTGTCCATGTGTTCTCATTCAGTTCCTGCTTATGAGTGAGAACATGAGGTGTTTGGTTTTCTGTTCCTGCATTAGTTTGCTGAGGCTAATGGCTTCCAACTCCATCCATGTCCCTGCAAAGGACATGATCTAGTTCCTTTTTATGGCTGCCTGCTATCTCTTTATTCACTGTCTTAACCCAGGGACCTCCAGGAAAGGAAGCACCATTACTGACTGCCGTTAAAAGAATATTCTTTTAAGTAAATGTTAGTTTTAAGTTTAGTGCTCCATACTTTAAGTAAAGTGCTCCATAGGTGCACTTTCCAGAGTGTCATATAGTTGAAATTATACAGTCGGTAGCCTTTGAGATTGGCTTTCCTCACTCAGTAACATGCGTCTAAGCTTCCTCCACATATTTTCAAGATTTGATAGCTCACTTCTTTTTCGTGCTGAATAACATTCCATTGTCTAAGTGTACCACAGTTTATCCATTTACCTACTAAGGAATGTCTTGTTTGCTTCTAAGTTTTAGCAATTACAAATAAAGCTGCTATGAATGTCTGTGTACAGGTTTGTGTGTGGACATAAGCTTTGACACCTTGGGGTAAATACCAAGGAGTAGAAGGAATCATTGTTGACGTGTGTTTTCCTCTGTGTACAGGTGTATGGACCTTTAAGAAATTCTGTGAGTAGGCAGGTGGGTTCTCCCCATCACCACTCTATTAGACTCATGCAGTAATCCAGCTTAAGCATTAATTTAGGTTTCTGGACGGCAATCTTAAGATCCAGGACCCAGCAAGGTTGGTGGGTACCAAGCAGAATTTGGTGGGCAGGAGTGTGCTTCCTACGATGCCGCATGAACAGAGCAATAGCCCAGGTGCTCTTTTTAACTTAGCAGAGATGAGAATGGAGCTGCTGCGTTTTATTGCCAAGTCAAGCACTGACTTCCCTGTGGCCTTGGAAAGTTACTTAGCCTTTCCCTATCTAGAGCAGGGCTCATGATCTCTAATGCTGAAAAAGTTCACATAAACAAGTGAAGTGAACTTGATGTAATAAAAGTCAACTTTATTTTCCATGACCTACAGCGTAAGAACAAAACAAGATGACCATACATCATCTTGGAGATTATGATAATCTGTCGTAAGAAAAACCTGACAATAAACCATACCTTTTTTTTCCCCTCTCAGTGTATTGGGAGGACACCTTGGAATGGTGGGAACTGTGGCCAACTGGACAGTTAGTATCCCACTTCACAGGGGCAGCTGCCAATCAGCTCCAGCTCCAGCATTGCTGACAGATCTTCCAGAAAGGCAAGAGAAGCCAAAAATTTCCATTTAAAAAAAAATGTAGATTGCCCAGTACGGTCAAACACACCTTTACTCCAAACATGGTTGACATGGTAGCTGCTTGGGACTCTAGTCCAGAGAAGAATCAGTACCTCTCCAGCTAAAATGCTTATTACTCCTTTCCAGCTTTGCCCTGTGTCCAAACCAGACTAGTCATTGTTCTGCTGAACTTGCCATGGGATTTCCTCAAACATACTTTGCTTATCCTGTTTTCTCCTGCTAGAACGGCTGCCTCCCCTCATCTCTCATTGTCACGTTTTGAAATCTTATCCATCCTCCCATCTCAGGAGCTACTTCTTTCTAGAAGCTTTTCCAGTGATTAAAAGGGAAACCTATCTCCTGGGAAAGATGACTCAAGGAGCTATTAACACATTTGTGTGAATTGATTTGACAACCAGAAGCAAAACCTAAGGCTTTAAAAGATTAGGACAAGGGTCTGATAAATTTCGGTGACTTGGCAGGAAGAAATTCTATGATGTCAAGTACATTTGTGTCCAAAGTGTTATACAAACATGTCATCCAAATACAAACTAACTTTTTATGCCCTACAACCCCTCTCCAGAGAATGGTATATAAAAACACTACATTTTATAAAGCAGTGATTCAGTTATCATTCAGGGAGCCCCAGGACACGGCATTCAAGTGAAAGTCTTGGCTAACACTCATCCTGTATTTCTAGACATCGGTTTGCTTCTCCTTGCACACTTTTTCAGCAGTTGGAGGTCATAGCCTTAAGATGTCATCCTATTCTCTTGGCATTATCTCTTGATTATGTTTACGTTACAATTTTAAAGTTCATTGTGTATGGTCTCTTTAGATTAACATTTCCTCTTATAAGGAAAATGTTTATAGGCCACCTAAGGTCGTAACAGGAAAATAAATGGAATGGAGGAATTCTTTTTTTTTTTTTTCCAGCTCAAGTGCAGCATGGAAAAATTAATTGCGCTGTTCTGCCTAGAGAAAAACACTTTAATGCTTGAAGGAAATCAAATGTCAGCCATTCCTTATTCAATGTGTGTTCATTGTTAGAACTAAGAAATTTGTCTACAAATAAATATCACCGAAACTCTTGAAAGCTGTCAAATCACAGCCTAGTAACAAAGGAAGTCAAAAGAAGCATCGTTTGTGACACTATTTATTATTCCTATTCACACGCTGGAAAGATTTTTTTCTGGGACTCATTTGGAGAAAATTGCTGTCAATGTCAACTTGATTTGTCCTCTTCCTCTCTTCCCACATCACCCATCGCTGTACCATAGATGCCCTGTGGAAAGTGGGTTACAGTCTCCTGAATCCCTTCTGCCACCCAGACACTCTGAGGGCTTTATGATCCATTGTGAGGGTTATTAGTGAGAAGGGAGAGCAAGGTGACACTGAGTGTCTGAGGATGGCAAGTTCCTAGAGGTCAGCCCGAGAAAAATCTTTTCAAAACTTGAACATTTCCTTACAACTTTGGCAGCAAGAGATGATGACAGACTAGGACAGGAAGATATGTAAAGATGGCAAGAGCAAGAATAAAAGGAGGCTGTTAACTAGCTAGGTGCCTTAGAAGAGTTGGCAACTGTCAGAGCAGATGGAACACTCTGTGTGGAAGTTAAGACCTGACTTTGAAGCCTGAGTCTGTCTCCACCTTCCTGTTTGCAGTGGCACATAGTAGGCACCTTAAAAATATCTGATGACCTAGATAGTAATAGCAATACAGTAACAACCTCTTCCACATATTGACCACTTCCAGACAATTCATAGCTATAGCAATGCTATTAGAGACCATTATTCCCATTTTAGAGATGAGAAACAGAGACTCACAAAACTCACTCAGCTCCATGGTTCTCAATTGAGAATATTTTGCCCCCCCAGGGTACATTTGCCAATGTCTAGGAATATTTTTGGTTAGCACGATGGGGGAAGGAAAGCTACTGGTTTGCATTGGGTAGTGGCCAACTATGCTGCTAAACATCCTACAATGAATAAGACAGGCCCTGCAACACAGAACTATTCATTCCAAAATGTTAGTAGTGCTGCAGTGGTAAAACCTTGATTCTTAATTAACTTATGGAAACTTTTTATTAAATCCTAATCTCTGCCTCCAAGCATTTTCTTCTAACCACAGTGCTTTACCACCTGACCAGTATAATATAATTGGGCACCTAGCATAGCACATGCTCAATAAATACTTGTTGAATAAATGATGAAAAGAATTTGATGAATTGTTTTACTTTAGGAATTTTTCTTTACCTTTCTGGGTCTCAATTTCCTCAGCTGTAAAATGGGTTAGTGACTTTCTTCACTTGCGCCTACTTCACAGTGTTATTATGCAGTTTAGGTGGACTAATGTATTTGAAAGTTCTTTATTAATTGTAGAAAAAGAATACATAATAAGAGCTTTTTACCATAGAAGCAAGTGTTAAGATAGAAGCCAATATATATGTATGTGTGAAGGGAACCGAGGAAGTAGCAATGAAAACTCAACACATAATGTTGAAATGTAAGGATAAGATTTCAGTATACACAATAGATAATATTAGCAGAAAGAAAAAGTACTCATGATAATCACCCCTGAAAATTGAAAATCTTCAAACCAATTCATCCTGGCCCTAAGTCCCTGGTACCCTGGGGTCTCACAGCCTTCCCTTTCTGATTATTTACTTCCTAGTCATTTAATTAAAAACAAGAAAGTCCTTTCATTGGCAGCAGTTAAGTGCTTTTTCTTATATCTTATTAACAGTCACTCAATAAAATGCCCCTGGCTGTTGATAGAAATTATTTCCACTTCAATCAAATGGCATTTTGCAGTATTTCTTGCCCCATTTGGGACTATTTCACAAATTCCCTGAGGTGGTCATTGTGAACTTACAAACCTATGATCTGATGTTGAAGGCAGTTTTCTGTCCTTGATTCAAGCGGTGAATTTAGCCATTTTAAATTGCTCAGTGACATCAGCCCTCCAGAAAAACAAGAACAGATGGGAGGGATTTGCCACCCCCGCGTTGGGCCCCCTCAACCCTGATCTAAGCAAACAACACTGTTGATCCCTCTTCTCTTCCATAACAAATCTCCTTTTGGTGTTTTGCCCTTGGTCATAAAGGAAGCAAGCCATGCTTGTGGCTGTTCCCAGGCTGTTGCTACAGCTGCTGAAGATGTGCTACTTGGTGGCAGCGCACAGCTATCACCATCATTGCAATCATTTCATTAAGAACTAGCATGAGGCCAGCACCACCTTTTGAGCATTACTGTGTGGGGAGGAGCAAAGGATACATGTAATAATGACAAATTCTCTAGTCCCTGATGGCTTAAAATACATTTCTGCCTAACTACCCAATGCATTCTGGGAAGGCTGTCTAAGCGAAAGATGCTATCAAAATGCATAATATTAAATAAAAGGTCATTTTAAAATCCTAAAATACAAATGAGTTGGCCTTTACTTATTATGAGTCACCAATACAAGACAAGGTACATTATGAAATATATTCCATAAACAGGACATTCAAAAAGGCAAAATCAGAAAGAATGGGAATGGCACATCCTTAAGTACACGCTATTATGAAATCTGGGGATTATGTTAGCCTTTGCTTGTCTGCAGATCTGCAGATTGACAATATTTTTATCTTATATCATCACTTATAATGTACATTAGCTCCATTTCTCCCCCCAGTCACAGAAAAAAAAGAGAAAAACTTCAGAAGTTCAAGGGAAATAACTTTCAAGTTCACATTTAGCATTTAAATGTATTTATATTATTTGGGGGCCAAAGACGCCTTTCTGCCCACTGATGTCAGCTGACCCATTGACTTCCTCCCCTACCTGACTTTCTGAAAGAACTTTAAATGGATGGACTTTTTAAATTATTGTTTTCCCTCTGCAGGAAGACGTAGATGTTTTATGCCTCTCAAGTGTTATAATACACAGAGAAAACAAAAATGTTCTGTTTGCCAAAACATGCAGGGTTTTCTTGTTTGTTCACTGGAATATAGTTAACTTATTTTCTTAGACTCATTCTTTGTAGTTGTCTTGCTTAAAAATTTGCTTAATTGACACATAATAATTGTACATATTTATGGGTTACATAGTGATGTTTTGCTATATGCAATGTATAGTGATCAGATCAAGGTAATTAGTATGTCCGTCATCTCAGATTTTATTTCTTTGTGTTGAGAAACATTCAATATCCTCCTCCTAGCTATTTGAAACTATATAACATATTGTTCATTATAGTCATCCTATAGTGCTATAAAACAGGGGTCCCTAACCCCCAGGCCACAGTCAGCTACTAGGCATTACTGCCTAAGCTCTGCCTCCTGTCAGATCCGTGGCAGCATTAGATTCTCATAGAAGCACAAACCCTACTGTGAACCACACATGTGAGGGAGCTAGGTTGTGTGTTCCTTATGAGAATCTAATGCCTGATGATGTGAGGTGGAAGAGTTTCATCCCCCCAACCAATCCCCCCACCCCCCAGATGAGAAAATTGTCTTCCACGAAGTTTAGTCCCTGGTGCCAAAAAGGGTGGGGACTGCTGCTATAAAACACCAGAAGTTATTTCTCCTATCTAGCTGTAATTTTGTATGCTTTTTTTCTTGACTCCACCATTTTCTAGCTATATAGATAAGTCACTTCACATTCTGGACTTCAGTTGATTAACCCTCCAACTGAAACGTTAGGATTAGTCTGTTTTTAAGGTCCCCCTCTCTTCCAAACATTAACATTATTATCACCACTTTTTTGATTTATATGGTACGTTTATACTTCACCAAACACTTCCATATAAACTCTATGCATTGTTTCTTTGATTATAGATTCCTTAATCTTGATCACTTGTGTCAGGAATGTCTATCTGTATGTGTGCCTGAGTGTGTATTGCCAGGCCAAGTTAGGAACTCAAAATTTTGTTTTTGCTCAATTTCAGTAAGTTTCCTTAGTCGAAGTTTTTGAGTGAATCACCACTCCCAGTTTTCATCTAATTCAGAGGTCTCTGTTGCACTGTGCCTTGTTTGCTTTTGTGGAAGCAAAATAGGTGTGCTGTGAATTTCAATAGTTATCAAATGAGTGAATCCCTTACTGTCTTTCATTGATAGCAGAATTTTCAACTCTATGAAATCAAAGTAGTAAAATCAATCTACTTTGATTGTGAACTATTAAGTTCAGGGACAGAGTTTCCCTCACAGTGAGCTGCATAGTCTTAACCAGCCATAGGATTTTCTTACAGTTCCTTTCACTTCTATCAGGAAGAGAGAATTCTCCTCCAGCATTTTTCTCAGATGAGTCTGAAAGCCCCTTTCCCAGAAACCCTCTAGTAAATGTCATCTTGCATCTGATTGGTGCATGTACTTTACTAAAGTATCCTGTCCCTAATTCCATTACTGTGACCAGGTGCAGAGAATCTGCTGAATGGCTTAAACCGGGAAAGACTCTCACCTAGAACTGAGGATGGGTTCAGCTTTCCCCAAAGTACATAGGCCACATGAGAAATGGTGGATACGGATTGAAATTTAGGATATTTTTACAAAGGAAAATGGAGAAAAGGATGTTTAGTTGAATCTTGGGTGTGCCCTTTACTTGGGCAAGTCTCTTAAACCCCCTAACCATTAATGTTCTCATCTGAATTGAGGATAAAAAATCTTTCTTTCCCCAGTAACAGTGAGTACATTCAGTGTCCACATCTTGGTTTGCAAAATCCTTCTCCCATAAAAAGAGCCAGGGCTCCTTGTTTGAAATGGCTGATTCTAGGGCTGGGGTACTCAATACACAAGCTGAGCCTGGATCATCATTAGAGCCAAAAAGTTGAAAAGTGCTCCAAAAAATCTCCCCAAATGATGGGCATGTGTCAAGGGGATCTGGGAGCCAACAGAAAGAATTCTCAATGCCCAAACTTGAGCAAGAAATTGAATAATATACTGAGTTATAACTCAAAATATAAAATAAACTTTCCTAAGTCCATACTGTAATAAATAATTGGTTGAACTAATAAATTAGAAAGGAGACAGAAATGGAAAACAAAGTTCCCATTCGAAAGAATTCCAAGTAAGTAGATATATCCCAAAGACATGGAGCAAAACTTGCCCCATAAGTTTGGACTCTCTGTAGTGACTTACTTCAAAGAAAGCAGTATAGAGTGGGAGGAGAGAAAAAGTAACTGTACAGTAAAGAAATCTGGAGACCTTTGCCTTAGCCAGGTGATCAGGTTTGCTATCAGTGAGAAGTCATGTTGACGGCATATACCTTTGATTTGATGTATTGAGAATGGCTCTTCACTTCTGTAGTCTTCATCCCCCAAACCCATAAATAAACCTAACCACGAGAAAAACTCTAGACAAACTCAAATCAAGGGACATTCAACAAAATACCTGACCAGTACTCAAAACTGTCAAGGTCATCAAATGCAAAGAAAGTCTGAGAAAATGTCACAGCCCAAGGAGTCTGAGACATGATAGCAAAATGTAATGTGGTGTCCTTAATGGGATCCTGGAACAGAGAAAGTATGCTGGAAAAAAATCTAATGAGGTCCAAATAAACTAAGGACTTTAGTTAATAATGAAGTATCAGTGTTTGTTCATATGTTTTGACAAATGTACCGTGGTAATGTGAGATGTTAACAAGAAGGGCTACTGGGCGTGGCATAGACAGGAACTTTCTGTATTTTCTTTGCTAGTTTTCTGTAAATCTAAAATGATTCTAAAACAGCTGATTTAATTTAAAAAAAAAAGTACCTTTCTTACAGAATTGTAATCACAAATGAGCCTTGTATGCTATAAAGTGCCTAGCCTATGCATGGTAGGCACTTTTTATATTTAGTCGGTTCGGCCACCATTGGCAATAGCTGTATTCACCCTTAACCCTTCCAATCCATCCTCTGAATGAGCCAGAATGATGTTTATGTAATGCTCATCTGAACTTCTCATCCATCCTCCCAACATGTCTCACCCTACTCTCGAGCTTTACATTTTTCAATGACATCTTATTGCTTCTAGCATATTCATAGCGACGCTTAGCTTTCCCATGACCTACAAGACTCCACACACAACTTGGCCCTGCCTGCCTTCCCAAACCATCCCCATTTCACTCTCCTCCTCACCCTTACTCCAGCCACACTGACCTGCTTCCAACATTTCCTCTGGCCAAAGGCCCTTAACACATGCTATTCCTGTCTGAATTGCTCTTCACTACTCTTTGCCTGGTTAACCTCTATTTATCTTTAGTTCCCAATTCAAGAGCTGCTAGGCCAGACGTCTTTCACAGAATCTTGTTTTCATCCTTTGCAGCAATTATCTCTTAATAAGTTTACATTAATGTACATGGTTATTTGATTAATGTTTGCATTCCTCACTAGATTATCAATTCCATGAGGAAAAAATAGTTTCTGGCTCTTTCTATGCTCTTCATTGTATTCTCAGGACCTGTACCTTGTCTGGAACAGTCTGTGCTTAATAAACATTTGGAGAAAAAAGGGAAAGGAGAAGGAAGGAAAGAAGAAACTGCCTCTGGTACCATCGTTTTTAGAAACTGGTTATTTTCTAGAGATCCAGATCTCTTAAATAAGGATTTTGAAATGTTAAACTAGTTTCCTGACCTCTCAGCTTCCAATTCTCTTCAGTAGCAAAGTGAGGGAGAATATTAAAATGGACTAGTTTGAAAATCCTGTCACTCACTGAACACTAGAGATTTCACAGATGACTTTTGAAGCACTAAAATTTAGAGTGGGAAGAAAGTGCTTGCAGAAGATGTACACAAGGCAGTCATGAGTAGTTAGTTGGCATCTCTAGTGCTTTTTGGGCTTCCTTGCAAGAATTCCCAATTAAGCTCCAGTCCATTCTGGCATTTTCTGGTCATTTAGTGATTCACTGCTTCCTAGGGGTGTAGATTCCCTGTGCTAAAGTAGAATAAACAGTGAAAAAAATAGCTCTTGCACTTATCCTTAATTTCCAAAAAAAGTGGAGTTCTTTCTTTGATTCCAGAAATATTTGTATTGTGGTACAGTCACAGAATCTGTGGACTGTGAAATAGGATTCCAATTACTTAAGAAGGAAGGCTCCACCTTTCCAAATTTTGTCTGTCCCTTGTGCTGCCAAAAATTGCTCACTAGTATTTCCTCTGATTATTTTCTTAGTGCCTTTGAATTTGTTAGTTAATAAGGCAGCCTGACAATAAATACTTCATAATGCATCAACAGATACAAACACTATGTGTCTCTTTTGTCATGCTTTTCCCCCAAATGAGGTCCTCTGAAGAACCAAAGGCCTGAAGTGCCATTTTCTCCCTCAGTTTTCATCCACACCTAGCACCCTTTATTTTCCCCTACCTGTTACAGAAGTCAGTCTGAAATAAAATGTAGAATAAAGTGGAGGAATCTTGGGGATGATGCAGACATGTTATAGTCATCGAGTCAGTGACTGGAGAACCTGAGCTCTTCAAAATGACACTCTGTAACAAGGCCCCTGAGGGACTGCACTACATGGGAATCCAGTGTAGTTTTTGTTCATGTAGACATGTCAAACAACAAAAATCTTGCCCACCATTTGTTTCTTTCTTCTAGGCCCTATGAAGATCAAGAGAGAAGCCAGTTATAGTTTCTGCCCTCAGAAGTTTCTAGTCTTGTAGGAGGATTAGATGTGTATGCAAATAATAATAACATCAAGATAGAACAAAGTGAGGGCTAGTGGAAGGGCAATAGAAAGAAGATCCATTTTCTTCTTTCTTTCCACTACTACTATTTATTGAAACTTTAACACAGGCCAGGCCCTGTGCCAGTCTCTAAGGTTATGATGTTGAGCAAAAGCCATGGAATGCATACCCTAATGGAGAAATAGACGTCAGTCAGGTGACCACACCAACAGATGTACAATTACAAACTAACCTGGGTTCTGTGATGGAGAGGGCATGGTTTTTTTGAAAGTCTTTGAGAAGAGTCTGAGAGAGACAAGCTTTGGTGAAAAGCCTGCCCTAGGGCAGAAGGATGGCAGGTGCCAACTTAGGGAAGAGTAGGGGAGGAGCCTGTTAGACAGGGCAACAGCACATCGGAGGTGAGTTCTGAAGCCAGGAGATCCTAATTATGCGGAGATGAGTTCCCAGCCAAGAAAACTGTGTCAGCAAAGATAAGGAAGGGGAAAGCACGGAGCAGGGTGGGGGAAACATCAAATGGTCAATTCAGCAGGATCACAGGGAACATGGCGGGAGTGGAGGCTGGAAAGGTGGGTGCTGAGCCTAGACCATCAAGAACCAGAATACGTCCTCATCATTTTTAAAGATTGTCTCGTGGAATCTACATGTTTTCAGAACCTCTCAGGGCTGTAGTATAGGAATGAGCCTCTAAACTCGCACCACCACCACCACCAATATTGTCACTGTTTCACACAGAGAAATTCTTGCTCTCATAATTTTGTATTATGAGCATCTGGATGGTACTTCCATTTTTAAAAGAGCTACACTGCTTTTTTAAAAATTGAAAATCATCTTCCTGGACAGTGGGAGACAGGATCAGATGTGTGCTTTAGATCAATCTGTGGCAGTGGAAGACAGGAGGCAGGGGGACAAGTTGAGTCACTATCACAGTAGTCCAGGGGAGCCATGTTAAAGGGCTGAAGTAAGGAAGAAATAAGTAATAAAGAGAAAGACACAAATGCATGAAGAGCTGCTAGATAGAGGAGGACAGGAGAGCATTTGGCAAATAATTAGATGTGTGTGACAATGAGAGAAGAAAGTCAAGAAGATGCTGAGGTTTCAGGCCTAAGTGCCTGGAAGAGCCAAAGCCGTTTATAACAATAGATAATTCTGCCTGAGGGGCAGCTTGGGGTAGGGTGGGCCGATGTGTTCACTTCATCTGTATGATTTCACTGAATCCTCATACCAGCCCAAAGAGGAAGGCGCTGTGCTTACCCCCATTTTTCAGAAAAGGAAATTAGGCTTATAAACATGAAGCCACTTTTTCAAGCACAGAATTTCCAAATGGCTGACACAACTTGGCTCTTAGCCACTGTGCGTTATATCTCACCTGGACAATTTCTGCAGCTGCTCAACTTTTTTTTCCTTGCCTACTCTCCATCTTCCACTGCCCCCAGAGTAATCCAGAACACAAACCTGATTATGGTGCTCCTTTCCTCAGTAACCTTTAATGGCTCCCCATTGCCTGTAGAGGTAGTTTTCTATTTTTAGAGGTATATAACAGTTTTTTTTAAAAGGAAAGTTTATGGAAGGATCTTGATATAAATTATAATTAATTTATCAATGATTCTGTACCCAGTGGAGGACAATATGAGACAGCCTTATTTTTTTCCAGTTTTTACCTTCAGCATTGCTGTGCCAGAACTCCCTCTTCCATCTCCTAATGACTCCTTGCATAGACTTCTTAGCTTTCCAGTCACTTTCAAAAACACAGTCTCATTTACAATGTCAATTTTATATCCAACTTAAAGCTCATCACCTCCCTGCCTCTTCTGTGTCTAGCTTTTCCAGGGTCAATGCAGGGAGTTGAAAAGTCGTGGGCAGTGCTGAGGGGAAAAGGCAAAGTTCATTTGACTTAACTGGGCTGGTGACTGCGATCTCCTCTCCAGTTATTTCACTACCTCTCCGTTGGTCTCACTGTGTGGTGACAGCTAAGTGCTGGTGCTCTCATGAGAGACATGGATGAGTTACTTGGGAGCCCATCAGTGGGAGCCCTTACTCTTAGGGAGATATTCATCAGCTTCCTGTCTTCCAACCACACGTGAGCTCCCATCTCTGCAACTTCTTTTTAGAGCTTCCTATAGCTGGGACTCCGTGGGCCAGCATCCACCTCTAGGATGAAGCTCCAGTAAGATGGCCCTAGTTCAGCTACAATACCTTCCTCAGTGTGCATTTGACCCATAAGAAACCCACACAACTTTGACACACCAAATAGTGGCAGTAGAAATAGAGCCAGAAGTACCTCACTCCAGCTGGCTGTCTCCCTCCAATTCTTTGTGTTTTAGATCTGCTCAACTAGACACAAGGGCAGGTCAACCAGCTGGCTGCAAAGCAGACTTCCAACAGAACCATGAAAACAAGATGCTCCCTTTTTTTTCCGGAATCCGAATCTCTAAAGGTTATTTTCTTGAAGGGAAGCAACAGGAAGCACCACAGGTGGGGTAAAGAAAAGCCACAGCAATCTCCTTTCTCAGGCTAACGCCTTGGGAACCCTGAGGGATTTCTTTTTCTTTCTAACCGGTCCCTCTCCTCTCCTTTCACAGTTTCCTTCTCATATACAACTGGTGAGGAAAGTCACTGGAATAATGACTGGGGATAGTAGGGCCAGGCTGGACACCTTTCAACAAGCCCTGGAGGGTATGAATTTTTCTCCAAAATTTATGTCTCCAATTCCTGAACACCAGGAAGAATTCCATTCAACACCCTGCTGCAGAAGTTTCCTGAGGTCAACACGGTTTCTTTTTTGCAATTTTGTTCATGTAAAAATTGTGTGTAATAATATGCGTGCATTTAGGCTTAAAACATTTTTTAGCAGGGAAAGAATGCTATAAACCTGGGGCCCAGAAATCTCAACTTCTCCCCCACTTATCAGGGAAGAGAAACTGGTTTAAGACGTTCTTCTGTAAAATGAATTCGTTGCAATTTCTTTCTTCTATACAAGATAAGTGTGGTTTCTCATTCCAGTGAAAAGAAAAAATTCCCGAGAAACACAGATGTTAGATTCAAGCATTAATTTTTTTTCTTCCTTATGAAATAGTGACATTAGCAAACCTAAAAAGTTAACTAAAAATGGAATTTAGTGAGAAAGGAGGGCAATATATATTTTGCCTTACTGGAAAAAGAGTGGGGATTTTCTACTTTTATCTTAAAGTGAAGTAAATAATGAAATAGCATGATTGTCTTCTAGGAACCTCCTCATTGCCCCTACTTCTACCCCATCCCCAGATTTTCTGCCTCTCTTGTTCTGATTGTGTTCTGTGCAGCAGCTCAGGCTTTTAAATCCAGGAGAGGGGATTATGTGTTGGCATGACCCTTTCCCTGCAAGCAACAGGTTGAGGGTGTGGTTTGTGAGGGTGTGATTTGTGAGTGTGTCGGGATCAGCATCCGTGTGACAGAATGTTAGAAGACAGTGAATGCTTCCAGTCACTCTACTGCAGCTGTCTCCTGGAATTAGGAGACTTGCGACATAAATATGCATACAACACAGGGATCAGCAAGACCCCAGTAGTTTAACCCCTGTGTAAGACATTATATACCTCAGTGAAAAAAAACTCCAAAGCACTCCAAAGTAGAATTCCAAAAATACCTGTCTGGATTGTTCTTGCAAATGTGGTGCCTTCTTGAACAAATTTTTTCACCACATATGAACTGTCAAAATTCTCATTCTTATCTCTTTTCTTCCTCAAATTATTTTAGATCTCAGCCCAGCTGGTAATACTGGGAAGGGTTTAACAGCTAGAGGATTAACATTATGAAGTTAAGCCTCCATGTCAGTGTAGTAATGTTCTCTTTGCCCCATAATCAAATGTTGTCAGGGCAAATATCTTACTTTCCTGAGGTCAGCATCTACAGCAGGGTTTCTCAGCCTCAGCACCAATGACATTTTAAGCTGGATAATTCCTTGTTGCAGGGACTGTCTTGTGCATTGCATGGTGTTGAACAGCACCCCTGGTCTCTACCCACTATTGGCAGTGGCACCTCTCTCCCTCCATTGTGACAACCCAAAATGTCTCTAGACTTTACCAAATGTCTCCTAGGGACAAAATTGCTCCCCCTTCCCTATCCAAATGACAACTACTGAGAACTCATAGAGATCATAGAATTTTGTAAGAAAAATCCCAATCTGAGCTAGTTTCAAATCTAAACCTTTGTGGGATTTTTTTTGTTTTTTGGGGGTTTTTTGTTGTTGTTGTTGTTGTTTTGGTTTTTTGTTTTTGGTGCTAGTGGTGAGGAGGAAGGTGAAGAGACTGGTTAATGGAGACTTGACCCCTTTGTCTTATAAATTGTGATGGCTAATGTCACAGTTTATGAAGACTGTTTCCTGAATTTCTGCAACTCTGCTTCTCTGATAAGAAACTGAAGGTTGCCATGAAATTAATCACTCTAGAGGGGTTTACAGAGGGAGGTATAGCTCCAACCCTTGGCTGTTCTCCAGTATTGGCCAGTGTAAATTGCCAGTGCCTGTTGGTTTAGAGATTAATTATTAATGATAAGGAAGCTTATGAATTTTTCAGATTTTTCTCCCCTTGGGGTGCCTGTCTGACTTCCTATCAGGAGTATAAGATCCCTTCCAACCCTCCTGCATCAAAGCCCCAGCCTGTCACCCAGGGCGTTATCTTGTTCCATGCAGGCTGGCTGCATATGTTGACTCTAAATTTTTTAATCAGCCATTTTCCAACTCAACTGCACATGTCAGGCTGTAGAGACAGAATCTATTAAGCACCGTCAGAAACCAGCAGGGGCCTTGTGGCATCATGATTTGATATCTCTATGGCAGAATTTCACAATAAAAAATTCACAGGAGTACACAGTTTGCTGAAATGTCAGCAACATGCCCACAGGACTTTAAAGGAGGTGAAACACCATCAACAACAGCAATAATAATCTCTGAACAGTCCTTTCAACTTCTGGAAGAATTTTCACAGCTATTTAAGTATCTGATTTTCCCCAAACCCTATACTTTTAGATCACCCACTTATTTTTATGAAATAAAATGAATAGGTATCTGATCCTATCATCCTTAATCAGTTGAGTTGATAATGATGACCATTATGGGTTGAATGATAAAAGCATAGATAATTTTTCAATTTTAAAAAATCACATAGATCATCTTAGGATATTGAGAATTCCCTGTTACATGGAGGATAAAATATTTATAGGCAATCACTCAACATATATATATTGAACACCTCTTTTGTGTCAGGTACTTGCTGAGATATTAACCTGAAAATTTGGGTTTCACTTCATCTTAAAGCCATTTCTCAAAAATGTATTTTTCCACTCTCTTACCTTACAATGCAAAAAGCATTCTTGTTGAAAGGCATCATTTTACAAATCAATTCTGTGTCTAGGAATGTTAGCATAAAAGGGCAGTGTATTGATCTGATATATATATTTGGTATTGCTTTTTAAAAACACAATTGCCATCATCGTACATTTACTTTCTTGTGAAAACAAGTTCCTTTTGTAAAGGTGGTTACTTAAGGTTCCTGGATACGTTTTTGTTCCTTCTGAGATTTTACAGTAATTGGGGTAGGAGGAGAGGAGAGATTTGCTATAATCACTACAGAATGTTTTCTCCGAAGACCCTAAAAAGCATGTTCTTAGCTTTTGAAATATGAAAGGGCTACATAATCAGGTGAACTACCTAATCTTAAAAACAGTTTCACAGAGGATTAGCCTGGTGTCTGGATTACAAATACAATTTCAAGACATGAGAAGTCATCTGTCTTGATGGTGGTTTACCATTTAAAGTGTTTCTCAGGCTGGGAACTTGTAGATACATTAGAAGTAAATTAGATTACGAGACCCTAGGGCCACCTTAATTGGAACTTCCCCAGTGCTGAATGTGTGTATTGCAACCAATATTGTTTTAATTTATACTGGTTAAAATACTGCTTATTTGCAGGTTTCTCTCTCCGAGGAGATTACTACTTTCTTCTATTTCCCTCCTCTAAGCCAAGGTCATATTTGCCTTTCACAATGCAAATTAAATTATATTACACCACGTTCACTTGAGGTAATTTAAACTCAAGCTAAGTTTAAGTTAGATGTAGACGTGTCCACATAGGCCAGGTAAACTACAGAATCAAGCAATTTCTAGATTTTCAAATAGATTCTATATTTTAAGCACTTTAACCAGAATCTACAATCTTTTTGAGGCAGACACACTAATGCTTATAAAATATTTTATGTCTTTTTGTTTTCATTTTCTAACTTTCTTTGCAGTTAGGTTAGGGCCATATGATTAGTTTCAGCAAACTGGCTTTGACTCCTCCGTGTTGTGTTTTCCCTGTCACATTGAGCCCAAAAGCCACATGTTGAGGTAGCAGAGTCACACAATGATGGTGCTTCCAAGTGCTTCAATCCCTGAGTGATTCTGTGGAAGAGAGTCCCCCATAATTGGCACTGGGTAAGTAGAGTAAGCAAGAAATAAATGGTTATTGTGTTAAGCAACTGAGATTTCAGGGTTAACTTGTTACCATGGAATAAATTAACCTATCATAATTAATTGATTTTCCCTTATAAATTTATTTTTCAATATTTATTTTGTTTTCAGTATAATACATGATTATCCTTGCTTATGATTGACATGGTGTTATGGACCTCAGCTTCGTCAAACATATAAAATCTACTTCCAACTTCTTGAATATAGTGAGAGTAGGCATCTATATAGTCCAACAAATAAGAACTGTCTCATGTGTTAGAGTAGATGATACCCTGATACCTTTGTGCATTTGCACACAATGCAGTATATTATAAGCAGGACATACTTGATAAATGCCAATAATGTAATTTTGGGTTTTTTAGTTCATTCTTTTTCTCCCATCTGTTGGAGAATTTGGCCGCTTACTCTTTTTAATACCACCTCCTCTTCTTAAGCACGGATACTTTTAAAAGAACTAATAAAAAAAATCTACTTGGTTATGGATTTGATACTGGGAACAAACTGTTCCTTTGACAGGTCTTAATCAAGGTGAAACTCACCCTTTTTAAATATTTTTTACTTTGAACAATGGCAACCACACAGTAGACATACTCTTCAGAGCAGGCAAAATGAGATAATGATATATGTGGGTAGACTTATGAATAGACCCAGTTTCCACCAGCTACTGTTTAATGATCAGCCTGGGACTAGAAATTAAGCACATCTTATATCTGTGACATGTTGCTCAAAGGAAACAGTGGTGCATGTGACAGTTCTCAAGTACCCTGGAAATGTTTTAATTTAATTAATTCACCTCAGTTTTAATTGACATGGGCAGCTCTGTGATTTACAGATCTGAATGTTTTTTACTATTTGAGAGCTTTCTTACACACCTGCACACACATACACCACTCACCTGCATGCACATACACATTCACTAAAGCCATAATTGCAGAAGCTGGAAAACTCAATTTCATTTTGACCTTGTGAGTAATTTTATACTGTGCTATCAGTGCTTGAAAATGAGGTTCACTTCTCCTTAAAATAAAGAGCAGGTTTTTTTTTTTAGCAAAAGCATTCGATTTGATTAGAGGTATTTTAAACATCACTGATGTTTTCCTGGACTTCCTGTTGAGCACATTATTTTGCCATTTATAAAATGCTTTTTACCATGACTTGATGCTGCTTAAAGAGCAAAATTATTTAACAGTACAAAAAGGCATTTTATTTCCTGTAATGTTTATGTCAAAATATCCAGAGAATATAATCCCCTCTGGCTTGTTTTGAAAAAGTGAACATTACCCATCAAATCAACTACCCAAACTAAATTTCAGAAATTAGTAAAAACTAAATTCAAAAATGAATGGCAATGAAAATAATTATTTAAATATATGTAATGTTTTACTAGTTTGAAAAAAATAACTCTTCTTTTTGTTGAAAGAATTCTGAAAGTTATCAAGTTCTGTGTTTATCCTGCTTTCACAGTTAATAACATAATGCCTGAAACAAGGCAAGTGTTTAGTGAATATTTTTAAATGGTTAGTTGAATACTAATGTTTCCAATTTCCAGGTGAGGAAGCAGAGACTCCCAGAGTTTAACTAGTTCACACCTCTATTATTCACACCACTTTAGTCAGCTATTCTCTGTCCTTTCTGCACTTAAATACTCACTTTCATTTACTCATTCAACAGAATTTAATAGGTTTAAACCATTTGCGTTCAGATTTCTGTTTAGGTCATGATTTGAGCACCTATTAAGTGTCAGACACCACACTAAGTGCCTGGAAAAACATCTCATTAACTCCTCAAAACATCCCTGCTACATAGATGTTATTGTCTCTATCTCAAATTTAACTATGCAAATATTTCTTACTCCCTTACCATACATCAGTTATTGGCTATTTTTATAATGAACAAGACAGACAAGGTCTTTGCCAAAGGCACTTACAGTCTTGCACAGAACATGCCAAGAAGCAAATCACACAAATGTGATGGGAGTGATAAAACAAGAGATTCAGGATGTTAGGGTGGCCTAGAAGAGGTGACCTTGGCTGAGACCAAGAAGGCCCCTAAGGTAGTAATATTGAGACTAGATTTTGGGTTAATGATTTAGTGTTAACCAGACAAAGATGACAGAGGGCCAGGTGCAGTGGCTCACATCTGTAATCCCAGCATTCTAGGAGGCCCATGTGGGAGTCTGAGGCTAGGGGTTCAAGACCAGCCTGGGCAACGTAGCATGACCCCGTCTCTACAAAAAATACAAAAATCAGCTGGGCATGATGATGCTTGTGGTCCCAGCTAGTCAGGAGGCTGTAGTGGAAGAATCACTTCAGCCCAGAAGATCAAGGCTGCAGTGAGCTATGATCTCAACATTGCATTCCAGCCTAGGCAACAAAGAAAGACCCTGTCTCAGGGTGGAGCGGGGGGGAAATGATGACAGAAGAGGAAAGAGAATTCACATTGACCAGGGGCCAAGCAAGAGTATGTCATGTTTGCGAACCTAGAAGTACAGAATGGTCTGAACCTAGAGAACAAGATGGAGTAGTGGGAGATGAGCCTGGAAAGCTGTGCAGGAGCCAGATGGCAACAACTCTCAAAGCTTTGATAAGGATCTCAGGCTCCTACTACCAAGGGAAATGGAACGTTATTGACAGGTCTTAAGCAGGAGAATAACATGAGCAAATGCACGTTCCAAAAAGATGAGCAGCCTGCCTTGCAGAGCATGAGTTAAATTCTTGCTTCATGGCATGTGGTTCGCAGCATCAGCACCACCCAGGAGATGTTTACAAGGATGAATTTTTGGTTGTCACCTCAAGCCTACTGAATCAAAAGTCTCCCAGGGTGAGGCCCAGGACTCTGTGTTTTAACAAGTTCTCTGGTTGATTTTTATGGGCATCAAAGTTGAGAACCACTGGATTTTGATAGAGGTTTTCAACCTTGGCTGCACATTGGAATCACTTGGAGGGCTTTTTAAAAATTGGCTGGGTGTGGTGACTCACACCTGTAATCCCGGCACTTTGAGAGGCTGAGGTGGGTGGATCACGAGGTCAAGAGATCGAGACCATCCTGGCCATCATGGTGAAATCCCGTCTTTACTAAAAATAAAAAAATTTAAAAAAAATTAGCCAGGCATGGTGGCATGCACCTGTAGTCCCAGCTTCTTTGGAGGCTGAGGCAGGAAAATCACTTTAACTCAGGAGGCGGAGGTTGCAGTGAGCTGAGATCATGCCACTGGCACGCCAGCCTGGTGACAGAGTGAGACTCTATCTCAAAACAAACAAACAAACAAAAAATACTGCTGCCTGGGCCCCAACCCAGAATATCACATTTAGTTGGTCTGGGTGCAGCCTCAACATTAGGATTGCCTTTTATTTCTCTCTGGGGATTCAAATATGCAGCCAGGAGGGAGAACTGCTGTGTATCATAGGGAAGCAAGAGAGGATGAATGTGGAATTGGGGATTGAGGATGGAGATGATGGCAGCCTGGCTTAGGGAAGTGGATACACAGCATAGATGGATTCAAGAGATATTTAGGAGGTGACTGCATAGCTAGGAAGGGATAGGCCATGCATAGTCCCCTGCATTTTTCTTCACGAAACCACCTGCTTCCTCTATACCCTGGGGTTCGGCTGCCACATTCACACAGAAAGACAACACCCACTCTCTTCTTTGAATGGCTTCAGTTCCCTATGTCTTCAGGATAGTGCAGGTGAATTGGACAGTCTCCCAGCCCCAGATACAAAGATCATTAAGATAATCCATTTAAAAAAAACACAGCTGCGTCCTCTATGCTGGATAAAAAACATAGTCTCTGGCCTCAATGGTACTAAATTATAGCCTTAACCTTGTAACCCATCATATTCAGGGCATTATGCTAAGTACTTTATGAGTACTCTCTTCTTTCATTTTCATAACTAGCCTCTGCTGTTGGCATTGTTACTGTTAGGACTCCCACTTTGCAAATAAGGCCATAGACAGAGAGAGCTTAGTAGATTGTCCAATGTCACAGAGCTAGAAAGTGGCAGAGCAAGGATTTGAAGCCAGATCTGTTTCCAGCTCCTGGGTCTCTGACTACCATCTGCTATGGCTGCTCTGGAGTGGAAGAGAGAATTAAGGCATAGGACACATAGAAAGCTTGCTAGCAATTCCTATAAAAGTGGGTTGATGCCTGTCTAAAGTAATCAAGGAGGGCTTCTTGAAGAAAGGCCTGAAGCCAAATTCTGAATGACACATCAGACTTGAAATAGTAGAAAAAGAGGGGAGGTCATTTCAGGACTGCGGGGAAGATGGGGAAGACTGGTTGAGCACTACAGGATCATAAAGAACTGGATTGGTTTTCTGTTTGGGTTTTTTTTTTTTTTAATGTATTTATTTGCTGCTTGCTCAGAAAATTGCTGCATTTGGGGCTCTTGGGTTATATTTGCTGCATTGCCAGAAGCCAGCAAAGACATAAAACTGGTGACTCAAATGCAGGCAGGGTTGTCATTGGCTGGCAAAACTTGGGAGCTAAACCCTGCATTTTGCAATCAAGGAGAAGTACATTGTTCAAAATGGAAACTTTGACCTACCCAAGGTCTTCTCTTGGAGAGGAAATAAGGCATGATAAAGAAAGACACAAATGATCTTATTTTAGCTCTTCCACAAATTAGGTAGTATCATCTCCTTGGATGATTTTTTGTAAAAACAGAATGTAATTGACTGCATGGGAGACCAAACTCCATGTTCTTTCTACAAATAACCCTGAAACAGAGCCCTTAGTGAAGACTCGGATGGATGGCAAGGCTGCAGATTTCATCAGATTCTCCTCCAGTAGTCATAATAGAGTTGTGTACACCTACAATGTATTGAACCTCTGCTGTCTGAGAATATTTATTGTCATCATTACAATAGTCCTTTGAGGTTATTATTTTAGTGCTGCAGCTATAGATGCTCCAAGAGGTTAAGCATCTGGCCCTGATCACACAGTGAGTATGTGTCACAGGCAACATTAGATCTCAAGGTTTTCTGATTCTGAAATCTATGATTTTTTTTTCTAAGGATTATTCCCTCTATCTCAAGTTAATTATCTCTGAAACCACAGGCAAACTACTTAACCTTTTAAAGCTTGGTTTCTTACCCAAAAGGGGAGGAAATCTGTTATACTACTTTAAGTGCTACAGAATCAGAATTTGTGTAAGGGAGAATATATGCAGGCTGTGGAATGCCAAGGACTAATGGCTGCTAAGATTTACTGAATGTGACTGCATGCCAAGAACTCTGCTAATTGTCATACCCATCCATTTTATTTAATCTCTTATCGATCCTGTGAGGTAGGTATTATCATTATTATTCCCATTTTAGAGTTAAAAGAGTTGAAGAAAAAAAAATAAAAGCTAGGGCTCAGAGAGGTCCAATCACTTTCCTAGGATTGCTCAGCTTTAAACTGGAAAGGCAAAGATTTGAACCTGGACAGTGGAGTGGGGGCACCTGCTGACCGTATTTTACAGGCTCTACATTAAAGGTGGACACACAAGAGACAGGCTTTAGGAGACAAGAGGAAGGAATTTGGAGGCAGCAGCCAGGCCTTGAATGCTGCAAAACAGCCACAGTTCAAACCCCAGCGCAGTCTTGTGGCAGGAGCTTGGGCACCCCCATCTCCTGGTTGGGAACTGACACTGTCCCAGCTGTAACTTTCCAGACTGCAGTGCACCAGGAAGGCAGCATTTGCTGGAGCAGCTTGTCTCTGAAGGAGGATAAAAAAACATGGGACTGTGGAGGAAAGGAGGGCCCTGCCAGCTGATGGGAGTGCTTTGTGGGGAGGTGCCTCCACCCTCCTCTGCAGTGGCTCTTGGCAGCCTCCATCTCAGACACTAATCCCTGGGAACCCAGGGGGCACACTGGGAAGTAGAGAGAAAACAAAGTGAACAGATTGAGCTAAACCCAGGTCAGCAAGTGGCTTGCACTGCAGCTGCTTGTAGAGACCCCTGTCTCCACCCCCAAAGCCCAGAATAAGGAAAGATTTAATCAGGAAAGAGACTGGTTATAGACCAGCAAAGTTCAGTCTTCACCGGTTTCTGCAGACAATGGCACTTGCTGGAACGCAGCCACTAGGCAGCAATACAGAGCAAGGTAGAAGTGAGTTGATTGGGAATTTGGTCCCAGCCCTCACTGATCATTGCGCGACTGTGGGTAGGTCATTCTCCCTTTTTGGGTCACAGCTGATTAACTCAGTCCTGTAGCCAGTCATGCAGTCATTTTATTCATCTGCCAGGCATTTACCCAGAGCCCACTCTGTATTTGCCACTGTAATGTACAAGTAGCACCTACATAAGGAGGTACCAGGGATCCAGAGGTAAGCAAAATAACACCCATCCCTGCCCTTATGGAGCTTACAGCCTAGTAGGCAAACATCAAATCACATAAGTACATGTAAATTATGTGGTGATATATGTTAGTAAGGGAAAGGAAAAGGTGCTTAATTATAAGGAAAGACAGGAGAAATTCTCAAATCTGGAGAGCAGAGCAGAGTTGCTGCAAAGCTGAAGGATGAAGGATAAGAAAGGGTTACCAGTCAAGGGAGAGGTAAGGAAGAGTGCTCCAAGCATCAGGAACAGCCTGTGCAAAAACCTGGCAGCAGGAGAAAGCTAGCCCTCCCAAAAGCCTGAGCGAAGTATCCAGTGGAACATACTGAGGGAGGATGTAGTACCCGACAAGGCTGTAGAGCTCAGCAGGGGGCCACACCCCCAGTCTGAGGTTACTACATTATCCCTGAAAATCCTTCCAGCCAGTCTGGATCACTAATTACTTTAGTCCTGAGACCGAAGTTGGTTCATTTACTCCGAGGCTGAGAACGATAGATTTTTCCAGAAAACAGAACCATTATTCAAATAATGCATAAAGTAATCTGCCTGTTTCTGTTTACATTTTCTATGTATTTGAATCACATCCTCTCTTTGGTTGACCGAAGGCTGCCTCTTGGCAGCGACACTGATGACTTTGGAAGAGTCTAGTGTTGAAGTTGCCTCCTTATCATCATTAGCACAGGAGCACCAGAAAATTCAGGCATCCCCGGAGGTAGCTGGTACCCAAGGATGTCTCCCAGGTGCGCTGTCAAGGCCAATTCTCCAAGGCCTCTGAAGCTAATGAGGAGACTCCAGGCCCAGGACCTGTGACAATTTCTTCATCACCCTGGAGGTCAGACAGGGCATTCCCAGGTGTGAATTCTTTTTTGCTGATACATAGACCTATTTGCATAGTGGGATTGCTTCCTCCCTGTCTCCCCCCACCCCCAAAATCTGTCTTCAGACATGAGGAAAATGAAGCACACAGGAAAATTGCCTCGGCGAGCACATTCCAGAATGTGTTCCTGGGAACACATGATCAGATCCTTTTGGGAATGTGGGGCTGCATGAGGTTGCCTTGGTGTAGGATTTCTTACTCGTGTGTGTTGTGTGTCTCCAGGAATGGGATAGAGTGAGTTTCCAGACTTTATTTGACCACAGAATCCTTTCTCATCGAGGATCTAGAGAACCTGCAGCACTGATATTTCCTAGAATATAACTTTGGGAAATACCAGTCTAGGCTTTTCAGATAATCCTGAAACATAATAGCTGAAACCTTGTTGTTTCTCTCAGATGAAGGGACTGCACATAGAGAGGTCACAACTTTGGCTCAAGATCCCACAGCTAAAGGCAGACTAAGGATCAGAACACAGGTTCCTAACATTCATTCCAGGGTTCCAGGGTTCCCCACCCTGGTCTGATTTCTTTCATAAACCGTAAAGGCAGGGAGGAGAATTAACATCTGGTGACTCCCCATTCTAAAATAGGGGATAACTCTATGAACTTTTCTAAACTGCAGGACCTCTATGTGCCAACACCTACCTCACTGGGTGCTTTGAATGTGTATCATCCGACTTAGTCCTCATAACATGCCAGGGTAGGTATCTTTTCCCAGTGTTACAGATAAGGAAACTGAGGCTCAGAAACGTTCAATTGCTTGTTCAATCCTGTCAGTAAGGAAATTGCAAAAAAAAAAAAAAAAAAAAAGCCAAGATTGGAACCAAGTCGGTCTAACTTCCCTTGGACAATGCAGCACATTTTGTCTTTTTGTCCTTTCAGATAGCTATGCAAGATAAAATGATGTCCACTCTGCAGATGAGGAAACTGAGGCGTGGTGAGGTTAAGAAACTTGACAAGGTTGCAAGGGAGCAACTCCACTCTGCTATATCTCAAGTCTGTGTTTAAATTGGCCCTACAATGACAGGACAGAGTTTTCATCTCTGTGTTGATGAAAGAGCACCACCCCTGAGCTAGAGACAGTTGCCTCTGGTAGGCTTGAACTGATGGCTCAGGCAATACGTGTCTATACTTATGCAGTGCTGGGCTTAGTTCTCCATCACTTTAAAGGAAAAGCCCAAGGAAATATTTCCCTTTGCTTGACTGACAAGTCAAAACAACCACACAGCCTCTGCTTGACCTCTTCTAGTAGGAAGATTATTTGTCTAATTAGGTAAAGAGCCTTTATGCACATGTACATTTTTGAACCCTAATGAGCTGTCAACGTGAAAGGCTTGCCCTTGGCTCGGTTCTCCAGCTGATCTTTCCTTTCCTCAGTGGAAAAGACCAGCGCAATAAACAGAACCTCGTTTCCATGGAAGCTCACTCTCTAACTTTTTCTTTCCAGTCCTTGAAAAGGTAATTACTTGATTTCTCTTTATATTTTGGGATTTCATACAGTGGAGCTGTCAAGCTCCTCACGCGAGGATGGCCTTCTCTATCATGCCAAGCTATTTTAGGGAGCTTCAGTTGCATTTCCCTTTTCATCCTCTCTTCAGATCATTAGCTGTCAGGCAGCAGTGGCCGCCTTCTGGTCACTCCTTCTAATTAAAGTCTAACAGAGCAAGGGGACTTGACCCCAGAGAAAGTAGGCGACAGAAAAGCCAGGGAAATTTGTCAAGAAATGGGAGCCTCTGATCACATAATTTCTGCTGCACAGACTGTCAGACCGAGACCCCACATTCACGCCAGTGAGGGACACTGTCCCATCTGGTGCCTTCTCTTCTGAACCTTTGACGCCCCATTGTGGCCCATGTCAGAAATGCAGCCAACATGGACTGCTCTAAAATAACAACACAAGGAGCAGCAGCCACCATTCATGAGGGTTTGCTGCATGACAAGCCATGGACTGAGCACTTTATATCCATTGTCTCCGTTGATTCTCATGACAACCTCGGGTCTCATTAACCTGATTATTCAGATGAGAAGAGCTGGAGCACAGAGAGGTTAAGTAACTTGCCCAAGGTCACACAGCTACTAAGTGGCACAACCAGGATAAGGACACACCCATTGCTATTATTTCTTAGGAAGGAATCCAGCACTGCTACAGCCTCTCCAAAAGAAATGACAGAGGGTTGACATTTCTCTGCCCCCAGTGGTGGCTCTATGGGTAAAACTGGCACGTGTCTACAAGGAACAAAGCGAGGTTGCTGAGCTGGTTAACTGTCAGGATCAATTAGAAAAACCAAACAAGGCACTTAAGTATGAAGCCAGCATAATGCAGAGCAAGAGTTCCAGTTTGAGGCAGAGCAGACTTGGTTTCAGGTGACTAGTACCACTTAACCAGATGTGTGATTTGGGGCATGTTCCTCTACCTTACCAAGACTCGGTTTCCTCATCTGTCAAATCGGGATAATGACACCAACCTTACAAAGTTGTTGTTTCACATGTGGAATTTTTCAAACTGCTCTGTGGAATGTTTGATTTTTGGTGGAATAACTGTGTAAAAGACAAGGTTAAATGCAGTTAAAAACAATTATTTACTCTAGAATTTCTCAAAGTCTTGATTATGCTGACATATTACTAATTTTCAAGAGGAATCTTCATTTCCTCACCCCAGAATCCTTTTTCATGTGTGAATGCACATTAGCCTCTGTTTCTTGGTACCCGTTAGAAAAGGCTGTAAACAGGTCATAGGGTATTTGGTGTTTGGTACAGGCATCAATAAATGCTAATCCCTTCTTCTTTATGCCCAAATCTTGTCTGTTCTTGCTGGATTTAAGCTCCATGGAGTCAGGGACTTGTTCCTTTCTTATTCCAATATCTTGACATATCCAGATATTCCATAAAAATTTAATGAATGAATGAGTAAAGTAGTGAACTAATGAATAAAAGAATAAATTAAGCTTAATGTAGACCTTGCCTACTCATCTTCATTACCAGCATTTTCTGCTGTTTCCAGTGCCTTCTATGATCCAGTAGGAGAAACCCAAATGCCTCTGGAAAATTTAGTAATGGAACTGGTTCTGTTGGGCTGTATTTTACCGCTTCTGTTTTAACCTGTATGAGCACCGTATCTTCTGATGAAATTCTCCTAATCAAATCATTTAGCTGTTAACCAACTTTAGCCAATAACCAAATCATTTTGCTGCTTCCCAGTGAAACAGTTGAATGTTTCATTTGCATATGTGTTTTGAACAAGACATTTCTGAGTGTTCCCAGTGGATTTGCACTTAGAGCTGAAGAACTCTTGGGCTTCCCAAGGGAAAAAAAAGAAATGCAGTTCATTGGAGCCTAAAAACAGCACTGAGGACACTGTATTTCCCACGTGTGTGTATCTGTCAACAAGTGGTTATTGGGATGGACCACTGGTCAGTCATGTGACTGCTTTTGGGTGGTGTGTTTTACGTTTGTTTAGAATAGAATTTCCAACTCATGTTCTATGAGCATTATGCAAAAAAAAAAAAAAAAAAAAAAATGAAAATTCTAGCTTCAGTTTAAAAATGGTTGCATTGGGGCCAGGCACAGTGGCTCACACCTGTAATCCCAGTACTTTGGGAGGCCAAGGCAGGCATATCGCGAGGTCAGGAGTTCGCAGGCGAGCCTGGCCAACCTGGTGAAACCCTGTCTCTACTAAAAATACAAAAATTAGCTGGGTGCGATGGTGTACACCTGTAATCCCAGCTACTCAGGAGGCTGAGGCAGGGGAATTGCTTAAATCCAGGGGGCAGAGGTTGCAGTGAGCTGAGATCGCACCACTGCACTCCGGCCTGGGCAAGAGAGCAAGACTCAATCTTGGGGGAAAAAAAATAAATAGTTGAGTTGGTCAAAGTCTAACAAATTTTCTTACTGCAGAGTTTCTCAAAGACTTTGTAACAGAACACCCTTTGGAAAATGCTGCCTTAGAATACTTAGCCAAATGCTGCAATCTAGTTTTCATGATCTGAGGAATAGTCCTTCTCCCAAACTGTGGAAAGGGGAAGATAAAGTGAGGCGGTTCCTGAATTGAACAGGGTGATTAAAATGTACAGTGTAAAGCCAGATGGATTTTCAATATGTTTCATAAAATAAACCAAAGAAGATTAATCATGATGCTTCAAAAGTATGACCATACATTTTCTAGTGTTATTGTTTATATCATATTCCAAATAACTTATTTGCTATATCATTTCACAGCATAGGTGAGAATCTTTTTTTTTTTTTTTTGTAGGCAGGGAGCTTAAAACGTTCTTCTAAAATTGATTTTAGAAGAAAGGGACTTAGAAAACTCACATATTTCTTATGCTACTTTTTGTTTTGAATTAATATATACTAAAAAGAGGAATGAGAACCAATTTATTTGAATGCCACTGCTCCTTAGTAAACTTTTCTGTGAATAAAATATAATTTGCTGAATAAGCAGACTCAATACAACTTGAAAGATGATGGTAGCTTTGCTTGAAAATAATAGTTTCAACTCATAAAATGGAAATGAGCAACTATGGCCTGCTACCTGTTGTAAATAAAATGTTATTAGAATACAGTGGGTCTCATTCACTTACAGCCCTTACATTCACTTATATATTATCTATACTTACATATTGTCTAGTGCTGTTTTCATCTGCAAGGGAGGAGTCGATTTATTGCAACAGAGATCTTATGACCCTCAAAGCCTAAAGTTTTGAATATAGGGCCCTTTACAGAAATGTCTGCTAGTCCTTTCTAAGAGTCATAGAAATATGTAAAAGGGATGAAGACTACATAACTGACCCCTTTTTCTTTAGATAGAAAAAACTGAAAACAGAGAAGTTAGGGAATTGTCCAGGCCTACTTGTGCCCGGGTGTTCTGATCTTTTTATCCAAATAGCTCTCATCATCAGGGAGGACAGGAATAGATTTCAACTTAGATATCAACACCAGCTGATTGGAAGTAGCCATCTGGAGGGCTGGTTGAGGTCTCAGGGTTCAAAGAGAAGGAATGCAATGACTTATTAATCTTCCATGGTCCAGAGGTGGAGAACGGCTGGACCCGTGTCATGTGTGCACTGGGGATATGCACTATGTCTGCTCCTGACATTTCTAATAGTTATATTCCCATCTCCTTCCTTGTACATCTGCCGTGTAAGCACTTTCTTCATTGGGCCAAAAAGAAGTGTGCATTGGGTCCTCATTAGAAACACTGCTCCCTAACAATTCAGAAGAGATTCATGATTCTTTTTCAAGGTCATTCAAATGCCTGTCTTAGCAACTGCCTACCACATCATGCTCTGCCTAGAAGAATTAACTTGGGATTTCACTCAGACTGGATTTGTCGGTTACAAGAATTTTTTTGTAACTGAAATATATCCATGGAGCACAGTGCAGGGGGTGTAAAATGGAATGTCCTGAGTTTATTGGCATTTGTGACCCAAACTGAAAGTCTCAATGTCTGTGCTTTTGTGCAGCTGGACAATCCAGACGAGCAAGCAGCCCAGATCAGACGAGAGCTGGATGGACGTCTACAAATGGCAGACCAAATAGCCAGGGTAAGGAGACATCGGGGTTGTTTGCTGGGGTCCAGGCCAAAGTCCCATTCAGGAAGCTCACTGATTATTGACAGCCTCTAAAGGATAAAGCTGAGAAGCAGAGAGGAGGAAAGATGAGGACAATCACCCTCACTGGGCCTTCAACCCTCCTTTCTCAAGGCAAGCTCTCCCAGAGATACCTCATGCATTTCCTATGCTCCAGTGAATACCCAAGCTCAGACCTCCAACCTTCCTTCTGAGTTCCAAACTCATAGTTCCAACAGTCTACTGAACATTTCCACTTAAACATTTCCTGGCATTTCAGGTTGAATGTGTTCAAAAGCCAGCTCCTTGTCTTCTTCCTCCCACCCCACACACGTAACTATATTTACTCCTCTTCTCGTGTTCTTTACCCAATCGCTGTGGATGAAACCTCCTAGCCATTGTCAATTTCTCCTTCCTCCCTGCAATGTTCCACACTCAATCAGCCACCCTGCCTCCAGTGACTGCCTCTTAAATGTGGGTCAGATCTCTTGACTGTTTTCCAGCCCTACTACTGGTGCTTTGATCCAGGCCCTCATCTTCAGCACCTGGATGTTACAATAGCCTCCTAATGGGTATCCCTGGCTCCAATTCCCCCATTTTCTATCCATCCTGCACACAGTTGCCATGCTAAAACTCATATATAAACATCTCTGGCCATCAGAGAAATGCAAATCAAAACCACAATGAGATACCATCTCACACCAGTTAGAATGGCGATCATTCAAAAGTCAGGAAACAACAGGTGCTGGAGAGGATGTGGAGAAATAGGAACACTTTTACACTGTTGGTGGGATTGTAAACTAGTTCAACCATTATGGAAAACAGTATGGCGATTCCTCAAGGATCTAGAACTAGATGTACCATATGACCCAGCCATCCCATTACTGGGTATATACCCAAAGGATTATAAATTATGCTGCTATAAAGACACATGCACACGTATGTTTATTGCAGCACTATTCACAATAGCAAAGACTTGGAATCAACCCAAATGTCCATCAGTGACAGATTGGATTAAGAAAATGTGGCATATATACACCATGGAATACTATGCAGCCATAAAAAAGGATGAGTTTGTGTCCTTTGTAGGGACATGGATGCAGCTGGAATCCATCATTCTTAGCAAACTATCACAAGAACAGAAAACCAAACACCGCATGTTCTCACTCATAGGTGGGAACTGAACAATGAGATCACTTGGACTCGGGAAGGGGAACATCACACACCGGGGCCTATCATGGGGAGGGGGGCGGAGGGAGGGATTGCATTGGGAGTTATACCTGATGTAAATGACGAGTTGATGGGTGCAGCACACCAACAAGGCACAAGTATACATATGTAACAAACCTGCACGTTATGCACATGTACCCTACAACTTACAGTATAATAATAATAAATTTAAAAAAAAAAAAAAAAAAAACATCTCAAAACAGAACCTCAAAATCCTTCAATAGATTCCCTCATTGCTCCCAGGACAAAATCTAACCTCTTTAGAATGATATTCAAGACTCTTAACCAACAGACTCTACCCTTTCATTTAGCCTCACCTTGCACAACTTTCCCACCAGAACTCACCAGTCCAACCACAGAGAATGTTTTCCTCCGAATATATCAGACCCTTTCCAGGCTTGGTGTCTTTATACCCACTGGTGTCTCAATCTGGAGTAACCATTTTTCTCCCCTCCACTTAGCAAACTCACCTACTCAGCCTTCAGTACCTGACTTAAAACACCTTCTCTAAGAGCTTAGCAGTTAGTCCTTTCCACCTTTGTGCTCTCGTCAGACTGCATATCAACCTTTATTATAGCAGCTCATTGAATGGTGATCATTCGTTTACATGTCTGAGTCTCCCAGTATATTGAACTCCTCAAGGGTTGAGGTTATGTCTTACTGTTGATGACTACAGCTAAATGTTATCTACCATTATTGCTATCCCTGCCACCTGTGATATTATTAATAGTAGTCATGCCAGTCATATTAGTTGAGTGCTGATTCTGTGTCTAGCATGCTAAATGCTTCACATGTACCAACTCAGTCAATCCTCAAAACAGCCCTCCGAGGATATTTCAGTTATCATTCTTGGTTTAGAGATGGGGAAGTCCAGGTTAAACCTGCTGGGCACCAGCAAAGAGGTTGTGCCACACCCTAAGCTCAAGTCTGTCTGAATATCAGGGCTGGCACCAGGCTTCTCTTAGGTGCAAAATTTAAGCAGACCTCCGGTAATCAAAATAAGCAATATTTTAGTAAAGTATCTTTAAACTATAATTAATACCAAAAAATCCATGAATAATAACATATAAAAATTGTAAATAGCAACAGGCTCCTGCTGATTCCTACTGTATTCACAGGCCCTGTGTGCCTATGAGGGTGGGGGTTATTAGAAACAGCAGGGAGGGTGGGCACAGGGTAGAGCTTTTCTCTTTATGGAAAGAGGTCTCTCTGGACTTGGAGGTATAGGAAAGGATCCTACTGGAGGAGAAGCCAGAGAGAGTCCAAGAAGCATCGAAATCCCCCTGTGCTTAAGCAGTTTTACTGAAATGTTTTGCATCTTGTTTTTGGACATCTTTAAAGTTTATAATCCAGTCAGCCTGGTGGCTAAAAATAGTATGCGCTTATGGATTTGGCTAAAAGTATTATAAAAGGTTATGTTTTAAAATCCCACTTAATGTGAGGGTAAACATTAATAAAGCTTTAGAATTTACTTCTCCTGTAAAAATGTTTTCTACTGGTGGATTATCCAGAAAATGGAGGTCATTTGGTCTATTCATCTACCTTTTAGAGAACGAGTATATTTCCAACTAATAAGTATTCATCCCATCTAAACAAAAATCACACACACCTCAAAAACAAGCTCATGGCGCCTTTCATTTAGTTGCTTTGTTTACTTTAAGGCTTAACATGTTAATTTAAGAAACTGGTGTTAGGGTAATTTTAATTTTTAATAGACCGTAGATGAGCCAAGATGCTTATCTCTGAATGGTAAATCAAAGAACTCTCTCCCCCAACTCCCACCACTAAGTATTCTGAAGCTAAATGAGATATTTTTAACAATTTAGAACTAAGCATTCTTAGACAATGAAGTAGGCAATTAAAGTAGATCTTGATTATTATTTACAGAGCATGGAAAATGATTTCAGTATATTCAGAGGGTCCTTGTATAGGGTATTGAGGGTTTCTATGAGATAGAGTGCCCTCTACTGTCTCCTGTTCTTTCAGAAATTGACTCTCTTCTGCAATGTTCATTCATGCCAGTGGCCCCCTTGCTATAGCTAACTGGTCCTGGAGTGAGCTCTTCTTCACCCAAATGGGACCAGTCACAGTTTCCAGCCTGCCCTGGCCACACGTGATTGGTCCAGAAATGGAAACTTGATGCAAACTAAACCAATGAATCCCTCCGTAGGGCCTGTGGACTGTGAGTCAGTAAGGCTGTTGTCTTCCAGTGGTAGAAAGATACCTGTAGCAATATTCAATTCTTCCATATAGGGAAAAGATGATGAGAGAATAAAACCAACACATAGAAACAGAGACAGAGTCTACACTGAGATGTCAAGGAGCCCTTAATCCTGAGGACATCCGTTTAAGTCCCTGATTCTAATTATTCTTAATCTTCAGCCGTGTACCTGCTTTTCCCTCAGTTTAGTCAGATCCCAAGAAAAATAAATTCTCCCCTTGCCTAAACCAGCCTGGATAATACTGATGAAAATTGTGAAATATCTCCTCCACTAAATGTTAAATAAAATATCAAGATCTCAGATATTGGCTAGTTCATGAAGAGATATTGAGACAAAGCACCTCTGCTTCTTTTCAGCATGCCCCGATTTTTCTATTTCCAGCATCAGTGAATTTTCGTGAGGATGTGCAATTCAACCCATATGGCTGAACGTCAGCTCCTGTAAATATCATAACCAGAAATTCCTAGATATAGATGTCATCCATCATATGTAATTCACTCTGTTCTCTGAATTAAAAGATGGGTAGAGCACTTTTGATTGCAAATAAGAGGCACCAACTCAAGAAAGCTTATGTAAAAGAGGAGATCAAAGATGGAGGAGTACTTCACAGAGCCTGCAGAGAAACTACAGCCAGAGCCCAGGAAAGAACAACCAGGACACGCAGAGTGATCAGGACTCTCTCTGCATCTCCCATCTCCATGTGTCACATTCATTATCATTTCTTTCTTATCCACTGCAAATTCACAATGCTAAGAATCAGAACTCTCACTGGCCCAACTTGGTTCAAGGGCCAACCCCTGGTGCAGTTAACCAATCCACTGTGGAAAAGGGGTGAAGATCTTGTTGAATATATGGATGCTGGGGATATATCATTTAGGGTGAGGGTGGGAAGAAGTGGGACTGTAGGTGGAGTGGACATTATGAATGCGGAAACACTCCAGGTGTACCCAATAGTAATAACTGTCACTTACCTAGTGTTTTCCTATGTACCGGATACTTCTTTAAGCATTTTACATTTGAGAATCTAACCCTCCAACAACTTAATGAGAAAGATGCTGTTATTATCCCCATTTCACAGATGAGGAGGCTAAGGCAGAGACATTAGAGAATCTGACCAGGGTCACTCAATGGCCAGAGTCTGCACTCTTAACCAGTATGCATACTATCATTACAAAATATCTTCACAAATATAGGCCCTCACTTTCCTCCTCATGCCAATCCAAGGATCCATTATGCCCTTTACCCAGGCTTTTACCTTGCCTCATCCTGACCTCTCTCTCTGCTAATCAGTCCTTTATTAAATGTGTCAGTCAGACAGTGGCTGTGCAATTCACATAAAATCTCATTTAGACCCGTGATGAACAATCTTTGGCATTGCATTAATTCTCCCAAGTACAAGTAAATCAAGAAGTTTACATATGTTCAAGTTCACACAGCTAGTACGCAGAAAACTGAGTTGTCTAATTCCACGTTTCATGCTATTTCTTAGAATCCTCAGAAGAGAGGCAGGAATTTACTCCAGGACAGGACTCCCCACCATTCTTCACTCCCTGCTGGTTCCCCCTCCTGGAAACTGCTTTCTTTTCTCCACTAGAAGTTGTTGTGTGTTCCCTGCAGCTTATCCAGAAGCCCAAATGAAGCAGCAGCGTTAGGCAGATTTGGCTCCTAGAACTCAGAATCCTCTCTACTTTGATTCTTTTTTAGAATCTGGGAAAGATATTGTAGGGACCCTGGTTATTTTGCCAGTAGCATCCTCATCATCACATATTTCCACTGAAAGACATGTTTGTCCTCTCTTCCTAGGAGGGAAGGGAGGCAAGAGCAAGCTGACTTTCCCTCACCCACGACCTTGCACTGTAATCTTTCAATTCAATCACACCAGCATCTCACGAATCATCAGACAGAGACGGCTGCACAAGAACATCAGACTGAGACTGTCTCACTGTGAACATCAGTCATGCTGCCTTAAAAGTTCCAGAAAGAGATATGAATGCATTTTTTAAAAGCTGGTAGAAAAGACTTAGTAATCCCTGCTCAAACATTTTCCCAAATCCTCTCATGTTGATATTAAAGTGTTCCCAAATTTCACCCAGGAATTAAGTCTAAGTTATTTAAATTGTGTGATCAAAAGTTGACATTTGAGCTTAAGCAGACAGATTGTGGCATTAGTGCTGCTGTGATATTTGCCAGTTCTTTTGGCCGAATTTTAGTGTAAAATTCCAAAATTCTTGAGCTAATTATTTTAGACAAATCATACAGTTTTTGTAGTGTCAGTGGCAGAGGTCTAGATGTAAAACACCATTGGTTCTTCAAGCCATTGTTTTAAATATGGAAATGCCACTTAGACCCCTATTCCATGCAGAGCACAATTAGTAGCTCCTATCCTGGCCCTATTGCAAATATCAATAAGAAATAATATCCAAATATTTCTCTGATGGAAAAGTTCTGTTCCACACATTGCCAGAAATCAGATGCAAATGGAATCCTCTCCTACCAGAGAAAGATACTAACCCCCAACTTATAATGTTGGACGTGACATTCGTGCTGTGTTATGAAGTAATGTAAATGTCCAGTACACAGTAGGAATTTATTTCACTTTGTTGCCTGAAAAGTTAAAAAAAAAACATGTGTGCAGGGAGCCCCTCTTTGACTCTGGCCTTTGTCAGTAGCTAAAAATCCAGGGAAACCTGAGCTCATGGAAAAATATAAATGCCAGGGAGGTCCTCCGAAGCTTGTTCAAGTGAAAAGAATTCCATCCAGTTTATAAAAGCTGAGGAAGTAAGACCACTTGGGTAAATAAGCTAGCCTAGAAAACTATAATGCCTGAGCCCAAAGTGCCTTTTAATGTCTGTGATGCCGACTTTGACAAATTAATACCAAGACCTCTTTCTCTCATTTAGTCTGCTGGCCCCATCCTCATTACTCCCTGTGCTTAACCCTACACAGTGCACATTGGCTGGGCAATGGTGGAACGGCCATTGCTGTGGAGGACTCAGCTGTCACCAGCCTTCTGCTGACCACTATGAAATGAGGCGATGCATACATGGTGCACCATGCAGAGAGAACCTCTAGAGTCGCCTTAGCTCTATAGACATTTGGAGCCAGATAGTTCTGCCTTATCCTATCATGGCTAAGAACAAAAACTCTGCTGGGTTTCAAGGTTAACTCTACTAATTATTGCTTAACATTTCTGCCTCATTTTCTTCCAAAAAATAGGGATAAATAGCAGCATGGGCATCAGTGGGTTGTTGGAAGGGTTAGACGAGGTAAAATAAAGCATGTAAAGTGTTTCACCTAGTGTCCAGCACATAGTTAGCACTCAGTAAGTGCCAACTACCATTATTATCTTTACTGTAGGCACCATCATTATTAGTAGTATTGTTGTTTGTAGTGGTGATGGTAAGTAGCATAGTGCTTGCAAGGGGTGTGTGTGTATGTGTGTGTGTATAAAGAGAGGCTGTGTGTGTCAGTGATCAAAACGTATTCATGTTATGATCTCTCACTTTTCACAATCATTCTATGAGGTTTATTGTCCTCATTTCAAATGTGGGAACCAAAATTCAGATGGGTGAAGAAATGTGTCCAAACTTACAAAGCTAGTAAGCAGCAGACCCAGCATTCAGGGTCGAGTCTGTTTCACTGTCATGGACTGGATGAGTTCCTTGGTGCCCTCCTTGTACCCTGCACGCCTCTGTTACTTCATGTGTCACTAACTGGTCATTTTCTGGCATGCCCCCCATACCATCACCTCTCGGCTGGCTTTTCCATCTCCAGTGACAGCCATACCACCTGACACATGACAGAAGCCCAGGAAGTGTCTGAGATATTGGATTAAATAGCTGCAGCACTGTCAGTGAGCTCCAGTGTCTAGCGTGGGCCCTTCTGTCACATTCCTCCTTCTGATCACCCACCAGCTTTTGTCATCTGAGCCTTTGGGGTCTATAGGGAACCTCACTCTGAGTGGGGGCAGGCTTGTCATCATTTACACATACCCCATTCATCCTTTCTGGGTAAAAATCCAAAACCAAAAAAGAAAAGCCAATAGCTAAGGGAAGCATTAGAACTTTCAAATGCTATTTTTCAAGATGTTCCAAAATCTCTCAGAGCATAAATAACCCTAGTGGGAATTGTCCTTGGGAGGCTATCTCCATTGAGGAATCTTATCAGGCCAAAACAAAAATAAATGGCCAGCAGATTTTTTTTTTTGGAGGAATTTGCCCACCCATACGCTATGTTTCTCATAAAGCAATATGAATAAACAATTCTTCTGTCAAGGCTAATCTATTTTTGTGCTTGAAAAAGTAGCAATAGAGATGGACGACTGTATTTTCCTTATTTTGGCACAACTTCAGCTTTGAAATGTGTTTGTAATGGGTCTGCCACTGAAAAGCTCCACTCAAGAACCTCAGCCTGGATTGATAGAATGCTATTTCTTCCCAAGGCTTAAGTACTTGGACCAGAAAAATCTCCTTGTTTTCCTTGCAGACTTCAGTTTTTATGAGCCTCTTTTTATGGTGTCATTAGGAACTGTCCAAGTTCTGGGACGAGTGATCATTCTTTGGATTTTTCCAATATTTTGCTAGATAGAATTTGCTGGAGCTAACTCTCAGTCAGCATGGTGGTATCTATAACCACTGGGTCTCCTCAGAAATCTCAGGACTGTGGAGTTAAAAGGCACTGAGTGAGTCCCTAAGACAAGTTGTGATAGAAAGAACTGCACTTGACAAGAGTCTCTCAAAGTTGATTAGCAAGAAGAACCCACTTCACAAATACTAGCTCTTTTCTTCATCCTCCTGGCAACTACCAAGCCAGCAACTGGCATTAAAATCAGAAATTCCCCACTTACGAAGTTCCCCCACCCGCACCAAATACCATGAAGTTCACTGAGGTTTTGGCCCCAGTATCATGAGGCAAGATACAGGTCAGTGTAATGAGCTTCAAGCTCTTGGGATATAAACTTTGCTCCATGACAGCCTTTAATGGGGCCTAAGGACTACTCTCAGACCATGAGTTAACCTACCTCACTCTTCCCTTCTCTCTCCAGAGAGTTAACCTACCTCACTCTTCCCTTCTCTCTCCAAAAAATATGAGGAAATATTGTGTAACTATATACAGTTGTATAGACCTTCTTGGATTCATAGTTGCCTATAGTATTTTCCATGGGAAGGAAAAAAGAGCTGTGACCCTATCTCAGCCAACTCAACCTGGTGGCAAACTCTTCTTTATCCATCAGACCCTCATCCCAAAGGTCACTATCTCTGGGAAGCCACCCTTGATTCTCTCAGAAAGGATTTGCATCATGTTATACTTCCATTACAGTGCCTACTTTGATGTTCCATTATAGATCTTTCTCCCCAGTAGCTGTAAGCACAAGGAAGATAGTTTACATCCTCTCAACGTGATCCCCCTAATGCCTAACTCTGTACCATACACAGTGTATGTGGCAGTAAATGTTTTCCAAGTGATGGGGACCCAGCAACCAAGTCCTGGCATCTTGATGGATTTGCATAAAAGATATCCAAGTTCTGAGGTTCACACTTGTCCCTGATCAAGACCAGGAATGATAAAACTTCAAGGCCACTGCACAGGAAGTTTTAGAGAAATATGAATTTTGAGATTCTTTTGTGATGAATCATTAGTAGCTCTTGTTAAGATCATCAGCCTATCATCTCATTTCAGAAGCATCCATCCTGCTCCTTCTCTCACATTCACCCACAGCGGGTTCAGAAAGCACCACACAGTGGGCTGAGCCCAGTCTTAAAAGCAGGACGTGATTATACTAAGAAGTTCCAGAAGGAACTGGTACTGTGAGGTTGTGGAGTGGATTTCAGACCCCTGTATTTATTCACAGAGAAAAGCAGAATCTCGGTGTTCTTCCAGAACTTAATTTATCATCTCTCCACCTCCCCCTCATAACTGAATTTTAGCTACATTGATATTTAATATGGACATTTTTGACAAGCCATTGATCCATTCACTCAATTCATATGTATTGAATACTTATTATGTGTCAAACTTTATGCTAGATACAGAAAATTCAACAGGAGTATTAAGATAGATATGGTCCTGAATCATTGCCCAGCATGAAAGACAGACATTAAACAAATTTCACAATTGATTCATTAATTATAATTATAGCAAGTGTCTTAGTCTATTCAGGCTGCTGTAACAGAATACCATAGTTGGCATAAACAAGAGAAATTTGTTTCTCACAGTTCTGGAGGCTGGAAAGTTCAAAATCAAGGCACCATCAGATTCAGTGTCTGATGAGGGCCCACTTCCTGATTCATAGACAGCTGTCTTTTTACCAGGTCTTCACATGCTGGCAGGAACAAATGAGCAGCTCTCTGAGGCCTCTTTTGTAAAGGCACTAATTCCATCACGAGAGCCCTCATGACCTAATCACTTTCCCAAGGCCCATCTTCAAATGCCATCACATTGAGGATTGGATTTCAACATATAAATTATGCAAGGACACAAACATTCAATCCATTTCAATAACTGCTACCAAGAAGGTGAGTTAGCAAGTACAACAGGAGGACCCAACCCAGGGAAGTGAAATTTTGAAGCTGAAATATGGAAGATGACAAGAAGGCTGTTAGTTATGCAGGGAGGTAGGGAGAGAGGGGAACAAGACTTATGACAGCCTTCATGTAGGAAGAAGACTGGCACTGGACCAGCACAACGACATCTCTAAGCTCTATGGAGAAGAACCACTCTCTGTATTTGACTGAAGCTGTGAGGTGGCAAGGAAGAAAAACCCTTTTAACTAACTGGTGGGTGGGGGAATTACTGAAAGAAAAATAAATTCTTAAGGAACCAACATACAGGAGAAATAACGAGGCCTGTGGAAATTAGAAAATGATAAAAGTCAGAGTTCTTTTCTGTAACTCTAGACAGCATCTTCTTTTCTTTTCTTTTCTTCTCTCTCCCTTTTCCTCCCTCCTTCAGTCCCTACCTCCATTACTTCTTCTCTCTCTTTGTCTCTACTTCTTTCTCTCTCTTCTTTTTAAGTGTCTTCTTCTGCTTTGACCTGATCCAGTGTGGCAGCCAACCCTGAGTCTGTAAGATGTTACTGTTTCAGTTCTACCAGGCAGTTGTAGTCTCAATGTCTCTCAGGCTAGTTCAACTGCTTGACAGAGTAAATCTGATTGATGACTGGGCACTTGATAGAATTAATTGGTTCATCTTGACTCAGATGCCCATGTATTAGCAGCTTATTTTTTTGCCACACAAAATTGGCATACCAATTCATGTTCCATGGGATCTAGGTTTAGTTCTACTCCCAGCCACAAGGACACAGGGCATAACCTATGCCTATGCAAATCAGCACAGCCATACAAATTGGCCAATAATATGGCCAATTGAACATGTACATGAGTTAGACTTTGGGTGAGAATTTGGGGATGAAAGACTGCCTCCATCTTCCTTGCATATTACAAGAGGAAATATTCACTCTTCCATTAGACAGCATGATGTGATGTTGTACAGTTCACATCTTTAGCAACATTTCTGTGACAATAAGGGAGCCAAACTGAGCGTGAAGCCACCCCAGAGGAACCAAACCCAAGATTTTAACAAAAATCTCAGTTGGGTGATATCACCTGAGCCCTGTGTCCAGCCTTTCCTAAAGCTGGGTCTACCCCTAGGATATTCTTCTTTTGTTGTTTTAAGCCAGTTTGAGTTGGATTTTTCTGTCACTTCAAAAAAAAAAAAAAAAAAAAAAAGTCAGTCTGACTTGGCTTGCTTCTCGCTCCATCAATTATGGAATAGGGCTTGGGAGGGCAAGTTTATGTTTCAAGTAGTAAATGATTGTTTGGGAAGGTGATTGATCCCAAGCATATTCCAGGGAACTTAGAAGTATGAAGAAACAAATAGCATGGTTAGCAATGTTGCAATTACATCTAAATTTATAAGCAAGAAAGGAAAACATAGAGGTCAGTTATGATACCAAATTGCTCTATCTTCTAAATAATTTTAATCACAATTTTTCATCACTTCATTAATTTGGTTCAATTTTTCTTGAAAACAGTAACTATTATTCTTAGAAATAGATACAGACTATGTTTGAAACATCTCAAATGAGCTTCTTTTGAATTATTCATGTGAGAAAATCTCTGTAGATATCCAGAAATAGGGTCTCTTTCTGTTTCCCTCACTTAAAAACAAATGACTGCATTTTACTAAAAAGAAAACCTGAACTGAAACCAGATTTGAAAAATAACACCCCATTTTTCTTCCTACAAATCAAATTTGCTGAAGAAAACTGGGGGAAAAATAGAACTATAATAAAGCATTTCAATGTTTCTTACTATATGTACGTGTTTCTTACCTATTAGGATGTATAAATAACAAGCAGGCAGGCAGCTGTCTACTCAACTAGGCTGAACATTTTTCTAGCACAAGGCCATGAAATCTGGGTGAATTTCACTAGTAGTAGATGTGATCCTAACTCTGAGCCATGAGACAAAGACCTTCTATATAAATCAGCTCCCTATTTACTCCTCTGCTCATACTTCTCTTTTTCTTCCCAAGGAACGCAAATTTCCCAAGTTTGTATCCAAAGAAATGGAAAACATGTACATTGAGGAGCTGAAGTCATCTGTCAACCTACTCATGGCCAACTTGGAGAGCATGCCAGTATCCAAAGGCGGGGAGTTCAAGCTCCAGAAACTCAAACGCAGCCACAATGCTTCCATCATCGACATGGGCGAGGAGAGTGAGAACCAACTCTCCAAGTCAGACGTCGTGCTGTCTTTCTCATTGGAGGTAAAAAGCCCTGAGCCCTTGAAAGTTTCTTGGCACAGCGAGTAGGACATGGGTGATTAGACGCATCACAATCAGCTTGTTTTTTCTTTTGCACCCCAGGAGCAGTTATTATAATAACAGCATGCTAAGCTTAGGTCAGCTAATCAGCAAGTGATTTCCCCATCTCCAGGAGCCCACATTTTTCTTAAGGAAATGCAATCTGAAAGCCACCTACTAAATTTAATCTTGCATTACTTTCTGTCTTAAAACAGTGCTCAAGGATTTTATAAAGACCTGGTATAATTTAGAAAGTTAAAAATTTTGGCAACCAGTTTTACAGGTATAAGAGAGGCAAGCTAGCATCATATTGTGGCGAGTTGTAAGTTTTCTTTCCCATCATCCTTCCTGTTGGCTACAAGGTAGAGAGTCCCCTGTGGTGGAGGCTTTTTAAGTTTATCTCAGCTCCCAAAGTAAGTACCCATTCAGGCTAGTATTGTGGCAAAATGCTGAACATGTCAATAAGTTTCTCTATCATTTCTCTTCACACATTTTCTTTTCATATGTATACAATCTAAGGAGTAGTTCTGATCTACCTATGTCAGAATTACCTGGGAAGGTAGTTCACTATGCAGATTGCTGGGTACCACCCAGACCAACTAAGCCAGGATCTCGAGGGGATGGGAATATAAAATAGTGCAGCCACTTTGGAAAATAAGTTAGCATTTTCTGAAAAAGTTAAACATAAAACTACCATATGATCTAGCAACTCCACTGTCAGATACCCAATAAAAATGAGAACACATGTCTGCACAAAGATTTGACTGCAAGTATTTATGGCAGCATTATTTATAATAGCCCAAAATGGAAACAACCTAAATGTCAATCAACTGATGAATGGTTAGCAAAATGTGGTATACCCATACAATAGAATATGACTCAGCAATTAAAAGGAACAACCCACTGATATATGCCATGGCATGGATGAACCTCAAAAATATGCCTGGTGAAAAAAGCCAGGCTTGGCATGGTGGCTCATGTCTGTAATCCCAGCACTTTGGGAGGCTGAGGTGGGAGGATTGCGTGAGTTCAGGAGTTTAAGACCAGCCTGGGCAACATAATGAGACATCATCTCTACGAAAAAAAAAAAAAAATGTTTTAATTAGCTGAGTATGATGGTGTGCACCTGTAGTCCCAGCTCCTTGGGAGGTTGAGGTGGGAGGATCAGTTTAGCTGGGGAGATTGAGGCTGCAGTGAGCCATGATCGTGCCACTGTACTCCAGCCTGGGTGACAAAGACAGACCCTGTCTAAAAAAAAAAGTCAGACACAAAAGATGGCATATTGTATGATTCCCTTGATATAAAAGGTCCTAAAGGCAAATCTACAGAAATAGGAAGAGGATTATTGTTCCCTGGGGCAGGGGGTGGAAATGGGCTTAAGAAATCTTGTTAGGAGAACTAAAAATATTCTAAAACTAATTTATGATGATGGTTACACAACTTAGTAAATGTACCAACATCACTGAATTGTGCATCTAAAATGGGTCTGTTATATGATATGTAAAACATGCCTCAATAAAGTCATCAGAAAAAAAAATTCTAGACAGGGTTCAGCCCTGGACCGCATACTTTAACAAGCCCCTACATACTTCTTATCTACTCCAAAATTTGAGAACCACTTGCAACTTACTAAAGTTCAAAACCCCACAAGGGTTTTATGATAACCCTAGATATGGGGAGACCAAAAGAAGAGATCAAATTTCTGTGGAATTAATTAGAATGTGTAAAGACTAAATCAATTTTCTAGAACATCATTAAAGCCTGCTGTGAATTAACTGCAGGTAATTTGTTTTTCTGTGCTAAGTTTGGATGGAGATACTCACATTAGTGTTTTCAACATGTATTGTGCAGTTGGAAGAGGCAGTATTCAATTAAATATAGAGCACTTAGTGTGTGAAAAAATCATCAGTGTAATTTCACAGAAACTTTCTTTTTTAAAAAGCAATACTGCCACCTGAGATACTGAGTGTATTTTCTTAGGTGTCTGAATTTGATTATTGCCAATTAAAGGCGTCAATTTATTCCCTACTGCCTCTTGTCCTCCTACAGAAAGGGGGGGAAAGTGGTTTGTTGATTTTCATGAATATTTTAAATCTGTAATTTTCTTTCCTCTTTTTTTTTTCAACACAAGGTCTCACTCTGTTGCCCAGGCAGGAGTACAGTGGTGCAGGTGCAATCTTGGCTCACTGCAGCCTCAACTTCCTGGGCTCAAGTGATCTTCCCACCTCAGCCAGCCTCCCAAGTAGCTGGGACTACAGGTGCACACCACCAAACCCAGCTAATCTTTGTATTTTTTGTAGAGATGGGGTTTTACCATGTTGTTCAGGCTGTTCATGAACTCCTGGACTCATGCTATCTATCCACCTCAGCCTCCCAAAATGCTGGGATTGTAGGCATGCACCACAATGCCCTGCTAAATCTGTAATTTTCTAATTCTTTGTCAATACTCAATATTACACAGCTGATTATCTGAAATATAGATGTAGACAAGTCCATATTCCTATGTGTACATGATTCAAATGGTTTGACTTGTAATTGAAAGTACAGAAAGAAATGTCCTAGGATTCCCAAATAATTTTTAATGAGAACACTGAGTTGCACATCATAGAAAACTGCCAGCAAAAACCATTGCACATCTGTTTGTGAATACGTTTTGGTGGGCACAATGGGGGAGGCAAGAAGAGGGAGAAAGAGGATTGTCATCTCCATCTCATCAGGGCAGACTAGGATTTGAATTTGCAGCTTGGTGCAAGACATATTTTATGTAATTATACACTTTCATGGCTGGAGGGGACACCAGGTAGTAATTAACTTTGCAGTGAGGGAAGGAAGGTCCAGGGTGCCCAGCAGCCTTGGGCAAAGGGCATGCGCTAACAGAAAGCAACAAGTGTTTGTAGAATGCCACTATGGGCCAGGTGCTTTTTCATGGTAACACAGGGAATCTTCACAATAGTCTTTTCAGGTATGTGCAGGTGTAGTAATTAAGCGTCAGAGAGGTTGAGAAACCTGCACATGATGACACAGCTTGTGAAGATGCGTAATCAGGATGTGAAGTCAGATATTGTAAATTCCAAAATTTGTGCTGTTTTATTGTGCCTTCCATTTCTTTCTATTCATATGTTCTTCCCAGTGTAAAAATGTTCAGTTATGTACATCATCTCATTTGATCCTCACACAGCAGCCGCAGGATACATATTATTACCCCCACTTTACAGATCAGGAAACTGAAGGCCTGGAGATTTGAAAAAAAAAAAATGAAGTGACTTCAACATCAAATCATTTGCCCAGCATCACACGAGTAGTACAATGGTTCTGAAAGTATGGCTTCTGGGTCAGCAGCATCAGCATCACCAGGAAAATTGTTAGAAATGGAAAGTCCTAGGCTCCAACCCAGGCCTACTGATTAGAAACTCTGGGGATCATAGAGCCTAGCAGTCTTTAGTTTAACAAGCCCTGTAAGTGATTCTGATTCACATTAAGTTTGAGAACCAGTAGCAAAACTGTGACTTGTGAAATCCTGGTTCAGTGCTAACCCTGTTGTACTTTCTTGAATCTGATCCACTAAGGAAGTATACATTTTTTGCACACTCACGTTCTTCTTCTTTTGTAATGCCATTACCTGTTTTGGAGTACAACTGAATGATTTTTTCATATATAATGACTAATTGTATATCTCTGATGTGAGTCATTTGTTTCAGATTTTTTAATCGATCTCTTTCTTCTCTACTTTGCTCATTCTTCTCCCTCCCCATTCTCTCGTGACAAGGTATACTGCTAAATATCAGAATAGTAGGTGATTACGTGGAGTTTGGGGAGGTGGTAGGAAGTGCCAGAAACTGTAAATGATACATCTTGGTCTGTCATGACACTAGCTTTTTCTCTCAATCTGGACCACAGACTATGCAGCTGCAGACATGTTTTTGTTTTGACTCAATAATATTGGCCTGTACAGAGTTTGTGTATTTTATTTTTCCCTATTTGAATTATTGTCAACATTTCAAAATCAGCTTTCTCACTGTGACTCTGATTCAGTTTTCCATTTTCTGGAAGGCAAAATTGGAGTATCTGGTAACTCTAAACTGAGAAAAGACAAGGCAACAATGGGTTGTAACTGGTAGCTGCTCCCTTTAGAAGAAGCATGTGCTCTCCAGTTTGCCATGGTCCCCACTACTCCCTATTGCAGCTCTGAATCTAATGCTGAATAGTACTTGCCCTTTATTTTAGTATTTGCACTACTACTTATCTTATTGTGAAGAAAAAAGTGAATTTATGAGCCTGTGTCTCTTTTAAGTGCTGAACCAAAAGCCAGACTATTTTTTTTTCATACTTTAAGTTCTAGGGTACATGTTCACAACGTGCAGGTTTGTTACATATGTATACTTGTGCCATGTTGGTGTACTGCACCCATCAACTCGTCAGCACCCATCAACTCGTCATTTACATCAGGTATAACTCCCAATGCCATCCCTCCCTTTTCCCCTTCCCCATAATAGGCCCCAGTGTGTGATGTTGCCCTTCCAGAGTCCAAGTGATCTCATTGTTCAGTTCCCACCTATGAGTGAGAACATGCGGTGTTTGGTTTTCTGTTCTTGCGATAGTTTGCTGAGAATGATGGTTTCCAGCTGCATCCATGTCCCTACAAAGGACATGAACTCATCCTTTTTTATGGCTGCATAGTATTCCATGGTGGATATGTGCCACATTTTCTTAATCCAGTCTGTCACTGATGGACATAAACCAGACTATTTTTAAAGAAAATAAGAACCTGGTGGGGCACATTGGCTCATGCCTGCAATCCCAGCACTTTGGGAGGCCGAGGTGGGAGGATTGCCTGAGGTCAGGAGTTTAAGACCAGTCTAGCCAACATGGTAAAACTCTGTCTCTACTAAAAATACAAAAAAAAAAAAAAAATTAGCTAGGCATGGTGGCATGTGCCTGTAATCCCAGTTACTCGGGTAACTGAGACAAGGGAATTGCTTGAACCAGGGAGGTGGAGGTTGAGGTGAGCCGAGATCATGCCACTGCACCACTCCAGTCTGGGTGAAAGAGTGAGACTCCAGGGGCGGAGCAAGATGGCTGAATAGGAACAGCTCCAGTCTCCAGCTCCCAGCACAAGCGACATAGAAGACGGTGATTTCTGCATTTTCAACTGAGGTACCGGGTTTATCTCATTAGGGAGTACCGGACAATTGGTGCTAGTCAGCTGCTGCAGCCTGACCAGCAAGAGCTGAAGCAAGGCGAGGCATCGCCTCACCTGGGAAGCACCAGGGGGAAGGGAATCCCTTTTCCTATCCAGGGGAACTGAGACACACAACACCTGGAAAATTGGGTAACTCCCACCCCAATACTGCGCTTTACCAAGGGTCTTTGCAAATGGCACACTAGGAGATTATATCCCACACTTGGCCAGGAGGGTCCCACACCAGCGGAGCCTCCCTCATTGCTACCACAGCGGTCTGTGATCTAACTGCAAGGCAGCAGCGAGGCTGGGGGAGGGGTGCCCCCCATTGCTGAGGCTTAAGTAGGTAAACAAAGCCACTGGGAAGCTCGACCTAGGCGGAGCCCACAGCAGCTCAAGGAGGCCTGCCTGTCTCTGTAGACTCCACCTCTGGGGACAGGGCACAGCTAAACAAACAAACAAAAAAAGCAGCAGAAACCTCTGCAGATGCAAACGACCCTGTCTGACAGCTTTGAAGAGAGCATTGGATCTCCCAACACAGAGGTTGAGATCTGAGAATGGACAGACTCCCTGCTCAAGTGGGTCCCTGACCCCTGAGTAGCCTAACTGGGAGACATCCCCCACTAGGGGCAGACTGACACCCCACACCTCACACAGCAGGGTACACCCCTGAGATGAAGCTTCCAAAGCAAGAATCAGACAGGTACACTCGCTCTTCAGCAATATTCTATCTTCTGCAGCCTCTGCTGCTGATACCCAGGCAAACAGGGTCTGGAGTGGACCTCAAGCAATCTCCAACAGACCTACCACTGAGGGTCCTGACTGTTAGAAGGAAAACTAGCGAACAGGAAGGACACCCACACCAAAACCCCACCAGTACGTCACCATCATCAAAGACCAAAGGCAGATAAAACCACAAAGACAGGGAAAAAGCAGGGCAGAAAAGCTGGAAATTCAAAAAATAAGAGCACACCTCCCCCTCCAAAGGAACGCAGCTCATCGCCAGCAACGGATCAAAGCTGGATGGAGAATGACTTTGACGAGTTGAGAGAAGAAGGCCTCAGTCCATCAAACTTCTCAGAGCTAAAGGAGGAATTACATACCCAGCACAAAGAAACTAAAAATCTTGAAAAAAGAATGGAAGAATGGATAACTAGAACAATCAATGCAGAGAAGGCCATAAACGAACTGACAGAGATAAAAACCATGACACGAGAAATATGTGACAAATGCACAAGCTTCAGTAACCGACTCGATCAACTGGAAGAAAGAGTATCAGCGATTGAGGATCAAATGAATGAAATGAAGCGAGAAGAGAAGTCTAAAGAAAAAAGAGAAAAAAGAAATGAACAAAGCCTTCAAGAAGTATGGGATTATGTGAAAAGACCAAATCTACATCTGATTGCAGTTCCTGAAAGTGAGGGGGAAAATGGAACCAAGTTGGAAAACACTCTTCAGGATATCATCCAGGAGAACTTCCCCAACCTAGTAAGGCAGGCCAACATTCAAATTCAGGAAATACAGAGAATGCCACAAAGATACTCCTGGAGAAGAGCAACTCCAAGACACATAATTGTCAGATTCACCAAAGTTGAAATGAAGGAAAAAATGTTAAGGGCAGCCAGAGAGAAAGGTTGGGTTACCCACAAAGGGAAGCCCATCAGACTAACAGCAGATCTCTCGGCAGAAACTCTACAAGCCAGAAGAGAGTGGGGGCCAATATTCAACATTCTTAAAGAAAAGAATTTTCAACCAGAATTTCACATCCAGCCAAACTAAGTTTCATAAGTGAAGGAGAGATAAAATCCTTTACAGATAAGCAAATGCTTAGAGATTTTGTCACCACCAGGCCTGCCTTACAAGAGACCCTGAAGGAAGCACTAAACATGGAAAGGAACAACTGGTACCAGGTATTGCAAAAACATGCCAAAATGTAAAGACCATCGATGCTAGGAAGAAACTGCATCAACTAATGAGCAAAATAACCAGTTAATATCATAATGACAGGATCAAGTTCACACATAACAATATTAACCTTAAATGTAAATGGACTAAATGGTCCAATGAAAAGACACAGACTGGCAAACTGGATAAAGAGTCAAGACCCATCAGTGTGCTGTATTCAGGAGACCCATCTCACATGCAGAGACACACATAGCCTCAAAATAAAGGGATGGAGGAAGATCTACCAAGCAAATGGAGAACCAAAAAAAGCAGGGGTTGCAATACTACTCTCTGATAAAGCAGGCTTTAAACCATCCAAGATCAAAAGAGACAAAGAAGGCCATTACATAATAATAAAGGGATCAATTCAACAGGAAGAGCTAACTATCCTAAATATATATGCACCCAATACAGGAGTACCCAGATTCATAAAGCAAGTCCTTAGAGACTTACAAAGAGACTTAGACTCCCATACAATAATAATGGGAGACTTCAACACCCCACTGTCAACATTAGACAGATCAACGAGACAGAAAGTTGACAAGGATATCCAGGAATTGAACTCATCTCTGTACCAAGTGGACCTAATAGACATCTACAGAACTCTCCACCCCAAATCAACAGAATATACATTCTCCTCAGCACCACATCATACTTACTCCAAAATTGACCACATAGTTGGAAGTAAAGCACTCCTCAGCAAATATACAAGAATGGAAATGATAACAAACTGTCTCTCAGACCACAGTGCAATCAAACTAGAACTCAGGACTAAGAAACTCAATCAAAACCACTCAACTACATGGAAACTGAACAACCTGCTCCTGAATGACTACTGGGTACATAACGAAATTAAGGCAGAAATAAAGATGTTCTTTGAAACCAATGAGAACAAAGACACAACATAGCAGAATCTCTGGGACACATTTAAAGCAGTGTGTAGAGGGAAATTTATAGCACTAAATGCCCACAAGAGAAAGCTGGAAAGATCTAAAATTGACACTCTAGCATCGCAATTAAAAGAACTAGAGAAGCAAGAGCGAACACAGCTAGCAGAAGGCTAGAAATAACTAAGATCAGAGCAGAACTGAAGGAGATAGAGACACAAAAAACCTTCCAAAAAATCAATGAATCCAGTAGTTGGTTTTTTGAAAAGATCAACAAAATTGATAGACCGCTAGCAAGACTAATAAAGAAGAAAAGAGAGAAGAATCAAATAGATGCAATAAAAAATGATAAAGGGGATATCACCACTGACCCCACAGAAATACAAAATACCATCAGAGAATACTATAAACACCTCTACGCAAATAAACTAGAAAATCTAGAAGAAATGGATAATTTCTTGGACACTTACACTCTCCCAAGACTAAACCAGGAAGAAGTTGAATCCCTGAATAGACCAATAGCAGGCTCTGAAATTGAGGCAATAATTAATAGCCTACCAACCAAAAAAAGTCCAGGACCAGATGGATTCACAGATGAATTCTACCAGAGGTACAAGGAGGAGCTGGTACCATTCCTTCTGAAACTATTCCAATCAATAGAAAAAGAAGGAATCCTTGCTAACTCATTTTATGAGGCCAGCATCATCCTGATACCAAAGCCTGGCAGAGACACAACAAAAAAAGAGAATTTTAGTCCAATATCCCTCATGAACATCGATGCAAAAATCCTCAATAAAATACTGGCTAACCGAATCCAGCAGCACATCAAAAAGCTTATCCACCATGATCAAGTGGGCTTCATCCCTGGGATGCAAGGCTGATTCAACATATACAAATCAATAAACGTAATCCAGCATATAAACAGAACCAAAGACAAAAACCACATGATTATCTCAATAAATGCAGAAAAAGCCTTTGACAAAATTCAACAGCCCTTCATGCTAAAAACTCTCAAAAAATTCAGTATTGATGGAATGTATCCCAAAATAATAACAGCTATTTATGACAAACCCACAGCCAATATCATACTGAAAGGGCAAAAACTGGAAGCATTCCCTTTGAAAACTGGCACAAGACAGGGATGCCCTCTCTCACCACTCCTATTCAACATAGTATTGGAAGTTCTGGCTAGGGCAATCAGGCAAGAGAAAGAAATCAAGAGTATTCAGTTAGGAAAAGAAGAAATCAAATTGTCCCTGTTTGCAGATGACATGATTGTATATTTAGAAAACCCCATTATCTCAGCCCAAAATCTCCTTAAGCTGATAAGCAACTTCAGCAAAGTCTCAGGATACAAAATCAATGTGCAAAAATCACAAGCATTCTCATACACCAGTAACAGACAGAGAGCCAAATCATGAATGAACTTCCATTCACAATTGCTTCAAAGAGAATAAAATACCTAGGAATCCAACTGACAAGGGATGTAAAGGACCTCTTCAAGGAGAACTACAAACCACTACTCAGTGAAATAAAAGAGGACCCAAACAAATGGAAGAACATACCATGCTCATGGATAGGAAGAATCAATAACGTGTAAATGGCCATACTGCCCAAGGTAATTTATAGATTCAGTGCCATCCCCATCAAGCTACCAATGAGTTTCTTCACAGAAGTGGAAAAAACTGCTTTAAAGTTCATATGGAACCAAAAAAGAGCCCTCATTGCCAAGACAATCCTAAGTCAAAAGAACAAAGCTGGAGGCATCACGCTACCTGACTTCAAACTATACTACAAGGCTACAGTAACCAAAACAGCATGGTACTGGTACCAAAACAGAGAGATAGACCAATGGAACAGAACAGAGTCCTCAGAAATAATACCACACATCTATAGCCATCTGATCTTTGACAAACCTGACAAAAACAAGAAATGGGGAAAGGATTCCCTATTTAATAAACGGTGCTGGAAAAATTGGCTAGCCATAAGTAGAAAGCTGAAACTGGATCCTTTCCTTACTCCTTATACGAAAATTAATTCAAGATGGATTAGAGACTTAAATGTTAGACCTAATACTATAAAAATCCTAGAAGAAAACCTAGGTTATACCATTCAGGACATAGGCATGGGCAAGGATTTCATGTCTAAAACACCAAAAGCAATGGCAACAAAAGCCAAAATTGACAAATGGGATCTAATTAAACTAAAGAGCTTCTGCACAGCAAAAGAAACTACCATCAGAGTGAACAGGCAACCTACAGAATGGGAGAAAATTTTTGCAATCTACTCATCTGACAAAGGGCTAATATTCAGAACCTACAAAGAACTCAAACAAATTTACAAGAAAAAAACAACCCCATCAAAAAGTGGGCAAAGGATATGAATAGACATTTCTCAAAAGAAGACATGCATACAGCCAACAGACACATGAAAAAATGCTCGTCATCACTGGCCATCAGAGAAATGCAAATCAAAACCACAATGAGATATCATCTCACACCAGTTAGAATGGCAATCATTAAAAAGTCAGGAAACAACAGGTGCTGGAGAGGATGTGGAGAAATAGGAACACTTTTACAGTAGCTGGGATTACAGGCATACGCCACCATGCCCAGCTAATTTTTGGGGTTTTTTTTTTGTATTTTTAGTAGAGACAGAGTTTTACCATGTTGGCTAGACTGGTCTCAAACTCCTGACCTCAGGCAATCCTCCCACCTCGGCCTCCCCAAAATGCTGGGATTACAGGCATGAGCCAACGTGCCTGGCCAGGTTTTTATTTTCTTTAAAAATAGTCTGGCTTATGTCCATCAGTGACAGACTGGATTAAGAAAATGTGGCACATATCCACCATGGAATACTATGCAGCCATAAAAAAGGATGAGTTCGTGTCCTTTGTAGGGACATGGATGCAGCTGGAAACCATCATTCTCAGCAAACTATCGCAAGAACAGAAAACCAAACACCGCATGTTCTCACTCATAGGTGGGAACTGAACAATGAGATCACTTGGACTCTGGAAGGGGAACATCACTCACTGGGGCCTATTATGGGGAGGGAGGCGAGGGGAGGGATGGCATTGGGAGTTATACCTGATGTAAATGATGCGTTGTTGGGTGCTGACGAGTTGATGGGTGCAGCACACCAACATGGCACAAGTATACATATGTAACAAACCTGCACGTTATGCACATGTACCCTAGAACTTAAAGTATAATAATAAAAAAAAAAAGAAATGCTTTTAGTTCATCTATACTCTATAGAAACAATGCTTATCACTGGCTTACTGTCAATAAATATGTGGGTAAATCTGTTCGAGGCTCTCAGCTCTGAAGGCTGTGAGACCCCTGATTTCCCACCCCACACTCTAAAAAAAAAAAAAAAGTGAGACTCCATTTCAAAAAGAAAAAGAAAAAAAAGAAAAGAAGAGCCTATTTCTTGGTAGAAGTGAAAAACTGATCTTATTTGCTTAACACAGAAAGAGTAGCCCATTTTATATGCCTGTCTGACCCCTGTGAGCATTTGAATTAGTGAGCCTTGTCTTTCTGTCTGGCAGGCAATCAGCTACACTATGAGGAATTGCATTTTCGTGCTAGACTGGTCCCAGCATGACTGGTACAAACCTAATAGAAGCCATCAGATACCTGTTGGTATTCTCTGTAGCTTCCCATTTATGTATTTTCCTCTGGGTGATGCTGCCAGGGGCCTTGCCAATAACCTCGATTATGTGGAATTATCTTTTCAGGTGGTAATCATGGAAGTCCAAGGCCTGAAATCTTTGGCTCCAAATCGCATCGTATATTGTACAATGGAGGTGGAAGGAGGAGAGAAACTACAGACTGATCAGGCCGAGGCTTCTAAACCAACGTAAGTTATGTTTCTCCAGGGTCCATCTTATAGAGGGTTGCTGCCATTAGTTCCATTTTGGCCAACTCCGAGGTAAAGATCTGGTTTACCCAGGAGATCCTAGAAGACATAAACCTTGATTATTTTTCAAAAGATGATTTGCCTACCTTTTTATTTGGCAGCCATAGCAAAGATTCTAGTTCCTTCAAAGCAGAGAACAGAAAATTAAAGAAGCAGTCTCCTTTCTGGTGGTTTTAAGTATTCACCCTCGAGAGATTAGTCACAATTTCCATTCATCAGTATAATGTGCAGGAACGTTTGATATAAGTTTACTTTATTAAATTTTCTAAATATTTGGTTTTCAGTATAAGACTTAAAGTTTTTTTTTTTTATTTCCATAGATTTTTGGGGAATAGGTGGTATTTGGTTATATTGGTAAGTTCTTCAGTGGTGATTTGGGAGATTTTGGTGTCATCACCTGAGCCGTATACACTGAACCCAATTTGTAGTCTGTTATCCCTTACCCCCTTCCCACTCTTTCCCCCTGAGTCCCCAAAGTCCATTGTATCATTCTTATGCCTTTGCATTCTTAAAGCTTTGATCCCACTTATTAGTGAGAACATACGATATTTAGGTTTTTGTCTAATTTTTTTCCTATATGTCATAGTTCTGAATGTATTAGCAAGGTAGTATGTTACATAATACATTAATTCATTGGGTCAATATAATTGTGTCAAATGCTTACTATGTGTGTGTACAAGGTATTAGTGCATGGTGGAAAGGAAAGTAGTCACTGGTGTAGCCCTCCACAGCTCACAGTTTCGTGGGACCATCAGAAAAGTAATGGCACAAATATATAATTACAGATAGTTATAAATGCTGACAAAGGACGCTTTGAGAGGAGATAGCGGGAGGGACCTGAACCAGTTTGTGAGAACAGATGCAGAATAGGCCTTCCTTAGGACATATGAGGGTATCTGAGCTAATATTATTAAAGTTGAGCAATGAGAGTGGGGATGGGTGGAGAGCATTCTAGGCAGAGTAAACAGCTTGTGCAAAGGTCTTGTGGTTAGCAAAGGCCCTGGGCAAGGAGAAATTAAAAGGTGGCCAATGGGGCTGGAGTTTGGAGAATAAGGGGTGCCATAAGCTGCCAGAGAGGCAGGCAGGGCCATACCATGGGGAAGTTGTTGGGCCTTGGCAAAGAAAACATGAAGTGGAGATGTATTTTGAAAAGATGACTCTCGCTGAGGTGGGTGGGGAGTGGGTGGGCAGAGTTGTGCAGGAGGTCAGTTAGGGTCCTGTTTCAATGGTCCACAGGAGCAATAATGGGTTCGTTCATTAGGGTCAATAGACTCTCAGACCTCAAAGATTCTTGAGAGATCATTGCTCCCTTCCCTCCCTACCCACTACTTTTCTCTCCCTTCCTTTTCTATCTCAGTAAGCCCATCTAGACTAATGAGCATCTTTTTGTGTTGGTGTTAATTCATAAGAGAGTCATCAAAAGAGAAACCCTGAACAGTAGCTCACTGCCTCTCCTCCCCCAGAGCATTATGAGCTGTTTGGCAGAACATGAATAACTTACCAGGATGTTCAAACAAAATAGTTCAAAGAAAGCGCTGAGTGTTTCCTGGACTAGAGAAAATCTGAGGGCATTGTATGCCTTCAAGTGGCTCTTTGCATGAATAGGCAAAAGCCTTAGATGCTCAGACGCTGGGAGAAATTAATGAGTGTGTACAAGAGGAAATGGAAACCAGTGCACCTTGTCACACACCACCCTTCCTCCCTTTTTTTACAATTGAGTTTCCAAGTGACAATGAATGTGGTTTCTTTTTTACTGCCATTGATGAAATCCTAGTTATTCCTCAAATGGTCTGATCATTTTCCATGCTCTTATGTTATACTGCACTATTTATTTGTGCTTTTTAAAAATGTATGATATATGGGAGAAGAATAACCTATTTGGTATTTCTGCCTACTTTTTAAGATGCTGGGCCCAATATGGTGTTATAACATTGAGAAGGAAGGAGAAAGTTCTGATTATTCTAACAGACTGTTGTTTCATATGAGCTATTATAATTCAAAACACAGTTTGTAACATTTGATCAGATGCAATGGTTTCAGTTACCAGGGTAAATGATGAGTTGATTTTCCTGTGCTTGTAAATAGTTAAAACAGAATTTCAGATTACAAATAATTACAGAATACTTGGGCCTACCTGCTTGAAATATTCATGTTTCATACACATACTTACTCATAACTACACATGTGGATTATGATGTCTATAAACAGAAACAGCTCACATTGAAACATTTTGCTTTTCCAGCAAGAAGTATACATTTTTGATTCCTCTTCAGTCAATAAGTTTGTTGATTTGTTTGTTTTGTAATACCTTAAGGATTCAGGTTTCGTGACCAGGGTCAAGTCAAATCAATCAGTGGTAGCTACCTAAAGTGCTGTACTGAGAAGCGTTCGAGGCCAAATCCATACTCAGAGGAAAATAGTGCCAAGGTCAACTTGTAATATCTGCCCTGGGAGAGGAAGGAGTACAAGTGCCCTGTATTTTCCATTTCTATAGTATCCCAAAGGGATATACCGGAAGCTTGAAATGTACAACACTCATGTGTCTTCCCGTCTGTCCTTTACATATAGACTCTCCTATATCCTTTACTTATTTTCCTTCTAAATCCACAAGTCTGTACTCAATACTCTTTTTAACCATTTTTCTTTGTCACAGTTCACTTCCAGTAGTTTTCCTCTGCCTCCAAGTTGTTTTGTTTTGTTCTGTTTTGGGGTTTGGGTTTTGTTTTGTTTTGTCTTTTGAGACAGAGTCTTACTCTGTCACCCAGGCTGGAGTACAGTGGTGCGATCACAACTCACTGCAGCCTTGGCCAACCTGGACTCAGGTGATCCTCCCACCTCACTCTCCTGAGTGGCTGGGACTACAGGCATACACCACAACACCCAGCTAATTTTTGTATATTTTTGTGGAGACAGAGTTTTACCATGTTGCCCAGGCTGGTCGTCTCGAACTGTTGGGCTCAAGTGACCTGCTCCCGCCTCAGCCTCCCAAAGTACTGGGATTCAGGCATGGGCCACTTCACGTGGCTTGCCTCCAGTTTTATCTGTTAGGATGAACCAGACTGTTTGTGCAGTTCCATTTTCTTCCTGCCTCCCTAGTTTTAACTTACTCAGAAGCCTCTTCATCATCTCTTTTCTTTGAAGCTTTATTTCTTCTCCTTTTCTCCACTCTCTCCCCTCCCACTTACACTTTCTCCTATTACTAATCTCCACCTGTCATCTCTGCTACTTGATTTTGATTATTCTAGAAATTTTCCTTTCAGGGATTATCTTTAATTTGTCCTAATAACTCCACTTCATCCTCTGACAAGCTTAGCCCTTTTCCTGCCCTATTCATCTTCTAAATCTTGTCTTTGACTATTTTTACAGCCAGCTGGTGCCCATGCTTTATTTATATATTCTAAAACCAAAACTCCATTCGAGCGTGTTTTGTTTATTACTCAAATTCCATGGTTGCTGCTACCAAGTACTACACCCCATAACTGGAACCCTAACATTGTACCATAGCGCATGTCTACAAGGAATTTGGCTGTTGTCTTTTTTTTCTCAAGTATAGCCAAAAATTCAGGCATACATAACATAATCCAGTTTGTCTAAGAGTATATTATTTGGAATCCTCATGTATGGAATCGACATTTCCCATCCTTCCCCTCCTTTAAGAGTGCCATCTCTTCACTTATAGCCAGGACCCTGCTCAGCATGGTCATATTGGATCAGTTGTATAATATAATAACACTGTGTTCATTAGTTAAATATATTAATACTTTGTGGTTGGAAAAAATGGTGTGTGAGGTGAAGGCGGGGCAGCCTCTTATACTCTCAGCTAAATTGTGGCCTATATTCATCCTTCACTTGATCAATCTGTTTGATACCTGTTGAGTTATTTTCAAGCAGACTATGTCCTCTCAATTCTGTTGTCCTCCTCTCCTGCGTTTTTAACATAGAAAGCCAGGAGAATGTATGATCAAGTTTTCATGAGATGTATTTATTTTACAATACGGTCTCCATTTGCAACAGGTTGTTTTTGCTTCTGATGGGAAACCGATGGGGATACTTAGGCAGAAGTGCTTCAAATCCTGCCATTAGGTCAGCAGCCTCAGGAAGGCATGGAGATGGAGAAGGGAAATGCTTTGGGGATTCCAAAGCATTTGGAATATATTTTCCCACTTTCTTTGAACAAGAGCAGAGGGCTGTTCTTGCTCTAAGGTAATGTATTTCAAAGGGTGGCACTCTTACCTTTACTAAGAACAGAGATTATGTTAAGTAATACCAGAACATGGCATCATGAGATGAAATTATGTGAAAAGAAAGGCACTCCTTTTCCATTTATTTTTCAATTCTTCTGATAAGATCAAGGAGAACATTTTAATATGATGCTAGTAGGTCATTAACACCTCCACAGGTCTCAGGCTCAGAGCCTTCTGCAGACAACAGCATCCAGTTAAGATTTCATAGCCTTGTTTAGATCCCATTACGCTTACCTTCCATTCATGGCTGGTGGTGCTGTTTTGTCTTTTGTAGCGATGACATAAGATTTCCTTTTTAAAGAAATACAGTAACACTTAAAAAGTGAATCAATTTAAATAAAATATATTAAGTACATAATAGCACAGGTGGTACCTGAGTACGATGAAAAGTAATCATGAAAGTATCTTGCATTGGTATATAGAAATGGTAGAGATTGGGAAGATGGTAGGCAAATTATGTTAATTTGAAAAAAAATTGATATAAAGAAACCTGACATATTCCCTGAGTAGAAAATATATTCCAAAATTATATGTATTGGTAGTTTTGTACAATGTAAGTTACCCTCTATAATAACCATGCCCCAAGGATTAAATATTGGAACACTTAAATAATTTTGCTGAAAAGAAAGGAAGTTTAATTAGCAACCCAGTATTGTGCTCATGTTTCTGAAATTATACTGTACTGAATTGAAACCAAAGATGCCACTTGGCATTTGATTATTTAACAAGTTCATTACTCCTGACAGGACATGGGCTTCGTGACATATGAATTTCATTATTACCAGGGATTAGAAAACACAACCAAACTTGGAAACTTGGTATTTTCCAAGGAAATGAGAAAATAAAATGCCCTAACTGGGAAATCTTGTCACGGCCCTAGTGTTCTTCAACGACATCTCATCTGATGAGACAAACAAAAAACAAAAACAACACAAAACACAACAACTTCCTGTAACATTTTTCTTCTGTGAAATATATTATTCATCCTCATGGTAGAGTGCAGAATGGGCCAGGCTTATCATGCCCAAATTATTCATAGAAATGGAGTTCTATTAAATTGTTCCCACATTAAGTCAGTTACAAAGTCAGAAAAGGAAGTTGTTCCCTCCAGTTGCTTGCCTCACGTATTATGTTCTTAATGGTGCTTCCTTTTTCAATTTAACCAAAATGTTTTCTGTGTACTGGGCCTTGGAATGGTTTAAATAGGAGGCAGAATATCTGTCCTGAATGGCTTCTTTGATATTTAGATGTGATATGATGATATGAAAGGGTAGATACTTGCATTCCTTCAGCAAGTGCATGCACAAGATGATTTCCTTGGGTCCAACCAGTGCTGGGGCTACAGCTATGAATAACATATCTCAAGCCTTGGCCTGTGGATCAAACATTCCAGTAAGGGACACAGGCAATAAACAAATGAACAAATGAACAAATGAATATATAAGGGTAACAACAGATTATAATTTGTGTTCTGAAAGAAATGAGCAGGCAGCTGTGATAGAGAGTAACGGGGGCATAGGGAAGAGGAAACAGCAAGTGCGAGGCTTTGAGGTAGGGAGGGGCTTGAAGTGTCCTGAACCAGAGAGGGGGACAGTGTGCCTAGACATCAGTCATTGAGGGAGAGTGTTTACAGGGACAGTGCAGAGAGCAGGGCAGGGCCAGACAACTTAGGGGTCCTAGGGGCCATGCAAAGGGTTTAAACTTTATTCCAAGACCCTGGAGAAGCTATTGCCAGAGTTTAAGCCAGGGAAAATATGATTGTATTTCCATCTTGAAACCTGAAATATCTTTAAGGACTGGAATGAACTTGGAACCATATATTGGTCAACTAGTATTTATTGAGCACATACTATTTGCCAGGTTTTAATGTTAGACTGAGGGATAACACAGATGTGACCTTTGAAGTTGTACACCCATGGAGGGGAGTTGATTGGAAATATCTGAGTGCCTGGGCATGGTCTATGTTCCAGGAGCCACGGTAGCTTTTGAGAACTTCAAAGGCCACTGAATGGGAAAGGAAATGAGGCTTCCTGAGAATCAGCTCCTTGCCTGTCTTGACACTCCATGCTCAAGTTCACAGTCCAGGAGATATTTATGTAGAGACATTATGTAGTGAGAACGTGGAGCTTAGATGCCATTTCTTCTGTTTTTTCCTTCTGGAAAAAGGTTTAATTTCTTTCCAAGTTAATTAAATCATAAATGGTAAAAGTCAACACTGACCCAGAAATTCAATTTTGCTAGGCTCCCAGAAGATACGTAGGATGGGAGGAAGTAAAATTATAATCATAGTTTGGGATGCTCAGACACTGTCCTGCCTCTCAGACCAGAATGCTTCGTCCAGAATTCCCAATGTTTATTTAAGACCAGTTTGTGTGTGTTTGTGAGCTGAAGGGTGAAGGTGGGCAGACTGGTAGGACAACAGACAGTAGGATAGACAGTGGGAAGGAATCAAGGTGCTAGGGAACAAGTTTTGGAGAGAAAGCTCCTAATTCTGCTGCCGGCTCCATCATAAATTTGCCAACCTGTCTTATGTAAGCCACCAAGCTTTCCAACTTCTCCAAGTCCTGAAAAGTGGAATCCAAGGTCCCTTCTACCTCAACAATTCTATAATTATTTCATCCAACTAACTGACCCACAGAAGAACCATAATGACAGAACTTAAGACAGAGTTTTCAGGAATTGCAGCTAACTCTGAGTTGATGAAATTTCTGGAATTAGTTGGAGTTTCAGAATTGGATGATCAAGTAGTGGCTGGAGTTTGTCAGTCAGACATTGACACTCCATCTAAACGTGAAAAATCTATGAAAGTTCTGATTTCATGAGTAGTCTAATCTTGTGTAGCTATGAAACAAGGCTGTACTCTTTTTAAAAACCCTTAGGGACTAAGTGACTATAGGTCATTTCCTTTCTGATTCAGCTTCTCTAATACCTTGCCTGAGAAGATTACCTGCCACTTATATCTGGAGTGATCTAAGAACTGGACTGTTTTTCTATCACTGTTCAGCAGAAATCCAATTTAATACATTTCTCTCCAAGTGTGAAAAGCTACTGTATTTGTTATTTAGTGATCAGGGAGAACATAGGAAAGAATGTCATAGAGTTATTTGCCTGTAATGACAGAATGAGGTCTAGAAATTCTAAATCCTCACTAATAAGAAAACAACAGACACTTGATTTAGATTCATCAGTGTTCAGAAGCAGTATAGTGTCATGGACAAGAGTACAAAATTGGGAACCAGAGCACTGGGTTCATATTTCCGCTGTGTGACTGTGGGCAGGCTGCTTAACTCTTTGTGCCTCCATTTCCACATTCTTATGAAAATTAATTACCATATACATAATGCTTAAAATAATGCTTGGGCAGATAGTAGTCCTATTGACTATTATAATCATGGCTTTATTCTTGTTTGGATGGCGAAGGGGACATAGCGGGAAACAAGGTGGCCTGGGTCTAAAACAGTAATCATTAACGTTGATTCAGTATCTTCTACAGACCAGGTGCCATGCTAGGTATTTCACAGTCATCACTTTATTTAAGGCCCTGCCTTAACCTATGAGATAGGTACTATTGTTATTCCCATTTTACTAATGGAAATATTGAAATCCAGAGAGGTGAAGTGATTTAGTCAATTTGCAGATCTAATAGCTAAGCCAAAAGACAAACCCAAAGTCTGTACTTTTCATCCATTCTGCCACCTCACCTTTCTAAAAGAAATTAGATCTCTAAAACAGTCACTTAATTAGCATTGGATATTCAACAAAACTATCTAAAAGTGTGCATTTCCTTTCCATAAATTCAGTTGTTTTGTGGATTAAAACCCAGCCCGTATTTAAATGGAGATGAATGTGCTGACGCACACACTGGCACAGGTGTTCCACATCAGTGTACACACTCAGCAGGCGTAATTCGACCCACATACATCAGTACTGTGAGGTGTAACACATATGAGTCTGAAAAGAGGATCTCTGCCCTTGAGACATTTACACAATCCCAGAAAGACACTAATGATAATGATCATCATCCTCAAGGGAATCATTATCAATAACAACTGCCCCTATCATTTATTGAAATCTAAGTACCAGGCACTGAACTAGCTGGAACCATATGGCTAAGAGTCAGACAGACCTGGGTTTAAATCACAGATTCACCACTCACCAGCTGGGTAACCTTGACCAAGTAGCTTCTCCCCATTAAGCCTCCATTTCCCTTAATTTGAAAGAAAGACAAGAACACAACTGCCCCAAGGGGTTGTTGTTGAAAATCAATCTGATCTATGTTAAGGGCTGAGTTCAATGACCAGCATATTGTAACCTCTCAGGAAATAGTATTAATTGCCAAAAACTCACTATAATGTCACTGAATTCCACACGATACTGTTAAGAAATAGATGGAAAAAAGAGAAGCTCAGAGAAATTAGGAAGCCTGCCCCCAAATCCTACAGCTCCACACACCCAGACTCCAAACACCTGGAAATCAAACGACCAAGGCTGCCAAAGTAGAAGTGAGTACCATTGCCAAAATGCTTTCCAGAGCCAGAGGACATATTCTGAGGGTGGACTGCCTTTGATTTGATGATGAAAGAACTAGTTCTCAAAGGCAAGAGGAATCCAAAAGGCAGCATCCTCCATGAGTCCTCCTCCAGAGGCACAGCCCTCTACAGCCTGGGTCTCCACAAGCCTGTTGTTCTGGCTTCTTTCTGGATCAGGGCCATTGTTCAAGAGGCTAGAGGGCAGCTAAGGTAATACTTTCTATGTTTTTGTCAGTTACTTATTTATCTTCCAGCAACGCCCCTGTGCTGTGGATATGGAACTCGCCTCACTATAAGGGTGCAGATGGATGTGGGCCCTCGGGGAGGATACAGCATCTTGGCATGATGCCAATTTTCAGGGATTTTGGAAATTTCTAGGGCTCTGCTATTTAAACTCTGGAGTCCTTCAGAGTCACCTGGGTTCCTTGGTAAGAATTCAAAAGCTCTCATGCCAGCCCGTAACTTCCAGTTTAGATGGTCTGGAAAGAGGCAGCTATTTCAGGCAGTCTTTAACAGCTGCAGTCTGGGTGGAAACATTTCAGTAATTATACGAAAAATAAAGGTTCAGCATAGGCATAAAAGCAAAAACTTTGGGGTGATAGAACCCCTAGTTTGAATCTCACCTGTGCCACTGTCATTGTTATGGTGGGTGAGCTACTAAATCCTTCTGAACCTCAGTTTCTTCGCATACAAAATAATACTGATGATACCTACACCATAGGCTGCTTAATAACACTTCAAATTTCACATATGCAAAGCACTTGGCACAGATGTAAGAGATGTTATTCTTATTTTAATCATTATTGCTGTCAGTGGACCCAGGGTAAAAAAGGAAAACAGCACAGACCATCAAAGTCAGTTGGTGTGAACTAAAGAAGCTAAAGACACTTTATCTCTCAGATGCCTTTTTTAGTTTCCTTTGGAATGTGTTCATTTATATGTAGATCCCTTACTTGTAGTTGGGAAAAAATCTATATATCAGGCTAGTTTTCTTATAATGCCTTACATGTAAAGATGATTAATAAATGTTGGTTGATTCAGAGCTAAACCTTAGCAGCAAGTGGTAAAGGGTTATGGAAAAGCTGAGAAGGGGCCCAATGTGATGGGCTTGAAAACCTCTTTAGAGTACTGATGACCATAAAGATAATTATAGTGCAGATCTCTCCATCTAAATGAGGCTCCATACCTAAAAGAACAGAAGATGGCTGCAAAATATGTGGGGAGGGGAAAAAAAAAAAAACAGAGAAAGCCCGAAAAGTAAAATGAATCCATTGTATGAGTTCTTGACACCAAATCACTGTCACTTATTAAGTAATGAATAAAATACATATACACACCTACAAATATACACACCAAGGAATTGCTGGATCCAACACAAGTAAATCTCTGTAAATTTGACTTTCAGCAAGTAAGATGCTATACAATCTAATAATGGCAGGGTTTTGTTTTGGATGTTCTTCTTCTGTAAATTTACTAGAGAGGGAAGAAACGAAAAGAGGGCTCTTGTCTCCCGTGACTTTATACATGCAGTAGTACAATAGAGTTGTGGGATCAATCATTGAGGACTATTAGAGGCAGGAGGCTCTGGGTGTGATGTCCCAGTTCTGCCCTGCCATGTGATGTCACCTTGTTTTTCTCCCTGCTGTGTCAAATCACTCAACCTATTTCTACCCCAAGAGCAGAATTAGGTGATTTTCTGTTGAGCCAAATGTAGCAAGTCTTGGAACCTAGAAAATGTTTCTCTCTCTTTTACCTTCCTGCTTTAAAGAGACCTCAAATGAAATGAATCTCAAAAACAGCCTGGTCTCTAGAAATGGCAGCCTCTAGAAGAACTCAGTGTGCAATTTTTGTCATTTGTAATCAGAACCAAGCATCCCACGCAGATCTCACAAACACTTATAAATCAGGGGGAGAATCAAATCACAGAGAGAAGTGCGTAAGATGCTACTGGCCAGACTCCTGGGTTCCTTCAGTCAGCCCTTCCTTCATCTCACTTATCTGGGTGGCTGCCGTGTGCTATAAACACTGTGCCTTTGAGGCACTGGGGCTACAACAGTGAACAAAAGCAGAAATGTAGCTGTTATGGCACCCACAATCTAATGGCACAAACAATATACAAGGCACATTTAAGTCATTGGGTGGAGATACCTTCAAGTTTGGCTTTGGTCTTATTATTCAGTTAATATCTCTTATATACCTTTGTCTTCAACTTGCCTTTGGGAGACCAAATAGTCAAGTGTTACTTCAAAGTCATTTCTGAAATTTCTGGGCTTGTGCATGCTCAGTGATCATGGAAACACATAGATAATCATCATACCCAATCAATGTGATAATGTCTGTAACACAAGCAAGGCATATCATTCTGACTTAGTGTTAATATCTGAATATTCATTTTTAAAATAGGTGAGTGTTCCAAATGCACGTTCGGGTAAAAAATCTTCATATGTGCTTTATATGTTGAATTATATTAGTGGAGCTCCAAAAATATAGACAAATATATATCAGCATCTTAACATGTAAAAAATTTTCATTAAAACTATTTTATATGTATAAACAAATGAATAAGAAGATACATAGTAAAAGAATACAACTTGATATCTTTAAGAAGAATGTTATGTCACTTTTGAGCCAAGAAATCTTCAAAAAAATTTAAATAATGATGCAAAGCAGAAAGGTAAAGATGAGGTTATATCATAATGTTAATCTCTCTAGACCTGTCTGAGGCACTAGCATTCATCATATTAAATGAAATAAGATAAGGCTTACCTTAATTCCCTCCTCTCTGGAAGGAGAAAAAGCTTAACAACTCACTGTCAATGTCACTGTCAAAAATTGGCCATACTGAAAGAGCTGGCCCCAAAATATTTCACTTCCCACCAAGCTCAAGTCAAAGTAGATATATATTTGGCGTCTGTCCTAAATATGTTGTATAGAGGCAGCAGGGGGAAGTAACAAAAGTTTAAATTTAAGCTAATTAAGTTTTTAATAATAACATTGTAATAATAACTAAAGTGTTAATTTCAGTTTATTCTTGTACCCTCAGAAGTTTATTCAGTGACATCCATATTTGGCTTTGGCCAAATATTCATTTTTAATCCTCAACCTATTTAGCATTCAGACAAAATGTGGGTTCAGGGCCCCTCCACCACTGCTGTGAAGCAAAGATGTAGGGTGGTGATTTGGTGGAGATTTACCAAGTTGGGGAGAAGCTGTTTTAATTAGAGGGGTCAGAGAATATCCCCAAGAGGTGGCATTTGCCCTTAAACCTAAACAAGAGGGAGCTAGTTATGTAAAGAGCATGGTGAGCAGAGAGAAGCGCCAAGTCCCAGGACCCTATGGCAAGAAGGTGCCTGTGAAGGGCAAGAAAAAGACCTGAGTGTGGAGCACAGGGAGAGGGAAAGGAGAAAACAGCAAGTCAGCAAGGCTGGCGGGGCCAGATCCCACAGAATCTGGAGGTCAAGGCAGGAGGTTTGGGTTTTATGTCCCAAAGTAACCTGGTTGGATTTATGTATTTAACAGATCAGTGTGGCTGCTATGTGGAGAATGACTGCATGAGGCATGAGCAGCAATGGGAGTGGGGACACCAGTTGGGAGGCTGTGGCTGTCATCATGTAAGAGAGGATGGTGGTCGATGATGGCAGAGGAAAGCAAGTGAGAGGGACAGGTTCAAGATACATTGGGATGTAGAGCCCAAACTCTCTCCTTTTCATTCCCATTGTCTGCTCTTTTTCCAAGAGTGGTACTATGCCCTCTGGAGGTTGCATTCTAGCAGTGGACAACACTTGGCTCATCTCTCCGGATTTGCAATTGTTTATTACCACCAAATGCTGCTCTGCACACACTGCTTGCCACTTTGTAAGTTGTAGTGCTAGCGTCTCGGTGAATGACCTTGAGTGAGTTGAAGTCACCTGGCATCTCTCGCAACCATGTGGGTAGTGGATGTACAGCTGTGAACTGGGGCAGTGAATTCTCAAGCTGGCCGATTTATTCCCCACAATGATTGTTCTACAGCTGTACCAAATTTGTTCTTTTTCCACTTTAGCAGAGACGTGTCTTTTACAGAATGTTACATGCTGACATCAGGGTGACATTGACACCAAACCAAAAAAAGAAAACGCATTCCCTTCCCCTTCTAGATTTCATTTCCTGCTTGGTTTATAAGTCAGATTGCACTGTGCTTGTGGTCATGCTCGCTGCTGGGTAGGGAGGTATTATTAACGGGAAACTATTTTGAGAAATAACCTACAGTGAGCCCAGTCCCACTGAGTGAGTGAGCTGTTCTCTGTAGATAATGTCAGTGTTGGGTACTTGAAGTCTTTCATGAGGATAATGTTTAATTACATGTAAATAAATCAGGCTTGACTCCAACTCTACAGTGGAATCTTGGACCCAGGACTCTCGCAACAGACACAACTGCTAAAAAGTCTGCAGGAAAAATGCATATTTTGTGCATACACTTTGAATATTTGTTTGATAACTATTTTATATAAAGTAGTGTGGTCAGTACTATTGGCTACATTTTTTAAATAATATTTTATGTTTTTCTGAACAAAAAGTTATAATCCTTGTTGCAGAATATTGAGGAAAAGTGTAAGGAAAAATTAAATATTACTAATGATCCCCTATATCCAGCAATAATCACAGTATATGTTTTGGCATTGTTTTCCAGTTTGTTTTTCTGTATCTGTGGGTATGTCCACACCCATCCACAGATATATGCATATGATAGATAACCTTGTATGAAAACCTGTATACTCATATGATTATTCCTTTTGCATCAATTCCTAGGAAATGATATTATTAGTTCACAGCTAGTTACTTCCTGTATGTTGGTGAATAGGGTGACCAAATCATTATAGTTTACCCAGGACTTTTCATTCCAAACTGGGACAGTTGGTTACCTTATTTTGGTGAATACATCACATCTGCTCAACCTATATCGTCCTGTATACCGGAAGAAAGTGAATGGCTGAAGGTCACTTGCTGAATTTGTTTTGGGGAGACCTCTATCCCTTCAGCTTCTACCATTAGGAAACTGTCTCTGTCTTGCAGCCTCAGACAATTCATTGCAGCTTTTAAATTTGAGCCTGGAATTAAGATGTGGTTCAGCTGTTTGTATACAAACAGCAAGCAAATCATTGTGCTCAAATGAAGGTCACTGCCCAGTCTCACTGAGCAATCTCAATGTGCTCCATTTGTCTGGATACATAAAAAGCTGCACAATTAGAGCTATTATATAAACAGCAGAGTGATACTTCATGTAACTAAGCAAGCAGATTCCACTGTGGTGTTTGTACATGGAAGTGAGGGCAATTAATGTCTTAGTTATATTTGTGCAGGATGTTGGGTGGAAGCATCAGGAGAAAACAAAGCTATGGATTAAAATATTCAGAGAAAGAATGCATATGAAACAAACACAGTCATTGTGGGACTTTTCCAGGTCTTTCACAAGAACTAGTAACAGTATAAGTCCTTTTGTAAATAGAGTGTTTTTGTTAGTTTCTTCCTAATTTTTAAATATCCATCAGTGATCAGGGCACCAAATCCATACTGCACATGTTAAGTTTAAGTGACAATGGGTCTGCCAAGAAAGTATTAAAACCAAGGTTAATACAATTAGTTTTAATTACAGTAAACTCTGATTAGCTACCAACTTCATTACCTACCACCTAAATTTTTCCAGGCTCTAGGAAAAAGTGTTACATATAGAAAAAATAAGTGTGTGTGTATATTTGTGTGTGTGTGTATTACACAGATATAGTTTTTAAAATATGCATTTATAATTTAAGGAAAGAAGTCTCTTCATTTCAGTTTTTATTGACTCCTTTTTAAAGTAAACTAAAAAAAAAAAAGGTTTGACCCATATTTGAAATGAAAAATTTAGGCACTTGGGAAATAAGATGAGAAACCTGCATAACCTTGAGGACACTCAAAATAGAGAGGCAGCTAATCAGTTAATAGGGCTTAATTCTAAGCCTAGATTGTCAGAGTGACTGAAACCACAAGTCTCTTAAAATTTACATTAAACACCTTGTTAAAAAGTGGGAGTAAATCATACAAAACTCCAAACCAGCATTATAACATGGTATTTGCATGATTTTTTTTATGCCTAAAGTACAAATTACAAGTACATACTTTATCTGCATGAAGTTAAACCAATCAAGGGACAAGTGATTATATTTTCTTCATGGGAATACTTACTTTAAAAAGAAAATGCACGGTGGCTCATGACTATAATCCTAGCAATTTGGGAGGCCAAGGTGGGCAGGTCGCTTGAAGCCAGGAGTTCAGAGACCAGCCTGCCCAACATGGTGAAACCCTGTCTCTATAAAAAATACACACACACACACACACACACAAAAACACACACACACACACAAAAAAAAAGCCGGTGTGGTGGTGCAAACCTGTAATCCCAGCTACTCAGGAGACTGAGGCACAAGAATGCAAGAATGGCTTGAAGCTGAGAAGTGGGAGTTGCAGTGAGCAGAGATCACACCCCTGCACTCCAGCTTGGGTGATACTGTGAGACTCCATTTCCAAAAAAAAAAAAAAAGAGGTGGGGGGAAGGTACAGATTCAGATTCAAATATATTATCAACTCAACCAAATTGAAGACTATGGTTTGATGTGGGTTTACTGTTTATGTGTTTTAACTCTCCAGATTCACTCTGCATTCTGATTTAGCCTGTTACCTGTTTCCTTATTCAGTACATGCTTACATCAAAATATGTATTAGACACTGCTTTAGACACAAGGGGTACACCAATGAACAAGACAGACACAGTCTCCACCCTCAGCAACCCTATATTCTACTGGGTGGAGACAAAAAAAAAGTATGTAAACAAGTGAAATAATTTAAGACAACAATGAATGCTATGAAAAAAAATTAAACAGAGTGGTATGATGGGAAATCACTGGTATGATGGGAAAATCTCCCTTGAGATTGGTTTCAAAGTACCTCCTTATAGAGGAGCTATTTGAGTTGACACTTCAATGTCAAAGATCCACTCACCTGAAGATCAAGTGGAAGAACAGTCAAGGAAGAAAAAGAGCAAGTTTAAAGTCCCCAAGGTGGGAAAAAGCTTGTAATGTTCAAGGGACAGGAAAAAAAATAAAAGTGGACCAGAGTCTGTGAGCAAGAGGTAAAGTAATAAGAGACATAGGCAAGGACCACATCGTGGAGGCCTTGTAGGACACGAAGGGACTTTGATTTTCATTTTAACTGTAACAGGAAGCCCTCAGAGAGTCTTATACAAAGAATGGCCATGGCGCTGGTTACTTTGTGGGAAATGGATTGCAGGGAAACACAGGGTACTTAATGGCTTTGTAATATTCTAGTTCAAAGTTGAGTGATGGCCTCCCAGATGTTTAACTATCATGCTTCGGAAATTACATCTATGGGTGTACTATTTAGCAATAAAAAGGATTGAAGTCCTCACACATGCTCCAACATTGATAAGCCTCCAAAAAATTATGCGGAGTAAAAGAAGCCAGAGGCAAAAGACCACATATTATCTGATTCCAATTATAAGCAAAATGCAAATCTATGGAGGCAGAAAGTAGATTAGTGGTTGCCTAGGATTGTGGGTGGGAGTGTGGTTGACTACAAACAGACACAAAGGATCTTTTTGGGGTGATAGTTATAGTCTAAAATTGGAGTACAGCAATAGTTGCACAATGCTATAAATTTACAAAAACAGTCATTGAATTATACACTTAAAACATGAATTTTATGATATGTAAATGATCTCTCACTAAAGCTTTTATTTAAAAAAATCATCAGGAGAGAAAATTTTATCCATGTTACATATGTTCTTCTCTTAAGAGAGTAGACATAAGGAGAGAAGTAGGGGGCCTGTTGCAGTCCTCCAAGCAAGAGACAATGGTGGCTTAGGCTGGATTGACAGTGAAGACAAATAGATGTTTTACAGAATGATACAAAAAGGCTCATGGTTGGCCAGGCGCGGTGGCTCATGCCTGTAATCCCAGCACTTTGGTAGGCCGAAGGGGGTGAATCACGAGGTCAACAGATCAAGACCATCCTGACCAACATGGTGAAACCCCATCTCTACTAAAAATATAAAAATTGACCACGCATGGTGGCACATGCCTGTGGTCCCAGCTATTCGGGAGGCTGAGGCAGGGGAATCACTTGAACCTGGGAGGCAGAGGTTGCAGTGAGCCGAGATTGCACTACTGCACTACAGCCTGGCAACAGAGCGAGACTCCATCTCAAAAAAAAAAAGTCTTATGGTTGAATTAAGAGAGAAAGAGAGAGAGAGAGAGCAAGTGTGTGTGTTTGTGTGTGTGGGTGGGTGTGTAAGGGAGTAGAAGCAGTAGGGGCAAGGCAGGAATCAAGGATAGCATCTAGGTTTGGAGGTTGAGCAACCAGACAGTTGCAAATGATCAGGTTACTAATTTGTCACCCCACCTGAAAAGTCACTATCAATACAAAGCATATTACTAGATTTTGCAGACCTACAAAAAAATTTATTAAATATAGAAATTTCAGTTGTCTCTATATTAAGATCTCTGTAATTCTCTTGTACTTTTATAAGCTTTTTTTTTTTTTTTTTTTTTTTGAGCCCAGAAGAAAATGATTGAATGATGGCTAACATGTACAAAGAATTTCATCTCACCTGCATTCTTCCATATCTGTGTCAAGGCCCCCAGCCAGTGACTGCAGCTAAGGAAGTGTTCACTGTTGCAGTAATACAAACTGGTATAGTGTTTTACTCCTCTGCACGTGTCAGGGAGTGTTTCTTTCCAATCTGGTTATGCTTTCGGGAGCAAGTCACACAGCAGAACACCTTCCTACTTTGTTTCTTCCTAAATCATGAATCTGAACAGAGGAGGAACACTCTACTTTATCCACAATAGAGAAGACCTAGATATTTAGATATGATTACTATGAACATTTCACCTGCTAAAATGTTGTGAAGCCAAGGGATGGATTGACTGATTTATGAGCACATTGCTTACCATGAGGCTCCTCAATTCGAATTTCACATGACAGTTTGAGGTTGAATATATTTGAGACCTCAAATATAATGGCTTTTTGAGGAAAGGGGAATCCTGTTTCTTCCCGTTGGTTTTGGAAGCATCAGTAGTGACACAATCCAGATGAGGGAGGGAGGGGAATAAAGGCAGACTTGAGTGAGCATGAGGATCAAAACTAAATTACCAGAACTTCACAGGTTAGAGTCTTCTGAATATATAGATTCTTAACAGCTTAAGAGGTGAGCATAAGTAATGTGGATATATACATTTTTTAAATTCTGTATTGCCATATAATTTAAAAGGAAAATATCAAATAATGGTCTGTTTTAAAGAGTCTCAGATTATCCTGAAAGAATTAGTCTGTGTAGTCATTTCTATACTTACACCACCAATATAGTTGATGTCTCTTAAATCCCTACATTTGAAATTTCCAGTTTCATAAACAGGCCATAAAGTAGGTCTTATTTGCTTTCTAACAAAGAAGGCAGAACAGCTTGCCCATGGGGATTTAAATCATAATTTACATTATGTTTATTTTTATAGACAGGCCATAAGTACAATTTGCAAAGCTGGATAAAACTAAGGCACTAGAAAATTAAAAAGAGAGATTTATTTTTTCCTTTAAAATTGAGCTCAGTTATAATTTAAAACTAACTGCTTTAATTATACTGAATAATTGGATTAGGTGGAGGTTTGCATAATTTCTCAGAATCAGAATATGACAATTAATGTTTGCTCTTCTGTTAACTCAGGATACACACACACACACAACTAGAAAGTAAAATGTAACATGGAAATGATTCAAAGGAATTAAGAATTTAACATTAAGAATAAATCCTCATATATACATATTAATGATGAGGTTTCATAGGAAAATCTATTCCAAATATGGCTTTGAAAATAATTATGACATATATCTACTTGTAAGACGCCCTCCCTTTTTCGAATCTGACACATGTCTAACATTCACTGCAGTTAAATATACACGGTAAAGTACTAGCTACATTTTTCTAAAACTTCAGTCATTTCAGTCTACCCCTCACAACATACTGGCACACCATTGATACTATTATTTGTTTTATATTTTTCTTTAAATCTATTTTCACTTTTTAACTTAGATTTTAAAGGGAATCTTGTTCTGTCTGATTGTAAATATAGAGTAGCCATAAAAATAACTTCAGTAAAAACAATGTTAGTAAATTCTAGATTTATTCTGTTCCCTGCAGAAGGAGCTCCAAACGTCAACAAAATTGCCTTCTTTGTAGAACAAAAAAGGCTTAGCAAATTTAAGACATTCTTCTTTCACACCGAGAACTTCTTCCTGGGGTAATCAGGAGAAACAGAGGAGAACAACTGTTTCACGGTGCCATTTGATGTCCCATCTTTGTGCCACCTCAAATCATCTCCAGGGGTACAAGATCTGTGCTTTGAGAATCACAATACTCAATCTCTGTTTGCTGAATAATTTCACTATAGTCTGTGAATTTCCCTGGTTTACACTCATCCTTTTGGGTGGTTTTCCTAGAGCATTCCATGGTTTCTTTTCTGCTCAGTAAATCTTTCCATGCCAGCTTGCAAAGTGAAGTGAATGAGAAAGATATAATTAGTAATGTTGTTGAATGTGAACACTCAAGACAAAAGAAAGAAAACATTTTCTTCCTTAGCTGGCTTTGTCTTCTCAATTACCTGAATGAAATGTCAAGTGAAAGTGTTAATTCTTAATGGGAATACCAATGAAAGCTTCAGGGGAAGAAAACGTTTAACAGAAGCTCTCACTTTTCTCTGAATTTTATTTTGATAGACGTTAGCATTTTATTACAGCCTTGAAAAAGATGAGATGACAATTATTGACAAAGTTCCCAGGACACAAATAAATAAAATGAATAAATTGTTTATTTGATAAATTTCAATTATCTACAAGGTGTAAAACACTATAGATGCCAATGATTAAAAAATAAAGAGCAAAGACCCTGTTTTCAGGATGCAACATACTTAACATAACATACTTATGTACTTAACATGTACATACTAAATGTACATGAAATAAATCATGTACATTTAGTACTGAATATAAAACAGTAAAGATTCAATTCTGGGGAAAACTGCAGATTGCTTCTTGTTGAGAAAACCAAAGAATGGTCCTGGAGCAGATGGCCCTTGAAAATGGCCCTTGAATTTGGCTAGGCAGCATTTGCAAGTACAGAGAGGGTAGGAAGGGCATTCCAGCAAAATGAAGTAGTATCCGCCAACACCTATAGTCTCAGAAGTGCTGTACTGTGTAGGGAACGTAGGTTCTAAAAAGGAGGTATAAAAGGAGGAAGAGAAAAGAAAGAAATCTATAAATATAGGCTGAGTCAAGGTATAAAAGAGCTTTGCAGATGAAACTAAGAGGAAGAGAGCTTAAAGAAACAAGTACATTTAGCAGGGATAAGATAAACACTGGGGACAGAGAGCTCCTGAACCAGTGTGACCCGGCTCCAGTGGTGTCCTGTTTCTGTGCCTCTCCATTTATGTGTGTGTGTGTGTGTGTGTGTGTGTGTGAGAAACTTTTATGACAAAATTGAAATGACATTGTTAGTCATACATTTTGACATTAAATTTTACAATGTTTATGCATCTAAGCTTCCAGCCATTATACTTGAATAATCTGTTTCTTTGTTTCTGCTCTAAAACCATGTTTTCTCTTGGTGTGGGAATTGACTAGTTTTTTTGTGTTTTGTTTTGTTTTGTTTTGTTTTAATGTGTGTGTGTAGTCTTTAAAAACACTTTTTTAACTTCTATTTAAAATTCAGGTTTACATGTGCAGTTTTGTTACATAGGGAAACTTGGCATGGGGCCTCAGACTAACAAAGGAGCAAAGACCCTAAGTGCCTTACCCACACCTCCAACAAGCTTAGTCAACCCAAGAAGAGGGGACTACTCTGTCTCCCATAGATCCCACACGCCCTCTCTGCTCATCACCAGACAAAATAAGACTCTCCATTGTAAATTTCAAATTTCAGAATGAGGCAATGATTGACTCGACCTGAGTCAGGTGCTCATACCTGGATCAAGCAACTGTGGCCAGGAAGGCAAGATCATGTACCACAGACATCGCTCCTGGAGGTCTAAGCCAGGGCATGGAGGTGGCATCATAGAGAAAGGATAACTCTGATCTACACACCACACTTCAGAACAATTCTGTGAAGTAGATATTATCATTTCCACTTTACAAATAGGGAAAACCAAGACTTAGTACCATCAGGTAGCTTGCCCTATGGAAGGGGAAGAAACTTGAAAGCACAAAGCAAAGAAGATAAGCAAATCTGTGTCTTGGGATTTCCAAATTCTCAGTAAAACAGGAAGTAAGTTCATCTGAAAAAAGATGGGCAAGTTAATCTCTTAACCAGAGATTTTTTTTCAGTGATTCTGTTAAGAGACTGGAGACATTTTGGAATAGTTTTTTTTAAAAAATATATATATATTACCAGCCCTAGTTTAAATGGTTCTTTGCAAAGCTGTATACTTAACAGAGAACAATTCATTTGCATTTTGGCATCTTTCTTTTTCTGAAACGTATGGATGGTCTGGTGCAACTCACCAACAGCTGGAACTGGGAAGGGTTTGTAAATACACTGGAACGGGAATGAGGAGAAGAGATTCAGAAGGACAGAGATTTAGGGCCCAAACATTGTATTCCACCAAAGCAGTCAGATACAAACAACCCCATCATTCCTTCAGGGACCTGTGCAACTCTTAGAACTACCTAAAATTTCCCTACCGCTGGATGAAAGTGAAAGATTTGCCCACGGTTTCTCAGCCTCAGCACTGTTGACATTTTGGGCCAGTTAATTCTTGGGGGCAGTTCCAGGGGGCAGTCCTGGGCATTGTATTGAGGCTTAGCAGCATCTCTGGACTTTAAAAAGTTCTAGAAGGCTCTCAAATGGCATAAAAAGACTAGAGAAGAAAGAAATCTGTAAATATAAACTGAGTAAATGCCAGGAGCACGCCCATCCCTAGTGGTGACAACCAAAAAGAAACTTGTCAACAGATATTGCCAAATGTCCCCAGGGAGTGGAAGGGCAAAATCACTCCCAATTGAGAATCATCTCTTTTAGCCAAGAATTCTTTTAATTTATGATATCAAACCATTGAAATTTATTTTTATTGACTGAAACAGTGGTTTAAGAGAATGATTGTTCGACCGTGGGAAGTTACGATTTATGTTCATTGTCCTTGTTGGCAACATTTTCATGAAAGACAGTGCTGAAAAGTCTAGTTACCTAGTGGTTAGCTCAAAAAAACCATCCTTCCAGGATCTAACACTCCTCACACGGTTGACAAATAGGGACCAAGGTACAGGTAGCAAGCAGGAGGGCTACGAATTTATTGTAAATCAATTTAGAGCTTGATTCTTGGGTCATATTATCTCTTATATACCAAAAATAAATAGAAATCCATTCCGGTGTCATCTATTTCCTGATGGTATCCAGGGATAGGACTTGATTTAAATGATTCAATCAGAGGAAATGGAGGGATTGTGTATCAGTACTAATTAAATCAGAAGGAGTTATCAGCCACCAATAAAGAATAATCTAGTAGAGCTTTCCATTCCAAAAAGTCTACTCCCCGTCTCTCTGTCTCCTTGATCTAAGTTTCTTATTCTCTAAAGAATAAGACCGGGAATGACTCTGTATTGACCTTGTGTCTCTCTCTTCTGGGTCAACTCTCTCTTCTGCTCTGGGCAGAGCCACATGGCCTAGATGTAAACCCAAGAGCCTATCTTCACGCCACATGTGGGGCTTACTCCCAGAAAAAGGGAATGGACTTTTCTTGAGATACACTTACCTTCCATTATCACTGCTATACTGTATCCATATCATTGTTATAAAACAGAATCAAAGTTTGTTTTAAAAAAATAGCAAAGGTGCATTTCTTTTTTGTTGTTGTTTGTTTGAGACAGAGTCTCGCTCTGTCGCCCAGGCTGGAGTGCAGTGGTGCGATCTTGGCTCATTGCAAGCTCCACCTTCCGGATTCATACCATTCTACTGCCTCAGCCTCCCGAGTAGCTGGGACTACAGGCGCCCGCCACCATGCCCGGCTAATTTTTTGTATTTTTAGTAGAGACGGGGTTTCACTATATTAGCCAGGATGGTCTCGATCTCCTGACCTCGTGATCCGCCCGCCTCAGCCTCCCAAAGTGCTAGGATTGCAGGTGTGAGCCAATGAGCCTGGCCACAAAGGTACATTTCAAAATTACATTTGAATATTAGCCATAATTACAATCCCTCTGTATTAGTTGATTAACTCTCTTGGTTGAATTTAAAAAGTAGTTGAGAATGCAAAGGACTTAGTGTGTTCATGAACATTTCCAAATCAGCTGAAATATTTCTGCAGCAAATGGAAATGTACTTGGAAGCGCAGGATTAAAAATGCACTGTGGCTGACTTTTAGCGCAGGTCTTTGAAGTTGGCTATTGTCAAACTTAGGGGAACATTTACAGCCTGGGATTGCCATCTAGTGGTTAAATTATATCATGACTCCTTTTTTTCTCCTGGGTTTCAGCAACCTTTTATATCTCGGTGTCTTATCAGGGAGCAAATCATCAAGTGGACCAGTGTACCCATGCAGCTCAGCTCAGGGATAAACAACATGGAATTATAAAAGAAGGAACCAGGATCCCTAAAAATACTAGCACTTGATGTTTCTTTGGCCCCTTCCGTTTCTAAGACTTTTTAAAATATTTCTTATTTCATCAAGGTTAGCTCCCTAACTTTAAAATCATAGCTAAAATAAGAAAGCCTACAATGGTCATGTATGGAAAACATATCAGATGTGCATATGCATATGGGCCTGATTGTTCAGCTTTGGGAAGAAGTTTCAGTGGCCCAGAAAAAAACTAAAAGGTCTGGGAAACAAGTAACAATGCTATGTTTGTCTTGCTCCCTGTGGAATCCCTAGCACCAAACCCTGGATATCGTAGAAATTCAATAAACGTTTGTGGTTGAGAGTGAGAAGTATCCAAAAGTCAGAGACATTGAACTCCGTCCCATCTCTCTTTTAAACGCCAGACCCTCTGAAATGCCAGGAGGGCTCACTCTGCATACACCCCAGGGCTGATTCTCTGGAGATACAGACCAGCTGCAGGCCAAACCAACCCGGGGAACCAATGAAAGGCAGCTGAGAAATAAAATATGCATGGGAAGTTTGAATGCAAGAGGAGATGAGCAAGGACTGGAATTATCCAGAAAGGTATACAGAGGACGTGAAACTTGGAGGAGGATGGGTGGGATGAGTGGGATTTACATAAGAAGGAAGTGAAGAGCCATTACTGCTGGAGAAGGCAGCCTCCAGAAAGGTTTGGAAATGAGTAGGACTGCCATTATCTTGAGCAAACTAACACAGGAACAGAAAACCAAATTCCGCATGTTCTCACTTGTAAGTGGGCGCTAAATGATGAGAACACATGGAGGTGTAGAGGGGAATAACACACACTGGGGCCTATCGGAGGGTAGAGGGTATGAGGAAGGAGAGGATCAGAAAAAATAACTAAAGGATACTAAGCTTAATACCTGGGTGATGAAATAATCTGCACAAAAAAAACCCATGAAACATGTTTACCTATGTAACAAACCTGCACATGTACCCCTGAACTTAAAAAAATAAAAACAAAAACACCCAAAAGAACACCTGAAAATTGTAATTGTGTATATAGATGTTAAAAACTGTATCACATAAATATGTATATATATAACACATTAAGTTTTAAAATTACAAAATAATATATATTTCTTAAAAGAAGTGAATAGGACTTTGGGGCTTGTGGTGGAATGAAGTCACCATTCGGAGTGAGAAAAGGAGAGTTTTGCTCACTGGGATTCGGCCAACCCACTAAACATTCCCATGCCTTGAAGGTGGACGTTCTGATTTGCCACAGGAACACACACAACTCAACTTCCTCTAAGCAGTTTCACGGACCAGCATCCTCTTTCTGCTCCTCTCCCCCATCCTCCATGCTTCCCTCCAGGTAATAGTCCCCTGGACATGGGAATGGCACCAAGGTTCCAAGAACACAGCAATCAAAGTTCACTTCACAGAGCAATCTGTGGTGCCGCCATATCCAGAGATTTGTCTAACTTTTAATTCACACAAGATTAACAGGAAAACCTATGACACTTTGGGCAGAGATTAAATAACAGGAACAAAGATGGTGGATCCAGAAGAGAGTGTTGAGTTTGTCCTGTCCAACCTTCTCACTTTACAGATGAAATGACTGCCAGAGCATTACACACGACTGGAGAGGGGCTAGAACCTGGGCCTCCAAACTCTCAGTCCGGTGTTCCTTCTAATCCATCACTCTGCATCCTGAGAGAGGCAAAGGGAGGCTGAGTTTGTCTCCCACTGTGGAATTCCTGCTTGAAGTGAGGAATCCCTTCCAAGCCCTCAGCCACAGGTACCAGGCTCTCCCAGGTGGTGGAGGCCAGCTCTAACGGGAGAGCAAGGGTGTTGATTTCAAAGGGTGCTGCATTTGCTGAAAGCCAGTTCCACTCCCAACAAGCAAGGACATCTATGCTAGCACAGGTTTTTTAAAAAACTGGGCTTGAATGTCAGTTTCACTCCTCACTGGTCTGGGGACCTGGAGCAGGATCTCTGACTTCTTCGGACATCAGTGTCTTGTTCTAAAACATGGAAGCAATAATAGTACCTGCTCTATAAGATTGTTGTGGCCATTAAACAAGACACTGTGTTTGAAGTGTTTCATACAGTACCTAGTATGTTAAGTGTTCAGTAAACATTAAATTATAATCATTATTTTCATTGTTGCTTGGTGGAATGACCTTGCTCAAGTTACTTAGAGATTCTAAATTTCGATGTCTTCATCTGTAAGATGGGAGTAAAAGCTCCACCTTGCTGTGATTGTGGTGCTGAGTCAATGAGATCCTGTAGCACAAGCACTTAGCACAGCACCAAACACATAATAGGCTTTCAATCAATGTCTTTAATGAGTGAACTGGAAGAGATTCCTAAATGACAGCAGTCTCTCAGCCCTGCCTGCCATCCCTGTTCCAACAACAGGAAAAGCTGGCTCTTTCTAATTAAGTGATTATCTTTCCAATATGGTTAAATGAAACCTAATGATAGGAACAGATCCCAGTTTCCCAAGAGTTAAAGAAAAATCAATAGCACCCAATAAATAATGAATGTGCTTTTGTGCATCAATAACAAATGCAATGCTCCAACCACACAGCAGTCTTTCTACCACCAAGCACGCCAAAAAACAGCAACAAAATAATCCATAATCATAACCTCAAACCAAGAGATATGTCCTGAAGCAGCCTCTGTCCACAAATAATATATTGATGGTCTCCAACAAAGCACCTCAAAGAGCGGTCACTGGGGGAAGAAAAGAAAACACAGTATGTTGAATAATATCAGAATGTCTCCTCTCATTAGGAAAACTGTAACACTTTAAAAACCTAAACAAATAGTACAACAAAAACTTTTCTCTGTCCCTTGTAATTTCCAAGTATTCCAAAGAGGCGGATGGGACATACTGAGGCCAAAAATTGCCTAGAAACAGTAGTCTTTCCTGATTGCTATTGTCTCTCTAATGGGAGGTAGAGGGGTTGCAGGGACTAGAGAAAGCCTCCTCTCCTCTAAGCCACAGTGTGAAAAGTCCCACATTAGAGATATGTTATTTCTAATTCAGGCCATGTTTTTTCAAGCTGGAACCTGAGGTCATGGAGTTCAACAGAGAGCATCTTCTTGTCATATCAATGTATTGGTAAAATCTGAAACATTTTTAGATTGAAACAAGCAATCATGTTATGGGGTAGAATGCAACACATGTAGGGCTGGTAAGACCAGAATATTTCAAATAGATGTGCTTGTTGTGTGGGATTTCACATGGTGCCACCAAGCTCCTGAGGGTTCAAGTTTACCTTTTATTCACCTTCACCATTAAGAACTGAACTAAGACACTAGATATCTTGGGATCTCATTTATGCTGCAGGTACCATGATAAGGAAACAAATTAGACCAGTAGTCACCAGACTTTTCTATAAGGGCAAAATAGCAAATACTTCAACTTTGCAAGCCATACGATCTTAGTTGCAACTATTGAACTCTGCCAGTGTAGTGTGAAATTAGCCACAGAGGTTATGTAAGTAAATAGGCATGGATGTGCTCCAATTAGACTTTATTTACAAAACCAGACAATAGGCCAGAATTGGCCCAAGGGCCTTAGTTAGCCATTTCCTGTATTAGACCATCCCTAGTCATCAATACCTAATTAAGATAAGATTATTGTACAACAATCCAGACTGTTAGCTCCGTGAGAGCAGGGATCTTTTTTATCTAGTACTTGAAATGTCTAGCATAATGCCTAGGCCTGCTAGGTGCCAACAAACGAATGCATATATAAAGGAAATTTTAGTTTCTCAAACTACTCTATGTTCTATCAGGAGCCTGAAGGAATGGAACTCAAGAGAGGTGAGGTTTGATTAACAGTTCTTAAGAAAATTCCAAATAATGCAGTAGTGCCAGCCCAGTGGGAAAAGCAAAATATCAGCCTCTGAGAATGAAACAGTTGGCATCTGAAAGGAAGGAAAGCATGGAACATGGAAGATGGGAAGAAGAAAATGAAAAATCAGGAGTCAGGTGAAGAAATACAGATAGGTGGGGCTCTGCTTTACTAGTTTTCCTCTGGTGCAATTAACAGAACTCCAATTCTTTATTTTAAGTTTTATTATAAAGGGAACATGTGCAGATTTGTTACATGGGTAAATTGCATGATGCTGAGGCTTGGGGTCCCAGTGATGCCATCACTCAGGCCATAAACTTCATACCCAACACTTGCAGAACCCCAATTCTGATTGGCTTAAACTGAGACAGGATTTCATTAGTCCATATAAATGAAGAGTCTAGGGCTATAGGCATGACTGGATCCAGATACTCAAATGATGACTTTAAGAATTTCTCTCTCTCCTTCCCTCAGCTGTTTTTCTCTGGGTGGTCTTTAGTCTTAGGCAGCCTTTCTCCTCATGGAGGCAAGCTGGTTGCTACCAGTAACTCATGGCTTGCATTCTGCAATGGACTAACTCCAGTAGGAATAGCTTTCCCTTCCCTGTGGTTTCAGCCTAAATTTTGTGGCTGACCCTTATTGAGTCATCTGAGTCAGATATCCACCCATTAACCAGTCCATGGCCTAGGAAATGCAGTGTCAAGAACGACCACCTCTCAATTCAGGGGTGGGGTCACCTTCACCCAAACCATGTGTACCAAGTTCATGGAGAGGTAGTCCCAAAGAAGAATTAGAATGCCGTGAACAAAAGCAGGGGCAAGGATGTTGAGCAGGCAAAAATAACAGATGTTCATGAACTTTGCCTACTTCACCAATTTTCCCAACTCTGCCTACCCTCTCATAGCTCATTCATCCTACCCAACCTACAGGTTTCTACCCTTTCTTCAGCAACCTAAGTCAGCCAACCTCCATAACCACAAGCATTTCTCTATGAAAGGAAAGAACTGACACCATGTGTGTTAGGTGTCCTTACAGGGATACTGAACAACCTTCCCCTCTCTCATCCCCAAATTAAATAAGCTCCCACATTATATGATCCTTAGCCCCTCAAATTTCACCTTCATAAATCTCATCACACATGTCTTGTTTCATTTTGGGGTTTCTCCACCAGCCTACGAGCCCCATGAATGTAGAAACCATGTCCACACTAACTCTAAGCACAGAGGGTACTTGATAAATATTTACTGATTGAAGAAATAAGCACAGACTTTGAAATTTATCTTGAAAGCAAAAGGAAAATACTTAAGGATGCTCAGTAACAATTGCTTTCAACTTCCCATCTCCAATATACTTACTGTGTTCATCCATACATTTTTTTCCATTCTTAAGACCCATTGTAGTTGCCCCTTACCCCCAGTAATGGGTTCCCAAATCCCTGCTACCACGTCAATTTCATTCTCTGCACCACAGTGTTCATTAGCACTATTTTTCATTTATTGGCTCATTGTGTTCTGCCTTGGGACATTTCTTGAACTATATCAAACTGTTTAGTTCCTCTGTGTAGCTTTCTAATTGTTCAGGTAATTATTCAGTTCTCCAAATGAAATAAGACAAAACAGGAGCTAGACATCTTTGCAGCACTCTGAAACTTAACATTGTGATGTGCAAAGAGTAGATTATCAATTAATGTTTATTGAGAGATTGATCATACATCTTTTCCCAAAATGCCAGGGTAAAATAAAATTATAAAATCTAAGATGTCAGTTTTTGTCTGCAGGATATTTTTTACAGGACTAAAGGAACATCTGATTAAAACAAATTACTTCTAAGAAAGAACATGTCTAAGTTAATGCAAACTTTTAAAATTTGGGACATAATAACAATATATAGATAATATCTTATGATAAGTATCTGTAGCATTAGACAGAAACTTTCCTCAGCCTTGGTGAGTCTCTTTGACACCTCATATGTAAAAATAGAAGGAATCATATCCCGATCACAGGACTGTTGCACATATATCATATGCTATATATACAGTGCTGAGCATTATGTTGAGGACATAGTAAACATTTAATGCATGCTACTGTTGTTAATATACAAAAATGTGGGATTGCAAACAAGACGTGCTGTAACGTGATTACAGATAAAACATTGACCAAGCCGGGGTCCCCGGACATGACCAGCAAATTGCAATCTGACCCCACATGGTAAGATCTGAATATAAGTCCCTGAACACCACTGCTGTAGGAAGAGCTAAACTATATATCAGTCACTCATTTGTGTCATGTATCTGATTTTTTTTGGCATTTTCTCTCACTTACCAGGAACATAACTTTGTTTTTTGCCACCCTCCACAGAGAAGAGAAAGTTTCAACACACTAAGCATAATCAATATACGTGCCTGACACAAGACAGAAGGAGAAAAAATAAGTCTGTCTAATCCAAACAGCTCTGAATTTTCGTGTTGGACACATGTCAAATTTTTAATGACGCAAATAATTCATAAAAGTTTACAAGCAATCAGAATGGATAATGAAATTATCATTCTGTGCTTAAAGTGATGAAATTAATGACTGCAATTCTATGAATTTTATTTGATGATTGATGGAGGGAATAAACCGGATTTTATTGTACTCATAATGAATTGTCAGAGCCTAAGCTACTGATAGAAAAGGGGAAAAACATTTGTAGGCAAAGGGGAAAAAAACACTTAGACATCTTTAGAGAGGGATGGAGACTGGAGTTTAGCTGTAAAGTGATGCAGTATCGAATCTGTTCTTCTCCGTCATGGGAAGGGAGGTGAAGCTGTATGACACCACTCAGAAGGTTGCAGGGTTGTCTTGTTATTCCTATAAATCTGAAAGCTATAAGAGGAGAGTTCAAAACATGAATAGTCACAGAATTCTGATTTTCAACAAATTTACTTATCATAATGTTTTACTCTAGGAGAAATGCATTTTTTTTTCCACTTTCTCGTTCTCTTCTCTCATTCCTCTGTGTGTGGGGGGGTGTTGTGTGTAGTAGGGGTGTGGTTGACCTTGTATCCATTGGGTACTTGATATTCCCACAATGATGTGAGACAGACAGTCACTGTTAGCCAAAGCATTCTCTCCTCATCCAGCTGTTTTTCAGAAACTGAGTCTAAATTGGGGTCCCAGATGTGCTTCGTGAATCAAGCCTTGTTGACTGTGGCTGACCTTGTGAGACATATAATAGTCAACGTTCATTCAACTCAGGTTAAATTCTTAATTTACTGCATAAGATGATCCATGTAAAAGCACTTAACACAGTCACGGCTCAGAGTAAGCACTCAGCCAATGCTTTGTTACTGCCATGATCATTTGCTGGGAAGTGGGAGAGTCACTAGTATAATTCCCAACTAAGAGTCACTCTTGTAGTAACCCTTTCAAAGCTGCCATTCCCACATGTTCTAACGTGCCCATTAATGGCTAAAAATTAGAGAAGGTGGTTTGCCTGGGGTCAGCATCTCAAGAAAACTGAGTAATTACTCTTTCCTTCCTTCATGATTGGGAGACCAAGACCTGTCTTGCATGATAGGTATGGAATGGAACCTAGAAATCTCTTTCAGTACAACATCCATCCTCCCTGCAAACCATTATTCTCAGACCATTCTCTTGTCCCACCTAAGCTATTGCATGCTCCCAGCCTCTCCTTACTCTGAGCTCCGGTATCCTTGACAAATTTTCATCCTAAATCACATATTGCTAACATTTGTTGAGAACTCTCAATGGTATCTGACACTTTGCTGAGCCCGTAACGTGCACTCTCTCATTTAATTCTCACCTCCCTAAGAGACAGAGATGTTATGTTCCCATTTACAGACAAGAAAAGAGAGGCCCAGAAGGGTGAGGGTACTTATCCAAGATCACATAGCTAGTTAGTGATCTGCATATATCTGGTTTTGCCATACCTGTATAGACACCAATGCCTGGCACAGGAAACCCAGGTATGTCTGATTCCAGAGTTACAGCTTCAAAATGTTACATGATGATAATTACATCAGTATGTACACATTGTATGCATATACATCATGCACATGTCTACACAGTAATCAATATATCACGCCCCTGCCAAAGACACCTTATTCCCTTCAACAGGGATCACAAACGTAAATGTTTACAAGGACCAGACAACAAATACAGAATACAGATGCCTGAAGCTGGGGCAGGGGACAAGATATAGGAGCTATACTTTTAGTGTGTAAGCTTCCTGCTTGCCCAGGTATGATGCCTTTTCAAACATAGTGGCCAGATCCTTGCCTCTCTGCCTTCAGAAAATCATCATTAACATGCTCAACAAGGATCACTGACTGAAGTAAGCCACCCTGAGATCCTGCAGTGGATTCATCAGAGTGAAGTGGGTAAGAGTGGGACTTGAACGTAAGATGGGGGACAAGCGGAGGGTCACATATACTTAGCAAACATATGACTTTTTTCAAATTATTTGTTCCTAAGCTTCAGTTCCCTCATCTGTAAAATAGGACTAACAGGTCTCACCAATCCATAGCATCACTGTGAGGATTAAATAAAATAATATGTGGAAACCTCTTGAAACATTGCCTGGCCCATAGTAAGTGTTCAATAAATAGGAGCTGTTAGGCTGAATTGACAATGATGGTAGTGATTAATAATTAAAATATTATCTTACTCAGTCTAGAGTTTAACAATCTGAGATTTTCCCAGGCCCTCCTCTGTAGCAGGCAGGGAGTTGGAGGTGCGAGCACTCCCTCAGGGTCATGCAGACTGGCAGTCACTCGGGGAGCAAAGAGGGGAGTAGGGAAAGATGCATAGATAGAGGTCTCTCCTCTTCCTTTCTCTGTATCTCCCAGATAAATCCCACCAATGACTCCACCCACAGCAAATTGAATGTCTGCCCTCCTTTCTTCTAACCAAGCCTTTTAAGTGGTCTGATTATTTTCTCCTGCATTTCAGCTATCGGTTTTACCAAATTTCACCAAGACACCAATATATGTCTAGGAGAGGATACCCCTGGTCTCAACATCCCTTAGAGATTATCTTGGTTATCTAAAACTGATTATTAGCTAATAAGAAATTCTTTGGTACATTGGTCAAACTCTTTCAGGTTTGTCAAGGTGTCCTCCACCAAACACTATCCATTCGTGATGCTCTTTGGAAAAAGGGATTTATAGTCACAAAAATTTGGGAAATGTTATATGCTGTGGCCTCTCTTGAAAATCTGGAAGGCACATTGACGTAATAAAGGCTCTGAGAAATCCTACATGAAGGAACTGATCTTTGTTCAAGCCAGCATTTTCTGAACTTATTTCCTCATAAGACCCTTTTTTCTCATAAACACCTGTATCGCCTGCTAACTAAACTGCCCATGCTTGGGTATTACCACCTAGGAACTCTGGAGCTGAGCCACAGAGAGAGATCATCAATCAAATGGATTTAGTCACTCAACAAATACTTTTAGGATGCTGGACTCCAGAGACAAAGTGAAGATCAGGGGTTTAAAAGTAGATCCCTTCCTTCTGTTGAGTTTGAAGCTGTATTTCCACACCCTGTTATCCCTTAGTTCACTAAAGGAGGGAACAGAGAAGGAGGAGCAGCTTGATGGGGACCCCTCCTCCATCTGGTCTCAGCTCGAGCACCATGTCTTCAGGCAGGATGTTCCCCAACTACCCCACCTAATGTGGCCCTGCCTCAGTCATTCCCTGTGTCCTGACCCTGTTCTACTATCTTCACAGCTCCTGTCGTTGTTCATTTATTTGATTATTGTCTGTCTTGCCCAAACACTGTGAACTCCTTTCTGAGTGCAAGGATTTTCTGTCTTATTCTGAGTCTCGCCAGAGCCCAGAACAGTGCCTTGAGTGCTCACTATGGATTAGACAGGTGGGTGAAAGGATGAATGGATAAACATCAACAAATGTGGACTAAGGAGGCTAAATCAGTAAAGTTGCCCCCATTCACTGGAAAACTCAGAGGATACAAGGACAGTTGTCTAATCAATCCCTGTTGTCTCCCATTCTCTATCACTGCTCCAGCTCTCATCTTGTGCTCCTCACAAGTCCGCAGTAGAAGTCATTTGGTTGGTACCTGGTGACTCATCTCCATTATAGACTTAACTATTGCCTTCAGCAATGAGCCCCTTACTCAATTAATTTATTTAGATTAAAATAAGTGGAATCAGAGGGTTCAGGAGCCTAGGGGACACTGGAACTAGCCTGGAAAGTCCCACAAGGGATGAATGGGGAAGGGGCAAGTGGCAACACTCTGGTGGAGTCCATTGAGGTTGGGCAGCTGGAGAGGAAATTCTTAGTGTGCTCCTGTACAGACTAGAGAAAATCCCTATGTGTAGCACCATTTAATATCACTGTGGCAGTTACTAGTTTTTCAGTGCTTTGTATGTGCCCAATGCTTTATGTGTTTTATTTCATTTAACCTTATGACACCTTAATATGTGATTTTATTGAACTTCGTAAGAACTCTGATAACTTTTCAGGTGAGGAAACTGAAGCCCAAAGAATTTAAGTAGCTTCTCATAGTTATATAGCATTTAAGTGGCAAAGAAGTGATTCCCACTTGGAGCATTCTGTATGTAATGAATGAAAATCATTTTGACATTGTAACTCTTCAGCAGAACTATTTCAAAATTGATGATTCACTCAAAAAAATTTGTTAAGTGTCTGAAATGTGTCAGACATTGACCTAGACACAGATAGAACAGAGAACAAAGCAAGCAAGAGTCCTTATCCTCCACAGAGCTTGGCTTCTAGTTGGGGGAAACAGGCAATAAGCAAACAAAAACAGAAATAAAACATATGTCCGGTAGCAATAAGTGATAAGGAGAAAAAAGAGCAGGGAAAGAGAATAAGGACTGCTAGGGAAGACTTTGCTTTCCTGACCATCCTCGCATACAGTAATATCCCCAGCACTCCTGGAACAAGCTGAGTGATTCATGCAGGGAGCTGAGGGAAGACCAGATTATGCATAGGGAAGAGCAAGTATGAAGACCCTGAATGGAAAGCATGCTTGGCATTTTTAAAGAACAGCTATAAGAGATTGATGTAGGTGAAGCTAAATGAACCAGAATGAGAGGGGTAGGAGATGAGGTCAGAGACAATGAAGGTCCAACTCATGTAAGGCCTTGTAGGCCATGGTGAAAACACTGTCATTCATTCTGAGTGAAAAGAATGCACTGAGGGGTTTGAACAGAAGAGTGGTGAGAGCTGACTTACATTTTAAAGGATTACTCTGGCTTCTGGGGGCAGGGGAAAACAGGGCAAATGTAGAAAAACAAGTTAGAAGGCCATTGCAATAATTCAGGGAGGAAATGATGGAAACTTGGTCCAGGGTGGAATGAGTGTAAGTGGTGGAAAGTGGTCAGATTCTGCCTACAATTTGAAGATCAGACCAACAGGTTTGCTGAGGTATTGGGTGTGGGATGTAGGCAACAAAACGGAGTACTGGATGACTCTACACTTTGGGCCTAAGCAACTAGAAGGATGGAGCTGCCAACTGCTGACCTGAGGAAGCCGTCAGAAGAGCCAGTGTGAGTTTGGGATGGGGAAGATCAGAAGCCAAGTGTTATGTGGGGTGCCTATGAGACAGTGGGGTGGTCAGTACTGACCAGGATTTCTCAGCTTCAGTGCTACTGACATTTTGGGTTGGGTAATTCTTTGCTGTGGGGACTGCCCTGTACACTGTAGGATGTTTAGCAGTATCCCTGGCCTCCACTCGCTAGATTCCAGTAGTAGTCGTACTCTCTCCCCCACACCCCCATGTCACAGCCGAAAAATGAGTCTCCAGACACTGCAAATGTATTCTGGAGAGCAAAATCACCCCCACACACACACCTTCCTGCCAATTGAGAACCATTGGTATAGATAGAAAAGAAGAGGTCTAAGGTCGGCTAAGTGTGCTAAGGTTTAGAGAGGAGATGAGGAAAATCAGCAGAGGGGACTGAGGAGGCCTGGCTGGTGAGACAGGGGAGAGCCAGAAGAGGAAGTCTCACTCCCCTTGCTATTCAAATGATTCTTAGTAGTTATCTTGATAAAGACCTCTACAAGCAAGTCCATCATGGAGCATAGATGGTAAGCTGATTATGGCTGGTACTGAACAATCCAGCTGTACCAAAGAAAGGTGTTTTTAAGTTTAGTTATGGCCTTCTTCAAGAAAACCTCTGGCCAGGCAAGGTGGCTCACGCCTGTAATCCTAACACTTCGGGAAGCTGAGGTGGATGGATCACTTGAGGTCAGGAGTTCAACACCAGCCTGGCCAACCTGGTGAAACTCCGTCTCTACCAAAAATACAAAAATTAGCCACACATGGTGGTGGGTGCCTGTAATCCCAGTTACTGGGAAGGTTGAGGCAGGAGAATTACTTGAACCTGGGAAGCAAAGGTTGCAGTGAGCGAGATTGTGCCACTGCACTCCAGCCAGGGTGACAGAGTAAGACTCCAAAAAGAAAGAAAGAAATAGAGAGAGAAAGAGAGAACGAGCAAGAGAAAGAGAGAGAGAGAACAAGAAAGAGAAAGAGAAAGAGAAAAAAAGAAAAAAAAAGGAAAAGGAGAAGAGAGAAGAGAAAAGAAAACCTCCAAATTCAATCACTTGGGTTTTTTTGTTTTTGTTTGGTTGTTTTTTGGGAGTGTTTTTGTTTGTTTGTTTTTTGAGACAGGGTCTCACTCTGTCACCCAGGCTGAAGTGCAGTTGCTCACTCTTGACTCTCTACAGCCTTGACCCCCTGGCTCAAGCGATTCTCCCGCCTCAGCTCCCCAAGTAGTTGGGACTATGGGCACGCACCACCACTCCCAGCTAATTTTTAGTATTTTTTGTAGAGATGGGATTCCACCATGCCCAAGCTGTTCTCTTAACTCCTGAGCTCAAGGGATCCACCTGCCTCAGCCTCCCAAAGTTCTAGGATTACAGGTGTGAGCCACTGGACCCAGCCCCTCTACTTGGGTTTTTAAAGGGCCTTTTAAACTTCTGTCACTTCTAGAACCTTGTTAATTAAAGTAGCTACATTTCTTCACTCAAGCCATACCATGTGTTCATGTGTTAATGCTTTGCCTGAATCATCTAATTCGATCTTTACTAACAACCCCATGAGGCAGGTGCTTTGCTTATTCCTATTGTACAGATGAGGAAACTGACGCTCACAGAGGTTACATTTCCTGGCCACACTCACCCAGTTCCTACGAAGTCCACATTTCTAACCACAGCCTCTCTAGATTTCCCCACTGGCTGTGCCTGACTTTACTCTCTGCCACTTAATTTTCCAAAGCCCTGAGCCTCACTCAATGTGGTGGAAACCTTAAAAGGTAAAACCAAGTACCTGACAAACAGAGCAGTGGGAATGCAGAGGTGATTTAACTGTACACTGTGAATCCATCTCTAACATGAGAAAGGAGAGAGGAGGATGCAGGAAAGAAGAAACCAGGCAGGCTGGAAGTGTCAAAAAAAAAAAAAAAGAAGAGCATCCACTGAAAAAAGATCAACTAACCCTTAGAAGCATTAAAAGGTTTTTTACAATCATTATCTATCCCAAGGGTTAAAGAAAACAAGTTTCGTTATTGTCAAATTCACTGAAAGGAAAGTTCCAGGGGTGAGTGATTGGTTCTTGTGTTGGGCATTTCAGACACTCTTGGTTGAACCTACCCTCCCTTATGTTTATGTCTCCTTGGGACTGAGATAAAGGAGAGTATGAATACCTTTTAGGAGAAAATGCATGGCAAAAATATCTGCTCACTAACTTTACCTGGGCAAAGGACATGAAGATAATTTTTGTTGGAAGGAGGCATACAAGTTGGCATTCAAGGAAATTGAAGTTAATTCTGGCTCTTATCAGTTGGTAAGCCTTCAAATTTATTATTTCAGAGGAAAAATTGAGTATCGGTCATCAAATTTTAGTTATGTGTGCGCTTAAGACATTTGGCCAGTGGGGCCCAAATGTTTTTCAAGAGCTTAGGAAGCTAAATTTTAAAAGGAACTGTATAAACTCCAAAATATATAAAGATAACTATAAAATAAAAAATATTTAATTATACGTCTTTTAAATTTAACCTATATCAACTAGTCAATTACAACTCAATTCAACTTTCAGCTGGGTGCAGTGGCTCATGCCTCTAATCCCAGCACTTTGGGAGACCGAGGCTGGTGAATCATTTGAGCCCAGGAGTTGGCAGCCTGGGCAACATGGCAAAATTCCATCTCTACTATAAATACAAAAATTTGCCTGGCATGGTGGCACATGCCTACTGTCCCAGCTACTCAGGAGATTGAGGTGAGAGGATCATTTGAGCCCCGGAGGTGGAGGTTGAGGTGAGCCAAGATCGTGTCAATATGCTCCAGTATGGGTGACGCAGCAAGATCCTGTCTCAAGGAAAAAAAAAAAAAAAAAAAGCAGCAAAAACAACTTTCATGCAGTTTTTTGTTGCTGTTGTTGTTTTTAAAGATAGTTTTTAGTATGTTTGTTATTTTGTGGATGTGGGGTCCCACGGTAAGAGTGACTAGGCCTTGTGATGAACTTAACATAGCCCCAGTCGTCAGTGTAAGGAGCCCCAGATGCAACTGGGATCTCAGGTAATATTTTCACTGTGCTGAGATGGTGTCAGTATACCAGGGTCCAGTTATTTCTCTACAACTGAGATTCATCACTTTTCAAGAACAACTCTCTGGCTCCAGGTTGAGCCTATGTCATGCACTTGGCCTCCAGAGCCATTTCCCCAATTCTTTAAGACAACACCTCAGTCCTTACTGAAGGGCATTTAGCCAGCTGGCCTCATTCATCATTTCCTTTTGAGATTCCTGGCATTCATGGCCACTCCCAGTGGTTTCTCATAAGTGTTGAAAAGAGAAAATAAAGACCAAACCCACAAGCCAGTCCCTGGGGAAAGAGACAAGCATGGCTCACAGTGTCCTCAGGGGTCCCCTTCAGTAGGACGATGGGAACCCAGCCCATGAAAGCAGCCAACCCCCGCCCCAATGCAAACCAACAACAGCTTCCATAATCCCCTCTATCAAAGGCAACCGGGAGGTCTCACGGGATGGGGCTGGCTGCTTGGAGGGCAGCCAAAGCCCTGAATGGCTATCCCTGAGTACCCCTAAGCACTGCTTCTGTGTGCCCACCACAATTTGGGTCCCCATTCAGAGACACAAATGTTGGGGACACTCAAGTGCTACTGAGGTTGGCTTTGTTGTCATTGCTTCCATGTGGGAGGCTTGATCGGGAGTGCCTTTGATGTGGTTAGGGCTTTTCCTGGGAGCACTTGACCGTTCGTGATTTGAGAGACATTGGCTGCCTGCCTTAGCCCTGGGAGGTGTTGACACACTTGCTTATTCGGGAACCTAGACAGTGCCTGTGGCAGGCTTGGCCAGCATAACCCGGCCTCAGTGCAGCTCTCACACTGTGGGTAGATCCTGCTTCATTTGACACTGGCAAAACAGAGCTATCATTTTCAAGCCACTAAAGTCATTAGGCAGGTGTTTATTGAGTGACTGCCATGGACTTTATATAATATGCAAGGGCTATAAAATATGTCTGGGCACTGCATAATGTGATATTCTAACTAAGGACTGCAGACAGACCAACAGAACATAGAGTAGAAACAGGATGGTGTGATAGATAAAGAGGTTGTATCGGTTCACTGTTGCTGTGTAACAAACCACCCCAAAACTCAGTGGCTTAAAGTCACAGTCATTTACTCTCATTTGTCATCTGAAAATCAGTTGGAGGTTGGCTGATCCATGCCAGGCTCAGCTGAATGACTCTGCTTTAAGTTCTGAGTCTGGCTGGCCTTGGATTCTCACTGTGGGTTGGGCCCAGACCTACTCCACATGGTTCATTCTGGGATCCAGGCTGAAAGGACAGCAGCTACCTGGAGGAGGCTTTGCTCACAGTGGTGACAAAGACAAGGAGAAAAAGCTCAACTACTCAAGCACCACTTTAAGCTTGTGCTTGCATCATGTCTGCTAATGCCCCATTGGCCAAAGAAAGTCACAGGAGTAATTTTAAAGTCAAGCTGCAGGGATGTATACTCTGCCTAGGAGACTGTCTTGGTCTATTTTCTGGTGTTTATAACAGAATACCTGAAACTGGGTAATTTATAAAGGAAAGGAATTTATTTCTTAGAGTCATGGAGGCTGAGAAGTCCAAGGTCAAGGGGCTGAATCTGGTGAGGGACTCTTGCTCGTGGAGACTCTCTGCAGAGTCCTAAGGTGGCACAAGTCATTGCATGGCAAAAGGGCCGAGCATGCTAGGTCAGGTCTCTTTTCCTCTTTTTATAAAGCCACAAGTCTCAGTCCTTTGATAACCCATTAATCCATAAATAGATTAATCTATTCATGAGGGCAGAGTCCTCAGGACCCAGTCACTTCTTAAAGGCCCCACTCCTCAATACTGTCACATTGGAGATTACGTTTTAAAATGAGTTTTTGAAGGGACGATATTCAAACCACAGCAGAGGCCAGAAGAAGTAATCCCATGAACAAATCCAACATCAATTTGGCAGGAAGAAAACTCCTCTCTTAGAGAAGGCAGGAGAGTGTGAATCCCATCGAACAATAATCTCATCTATCCCCTGGGGTCAGGAAGGGCCAGTGAAGGAAGATAAGAGGATTGGAAGTGAGAGGAAGTGTTTCAGGCACTCAGAGTTGGAAGTCAGAAAAATGAGAACAAGTCCTTTTGCCATAGCTGCCAAAAAAATCAGACCCAAATTCAAGCCCCAATTTTATTTTTCCCAGACTGAGAAAACACAAAAGCCATTGCTCAGATGGTTTGGAAAACATTTGCAAGGTCAGCTCATTTCATGATGTTTGATTCCAGTACTGGCACTTGGACTACTTGTGCATCTTTGAGATGTCACTGAATAATTATCACCACACTTTTAGGATTTACTGAGAATCAGGCTAGGACATATTTCCTCATCTTACAAAAGAAAGCTAGGAGAGAAGCACTATAGACATCTCCATTTTACAAGTAAGAAAATAGAGTTTGCAGGAGAGTCAGCTGTTGAGCATCACTCAGGTGGAAAGTGGCACAGCTGGATGTAGAAGCTAGGCTGCCAGATTCCAGAGCCTGCACTCTTAATCCTGTGCTGCCCAGATAATGCTGACTGCTTTGTATTAAGAACTTACATTCTCCCACTTAATTGGGGGCAAGGCAGATTAGAAACCCTATAAGGTAGATGCTATTCATGTGACCACTTTACAAACATGAAGACTGAGACCTGAGAGGCTAATAAATATGTCTGAGATCATAAAGCTGTTAGATGATACATATAGAACAGTCTTACTCCAAAATTCCTCCCCACTGCACCAGCTTCCTCATTTATAAATGAGGGGCATAGCTAAAGCTGTCTTCAGGAATTCTTTCAGCTCAGAGGCTGTTGTTCTGTTTCTCCCCCACCCACGCCCCCCTCATTTGGCTCATACTTTCAGAGAAGCTGGTTGGAATGCAAAGGGGTTTGCAATGCATTTTGTAATTCCCCTAGCCCAAGCCTGTCAGTGGCTTTTGCCTACCTGGCTGTAGTGTAGGTTTTGTAAACTTTTGAGTCTTCTGGAGCCTGTCAGGTGTCTTAAGGCAGATTCAAGTTCAAAAGACACAATTAGCCAGTCTCCCAGTTATTTATGGCAACCATAGTTGCAACCATAACAACCAGCTCAGGTTACAAAAGTAATTATAGGAAAACACCCAGTGTTGGAAATTAAATAGGAGTTGGTTGGCAGAATCGCTGAGAGGAGGGAATAAATGAATGCTTTCCCTGTAACTTCATGGGAGCTCCTTTTTATGTCTGGTGTGCAGTGAGCAGTTCATTTTCTCTTAAGATACTCAGGAACTAAGAATAAACAGATGTCTAGAAGAAGACAGCTAGATGATGGAGATGGGGCAGAAGAGCCCTAGACTGGGAAGACAGAGCCAGTATTTCCAAGGACAAAAATCTCACCTCCTTTTACAACAAAAGGGGAGATCTTTGGGCTACACCATGAGCTCCATTTCAGAGAAGGCAACACTGACATTTAAATCAGGTGATGTGCTGTCATCTCTCTAATTTAGCCTTTGACAGTTCCTCCCTATGCCATCCTGTTACTTAGCTCCAACCTTGGAAAATGTAGATTTTCCTGTTGCCCAGCTCTGTATTTTCTTATGAGTCAACATTCAATGAATAACGCAATCGAAGCTTTCACAGCTGAATAGGATCTCAAAATAATACAGGCTCAGCCGGACTTCCAGTTCCCAGTCCTGTATGTGAAGAGCTTGGAAGTCATTGTTCCTGACCTCACCACAAGGAAAATGCTGAACAAACTGAAAATCAGCATCTCTTCTTAGATCTGTCAGAGAATCGAGGTTACAGGGCAAACCACTGCCCCCAAAATTGGAGGGACAGGCAGGCAGGTTCAGAGAATCACACCTTACTGGAGCAGAAGCCCAAGAGCAGAAATTGCCACTGAAGCCGGTGCTGGGTTTCTTTTGCTCAGTGCATCAACAAAAATTTGCTTTCAATAAAAATTAGAAATCATACTTTAAAAAAACCCACAGCACACAGACAGCAAGCATCATAACCAGATTCAGACATGGCAGAGATGTTGGAATTATCTGACCAAGAATGTATAAAAACTATGATCAATATGCTTAGAGTTCAAATGGAAAAAGTGCAAGAAGAGGTGGGTAATATAAGCAAAGAGATGGAAGCTCTAAGAAAGAACCAAAAGGAAATGCTAAAAATCAAATACCAAGCTATTGGTTTTAGGACAGAAAAAAAAATCAGCCGCCTCCTCCATTATACAGGTATGCAAACAGACTGCCAATGACTTGGCCAAGGTTACACAGTTAGTGAGAAAATAAAGACTGAGATGCAGGTCTTCTATATGTGCATAAAGTGTGGTATACATTATTCCCTCCAGCCTTGATTCCATAGGCATTCATTGAAAGTTTCCTCTGTACTGAGCCCTGAGCTAAACAACTAGAATATAACAATAGGTAAGATGGACTTGCTCTCTGTCCTTATGAAGTTTATAGCATAGAATTTTACTCACTTCCTCTTCAACCATACCAAATAATGTCCATGAATAATCAAGCATTGTTAAATTTCATTTTCAGCTTGAATCTCATCTCCACACATTTGTGTGTGTGTGGAGGAAATCAGAATTTCGTGAAATCATGTTTTCAGCAAATGCCCCCGTTGAATGTGCTCATGTGCTGCACAATGTGCTAGAAGCCAGGGGCACAGTGATGGGGGAAACAGGCATAGATCCCTGCCCTGTGAGTTTTGTGAGTTTACGTTCTGGCCAGAGACAAACCAACCAACAAAACAAATAAAGGAGTCCACCATACAGGTGACAATTGCTTTGTGGAGAAGTTTTAATGTTCCACCCTATTTAAATATTCCCCCCGTCTGCTTCCTGGTACCTCCAAATTTCATTTTCTGCTTTCTTTTCCTTCATTGCAATAATCAGATTTGTGATATATGTAGGGGATATGAAAGATCTGGTGACAAGATGGACATGTGGCAAAGAGAGGTAAACAAGAATGATGTCTGGCTGGCAGTTCCTTTGACTAAGCCGGGGGAGCCTTAGAGGAACAGATGTGAGGGAGAACAGTTCAAGCTGAGGTTTGGACACATTTGATCTCAGACTCCTGGAGAGGAGACATTCCAGTGGAAATGTCAAGGAGGCAAACCAAAGCCTTCATCTCTGCCTCTCAGACAGCCCAATTTCTACAAAGCAAATGCCTCACTTATGTAGATAAGAAGTAGCTTAGCTTTTCTAGTACACTAAAGAACCCAAGGCCGGGCGCGGTGGCTCAAGTCTGTAATCCCAGCACTTTGGGAGGCCGAGACGGGTGGATCACGAGGTCAGGAGATCAAGACCATCCTGGCGAACACGGTGAAACCCCGTCTCTACTAAAAAATACAAAAAACTAGCCGGGCGAGGTGGCGGGCGCCTGTAGTCTCAGCTACTCGGGAGGCTGAGGCAGGAGAATGGCGTGAACCCGGGAGGCAGAGCTTGCAGTGAGCTGAGATCCGGCCACTGCACTCCAGCCTGGGCGGCAGAGCGAGACTCCGTCTCAAAAAAAAAAAAAAAAAAAAAAAAAAGAACCCAAAGCCCAGCCTATCAATTAGTTTGCATGGGACACACTGTGATGGCACAATTGATTCCCTTGGAGTGGAATATCATGCAGTCTGCCTCAAAGGCAGGCCAGAAGATTTTAATGCAGCTGTCTCCAGGCAATTATTAACTTTCCTTCTTAGCAACAGGACCACGGCACTTTCATTCCTTGAAATGACACTTCTCTCTCGTTAAAGCCTGCAGTTAATTTTATGAACCGCACCAATTTAACACCCAGTTCACATGAGCCATATACCTTGAATAAATGCAAATCCAGACTCTGAGACATGAATTATGGCCTTATGCTGGGCATCACCATGGCAACTAATGACGTCCCCCCACCCCCGACCCCAGCACCAACCTGCACAAAATCCAATTCTCCAAGGGTCCTTATTTGCCTAACGTGGATGCGTTCTTGGCTTACTCACATATGCATTCGTAAATATCACTCTGTTGTCAAAGGTTTGCAGTGGATGTTTACTGTCATTTTGGGAGGTTTATTCCCTATGTGGCAAATGTTGTTTTTTGTTCGTGGGGGGAAAAATTCTAATGAAAATTACTGTGTGTATTTGATTAGCAACATTTGTTGATAACATATGGTCTGAGGAGGCTTCCGCAAATAGGAGGCTTTAAATAGTAAACAGAGATGTGACTGTGATCAAGCAGATGCTCCCCAAACACACAGAACAAGGTTGTTTTACCCATAGATTTTTCTGAGCTCCATTCTCCCAAAACCATATTCCTCTCCCTCATTTTCTCCCCCAGATCAAAGTGTTTACTTTCAAAGTGGTGGCACTGTGGAACAGGTTTGGAGAAATAATGTGCTGTGACTTTAAAAGTCATCCCCATCCCCCCAAATATGAATTATCTGCTACTCATGTTTATTATTTGATACTAATAATGATGTAGTGTGACGAAATGAGTCAGCCAGCTCAAGTCGTTCAGGAAGCAGCATTTGGGCACCACGTGTCTGAAATGCTATAATACACAAGCCCCAATTTTCTAATAAACTAACAGTGCTAGAAAGAGCTCCATGAAGAATTTAGAGCAGCAAATTGGATCCCCATGGAGTGAGCTGTCCTTGTAAATGCATGTTTATAGTTTGTCTTTGTGGATATGCCCAGATGAGCATACTGCTAATCTGCTAATGAAAATATAAGTATTTCCATTAGGCCAAGTCAGCAATTTAACTGTTTGTAACAGAGATCAGCAAAGTTTTTCTATAAAGGACCAGAAAGTAAAACTTTTCAGTTTGTTGGCCATATGGTCTCTGTCATAACTACTCAATTCTGTCATTGCTGCACAAAAGAAGCCATAGACAAAACATAAATGAGTAAGCTAGCTATGTTCTAATAAAACTTTATTGATGGGCATCAAAATTTGAATGTCATGTAATATTCATGTATTGTAAATATTCCTTTGATTATTTTCAGCCATTTGAAAATATAAAGCCATTATTAGCTTATGAGCCATACATAAGCAGGCCCATACCCATGGCCATAGTTTAACAACCCCTGGTCTATAATCCTAAAATGAAGACTTACATTTTTTATTGCTTTCTATGTGCCACATAGTGAGGTAAACACCGCATATGCAATAGCTTATGTCCTACATATCCTTCCATTAAGGACTCCATCTTCTGGGTCAGTTCTATTTTTTTAAGAGACAGGGTATCACTATGTTGCCCAGGCCGGCCTCATACTCCTGGGCTCAAGCAATCCTCCCAGCTCAACCTCCTGCGTAGCTGGGACTAGAGGTGCAGACCACCATTCCCATCTGGCTATATTTATAATAAAACTAAATATCATCCCCAATTTATAGATGTGAAAGCGGAGACATTCTCACACCTTATAAGTATTATTTCTGCACATGGCATCTCCCCCAAAGGAATGTGATATCCATGAGGGCAAAACTTACATCTCACTCACCTTTGGATCCATAGCAGGGCCTATCACAATGATTTCCACACAGTGGACATTCAGGAAGTGTTTCCTAAATGAAGCACTATTTGGAGATATAATCCCTAAGCAGTGAAAGTTAGAGCCTCATCTGATGCCAATATGGCGCTTTTAGGTTAGTCACTTACACTGTTCATCTATTTATTTGCCACCCTCTTATAGGAAGTATTTGGTTTGGAATAGACACACATGTCCCAATACACATTCCTTCATATTTGGAGGTGCCACTATGGGTGATGGCATTTCTACAGTCTCTGCTTATGTGCTTGTGGCTGAAAAGACCAAAAGTAATAATAGCAGCTTATTATATAACTTGGTGGCACTTTCCATCACTATACCGTTGGCAGCCACATTGCTGCCAGCCCTTGGAGAGCCATTCCTCAGCCTTCATGGATTGACGCCTTGCTCCCTAGAGAGCTGTCGTATGCTGAGTATCCTCTGCATGCTGCCAGCTGCTGTGTGCACTTCAGAGAGTTTGTTTGCTAAAAAAATAGAAAATAAATAAAAATTTTAAAAAATCAACTCCTCAAAGAGATAAAGCCCTCAGTTCCTCAGTTGAAAGGGGCAGTCACACCTTTGGTTATTTCACATGTCTCATCCCTCTACAATCCCCTGAATTTAGTGACACGGTTATTCTGAATTTGTCACTTTCCTAGTTACTGAGCAAATATTTATTGTGTTCCAGGACCTTTGTTGGGTGCTATATATATACACATATATACGTGTGTATATATGTATACATATATGTGTATATATACATATATATACATATACACACATGCATATGTATATATGTATATATGTGTGTGTATATGTATGTGTATATATATACATATATACACATACAATAAACCACAGTAAAGCACTCTTGTTTAATGCATGGGCTTTGAGGTCAGAAACTCTGAGTTTGAAGCCCAATTCTGTGATCACCTGAGATCCTGGCCCAGTTACTCAACTTCCCTAAACCCTGGTTTCTCTGTTTATAAAGTATGGGTAATAACAGAATATACTTCACAGAGCTGTCAGAAAGATTAACTGAGATAATTCATTAGAAGCACTAAGCCCAGGGCCTGGCAAATCGTAAGTACTCAATAATTGGTGGCTATTTTTAACATTTATGTAAGCTAGTCATACAGTGTGAGTACAGTGGTAGAAGGGATGAGATCACAGAATAGGGACACCTAACCTGTTTTACATTATCTACTTTGTCTTCAGAGAGAAGTTAGTCAGTTAACCTTTCCAACTTCAGCTTGCAATAAATATTATCCACCTCTGGTCTTTTCAAATCAAAATGCAATTGTATTTCAGTTCTGGGACACTTTAAAGAGGTATTCATCTTAATAGCCATAATCAATTGTACAACAAGGGCAAATAAATGGGCAGAGAACAATGTAACAATGAGAAATAGATTCATTTTGGGGTGTGTGGCCCCACCAAAGGCCAAGGTTTTTGATGCTTCCTCCACTGGCTAATTTGTCTATCTGGGATATAATGCTCTGTGAAGTATATTGAACACGTGAAATAAATTCAAAGTAAAAAGCCGGCGTGGCCCAAAGTCCCACCAGTCTTGAAACAGAACTTTCCCTTTCAGTTACAGAGGTAACTCTTGTTGATTTAATCAAGACATAAAGCAGTGAATGACGGATGAGCAAGGGAGGCAACATAGTGGCCTGATTAGGAGTTTGAATTCTGAGGTCTGACTGCCATTTACTCCTGGTGTGTGACCCTGAACATGTTACCCAGCCTCTCTGTGACTCATTTATAACTCTGGAGGTGATAATTGTAGGCATTTCACAGGATGGCCAAGAGGCTTTCAAATGATCAAATGCATGTATGGCTGTGTCACACTTTTGAGATAGGAATTTGTGTCTCGCACATAGTAATCTGAATAAATATTAGCTATTTCTATTACAAATATAGCCAGATCTCTCCATGGCTAGAAAAGGACAAAGAATGAATATTTTTCATGACATTTTTTCCTACAGGGGAAAGGAATATAAAGAACGGTGCAAATATTTAAACCTTCTTGATTCTCCTAAGAGTAGGAAGCATTGACAGAAAGAGGCCAGAATTTTCACAGAATCCAATGACTGTGGCTAAGACCAAAAGTTTCATGTCAACAGCCAGTGTTAGCCAACACCCACTCCTTAGTCCAGGCTAGCCAGACTGGGGTGGCATTGGATCACAGCCAGCTTGATGGGCATGTGACCTGTACAGCTGCACAGCTCCTACACTCAGAAGGGGCCCCCATTTGATTTAATGCTGTTTTGTTGCCATGGAAATTCTTAATAATTTTATCTTTGAGCTTGTGTTTGTGACATCCCATGGAACAATGGGGTGTGGATTTGAGCAGAGGAAATAATCAAGAAAATGAAAATGCTTTACATTTTAGTACCTTTAATGGCACTTTTTCTGTGTGTTTTGTTTTGGAGTTTTGGAGTTTGTTGTTTTTTTAACAAGGAGACCTGCATTTTTTATTTGCATTGGGCCCTGAAAATTACACAACCAGTCCTGATTAGATGAGAGAACTTCTCTTTTGGCCTGCTTCTCTGGACCAGGTTACCATTTTGAAATCTGATAGTTAAATAGTTAAAGTGGGATTCATTAGTGACCTGACAGCTTGAGGTGAGCCAAGGATCATGGTGGGAAGCACAGCTGCAGGCCTGGTGGAAGGGAAAAGTAACTCAGTGTCCAATAGAATGGGGGTTGTCAGGGCAGCCTCCAGCGGCCTGAATTCTGTCTAGCTGATGGGTTCTCGGAAGCATTGACTGCCCCACAGTCGGACTCTTGTTACACGCCTTATGAGCTGCGCATCTTTTGGTAGCAGCAGGGGTTCAGGCATCCTGGATTGGTACCCACTGAACATGCCAGGAAATACATCCACACTGAGGACAGTAGCATGGAAACACACAGTGGGGTATCACCAGGACACTGGGCTCAAGTTCTCTTTGTGGCTTAGTGTTAAAGCTTCTTATTTCAGAACTCTTTTGGTTTCCAGCAGAAACCTTTCTCATACCCATGACCAAGTATAATGAATGCCCAAAGAGGTGTCTTTTATGTTATTTTTATTTATTTTCTTTTAGAGACAGGGTCTCGCTCTGTCACCCAAGCTGGAGTACAGTGGTGTGATCATAGCTCACTGTAACCTCAAAGTCCTGGGCTCAAAGTGATCTTTAGGCCTCAGCCTCCCAAATTCCCACCAGATGCAGCTAATTATTTTACTTTGTTTTTTGTAGGAAATATAAAAAGCCTGGGTCTTTCTATGTTGCCCAGGCTACTCTCAAATTCCTGGCCTCCAAAAGCACTAGGATTACAGGAGTAAGGCACCACACCCAGCCAGGCAAAGAGATTAATAGTACAATTAATCATAAGTAAATTCATGGTCACATTTTTTGCCAGTGTTGCTAATCACTAATAATGCTTATTACTGATAATTTTTACAATAATAGCAGCAATAGCTTTAAAATGAGATTTTGGATTCTGGCCCAACTTGGTCTTAATTCCCTGGAATAAAATAGGCAAGATCTTTGAGTGTCTCTTCAGTTTCCTCATCTATGAAATGGCAATGATAATAGCTATTTTACGATTCATCTGTATAGTAGAAAGGGCAGTGTCAATCTTGCTTCCTTTACACAGGGTCAGTTACTTAGAAAGTGCTTGATAAACATGTGTTGGATAGAAGCCACAAAGGATACAAAAGTATAGCAAGATAAGGGTACTGATTTCTAGTGTTCTATAGTACTACAGGGTGATTATAGTTAACAATAATTTATAGCATACTTTCAAATAGCTAGAGAGGATTTTGAATGTTCCCAACACACACAAAAATGATAAATATTTGAGGTGATGGATATGCTGATTACTCTGACTTGATTATTATACACTGTATACATGTAGCAAAATAGCACTCTGGGTCAGGTGTGGTGGCTTATGCCTGTAATCCTAGCACTTTGGGAGGCCAAGGTGGGTGGATCACTTGGGGTCAGGAGTTCGCAACCAGCCTGGCTAACATGGTGAAACCCCGTCTCTACTAAAAATACAAAAAAATTAGCTGCGCATGGAGGCGGGTAATTTGAGCTACTTGGGAGGCTGAGGCAGGAGAATCACTTGTACCCAGGAGGCAGAGGTTGCAGTGAGCCAAGATCATGCCACTGCACTACAGCCTGGGCAACAGAGCGAGACTCTGTCTAAAAAAAAAAAAAAGCACTCTGTACCCCATTGTATTAGGGTTCTGCAGAGGGACAAAACTAATAGGAGATGTGTGTGTGTGTGTGTGTGTGTGTGTGTGTGTGTGTGTGTATACACATATGTAAAAAGGGGAGTTTATTAAGTATTAACTTACACAATCACAAGGTCCCACAATAGGCTGTCTGCAAGCTGAGGAGCAAGGAGAGACAGTCTGAGTCCCAAAACTGAAGAACTTGGAGTATGTTCGAGGGCAGGAAGCATCCAGCACAGGAGAAAGATGTAGGCTGGGAGGCTAGGCCAGTGTCTCCTTTTCACATTTTTCTACCTGCTTTATATTCTCTGGAAGGTGGTTAGATTGTGCCCACCAGATTAGGGTGGATCTACCTTTCCCAGCCCACTGACTCAAATGTTAATCTCTTTTGGCAACACCCACACAGACACACCTAGGATTCATACTTTGTATCCTTCAATCCAATCAAATTGACACTCAGCATTAACCATCATACCTATAAATATGTACAATTATTACATGTCACCTAATCATTAAATAAATAAATATAAAGTGATGAGCAGTAATCCCTATTACTAGAATACATCTCCTTACCTTGGGAAGGGAAAGTAGCCAAAATTTGTTGGGTTCCCAACCTCTTCCAAACTTGCAGCTGTTTCTTCTTTACAACTAGTCTGTGAAATTAGCTTATTTTATAGCTGAGGAAATTGACAGGGACATTAATTCCTCACCCCAAATTTCATAGTTTGCAAGTGACTAAGCCAGGATTTGAACTAAAGATATCTGGTTCAAAACCCTTGCTGTTGCTAAGACAAAGATTTCCCTATCTTGGGGTCTTGCTGCAGTTGCTGACAACCACTTAGGAGTTTCTATCTGTACCTCAAACATTTTGCTGATGTGTTTGAAACCTGTCACTTTTTGTCGTATCTCATGGCCTCCTCCATGTCCTCTCTTTCTCTACTATGACTGTTGTGCTTTCTCAGTGGTTTCACGCACTGAGATCCCCATGGATCTGGTTTCCCCTCGTCTCAATTTTTCTGGTCTTCTTTTGTCAACTCTCACTAGATTCCCTGTGTCTTTGAGTTAATAGCATTTATTTGATTGAAGGCAACACTGAGACTAGGATGCAGGTTTCCATAATTTACAAAACAAGAATACCAACAGGGTAAAATGTTCAAGCCCACTAGTAGTCAACAAAATATCCATGAAAACAACAATGATAAAATAGGCCGGAAGAAAAAGTGAATAATGACACTCAGAACAGGCAAGAAGGAAGCCCTGTGATTTGCACTTTCATTCCCATATGGTGGCAGGATAGTCACTGCCTTTGTGGAAAGCATTTTGGGAATAGGCATCTCAAGCCTTGAAAGTGTGCATTGATGAGCACAGCTCCTGCAACAGTGTAAGCTCTCTGAATTTTTGTTGATGAAAGAAGAAATGATCTCCCAGCTAGGTCTCTATCCTGAGGAAACAGAGATGAAATAAAAAATTAATATCTAACTCCTAGCTACTCAGGAGACTGAGGTGGAAGGATTGCCTGAGCCCGGGAGTTCAAGACTAGCTTGGGCAACAGAGCCAGACCCCCATCTCAAAAAACAAAACAAAACAAAATTAATGTTCAATTCTATTTCAATAATAGAAGAATGGCTAAATAAATTATGGTACATAGAGAAAATGTAATATAGAATCATTAAAAATTCTAATGAGCATTTTAAAGTATAGACGTTAGTCATTGTATAAAGTAAAATGAAAAACTTCTGTAAATGATAAGTACCTATGCTGTTTTCTAGTTCTGTAAAAGACATTATATTTGGCATCTTTCATTTATTCAGCAAATATTTGTTAAGTTCCTTCTATATGTCCAGCACTGTGCTAAGTTCTGGGTATGCAACATAAAAACACAGTCGCTGTGCTCATGGAGTTTACAGAATATTAGGGGATTCTGCTATAAAATAGTGACACAAATCAATAATTATAAATCCAGTGATTGCTAGGATGCAAAATTAAGTAGTATGCTAAAGAGAGGTTAATACCAGAACCCAGTTTAGCTTGGGAGATCAAGGGACAGTGGTTTTAAGCTGAGCCCCAAAGAGGTAGCCCAGTGAATGGGTGGGGTGGGGAGAAACATTGCCAACAGAGGAACCATGCATGTAACAGGCCTGAGATGGCAGAGTCAGGAGGCTTGTGAAATTGGAGCAGATGAGTGACAGTCCATAGGTAGGAACAGGAATGGAACAGGCGCCATGGACCTGGGGCTCAATGCAATCCAGTTAACACTTCTGGAAGATCACACTGCTTGCAGGCACAGAATGGAGAGAGATTAATTCTCTGTAAAAATAATAATGAGTGAATGAAGAGGCTGCATTTGTGGCTCATGTGAGCCACACCTGGTGCTCTACCCAGATTCTGGGTAAGCCAGGCTCCCATCTGGGGAAAACTGAGACTCAGATATCCACAAACTATGAGCAGGGAATGGCATTCCCACATCGTCATCCTTCTCCCTTCAATCCCTCTTTGACCGTAACAGGGTGGCGCTCCATAATCTCCTTATTCAATTCATCTTTGAATGCCAGTGAAAATGGGGCTCCCCACCTCCCCACCACTACTGCTGAAGTCTCATTTGAAAGTCAGGTGTTGGCTGACTTTCTGAACTGAAGCCCCATCCCCAACTGAAGCCCCATCCCAAAATCTACAACTGCAGTTTTCACGAATGAGGAAGTCAAAGGATGCAATGAAATATTAGTGATTTTCCTAGAATAGTTTGTAGATACAGCAAATGCATGGGAACAAGTTCTCACCAACTTGAGTTTATGCTAATTTCAAGTCATTCCTTATAGTGCTCTGTGAAGACCATGGCAACTTTCTGAGCATCTGTCTTGCATTTGCCTAACAAGTTAATTAACACTTTTGTTACTCTGGCAGCTTTGAAGGGGAGGAGAGAAGGCTGTGACAGCTAATGCTGCCTTGGGTTAACCCTGCATTCACCTGACCTGGAAACAGTGGAATAGTTTAGACTCATCAAGGCAGATATGTCTACAATGACCTCTTTGATTCTGTCTGCAGCTGGGGCACCCAGGGTGACTTCTCCACAACCCATGCACTGCCAGCTGTGAAGGTGAAGCTGTTCACAGAGAGCACAGGCGTCCTGGCCTTGGAGGACAAGGAGCTCGGGCGGGTAAGTGCTTCCCATCACGAGGGGGACTCCAGAGAGGATTTCCCCAGCTAGGTCTCCAGTGCACAGGTCACCAAGAGGCAGCATTGCCAAGTGCTGAGAGGCTCAGTTTTGAACTTTAAATCCTGGACTCCACTCTACATTAGCTGGGTGACCTTGAACAAGTTCCTCAACCACTCTGAGCCTCAGGTTCTCTTCTACAAAGCTGGGATAACAAGAGTGTGCCCTACAGGAGATAGAGCAGGAGTTCTCAATACTATCAGACCCAAACATCCTTTAGAGTTAAGATTTGTAATGTCTTTTACTGTCTTAAAGTGGAATTCTTAGACGATGTAACTGCCTACCCACCTGACAATGTTAAAGTCAACACAATGACATAAGAGAGAAACAAAAGGAAGTAAATTAATAGTAAAAAACTTCAAAATGTAAATACTCAAATATCTAATAGAGGAATGCTCTGCTTGTTCCCGTGTGAAGAGTCACTGTGAGGGTGACAGCTACAAAACCCACTGTGAGGTGTGGAGATGTGCTGTACTGGTGACTCCTAAGCCTGAGCATCAGTAAACTGATTTACTGAAATGTTAAGCAATACTTAGTAAAGTGTCCTTGATTTCCTTAGAAGTGTGCCAAAAAGACTTTGATGTGAAATGTAAGACAAGAGTTAGGATCTCCATGTAGTTCATTATAAACAGAAATTTTCACCTCCACTAATATCCCATGGGAATATTCAAAAGTCAGATGGGATGCAGGAAGATGCCTCACTAGGGAGCGTCATCTCATTCCTTGCAGGATGTTTAGCATCCCTGGACCCACCCACTCACTGCCAACAGGGACTGGCACCCATTGTTTTGTCAATCAAAACGTCATTAAAATTTCTGAGACACCCCTGAGAGGTGGTACCAACCGCTTTGAGAACCACTGAGATAATAGTGAAATTTCTGTTTGCATCTGAACCATTGACTCTGCCCCAAGAAGCCAGTAATATTTTCACAAGTTGATTTTGCCAATAACCTGCCCCACCTGCTTATGGTAAAATCCAAACTCGTTTAATTTGGCTTCTGCTCACCTCTTCACCCCCATCTGCTGCCACATTCCTCCCTGCCTACTATACCCCAGCATCATTGGCCAAATTTCAATCCCTCATATAAACCAAATTCTCTCCCTCCTCGGGGGACTTTCTCTCTATCTCTTGTCATCTCCCCATCTTCCAACCTTCAAAAAGCATAAATGCCTTCTTTGCATAAATGCCACCTCCTTGGAGAGTCCTTTCCTGACAGCTCAGTCCCCTTCATTTGCTATCTCAGCTCCTTGTTCACATGCACTACTGAAGTGACCACCAATGACAGAAAGGAACAGAACTGACAGACATTCAGGCTTCTGTCTGCCCCACTGGACTGTAAAACCTCCATGGAGATAGAAACCTAAACTATTTTGTTTACTACCTTATACCCAGAGCCCAGCACATAGACTTTCAATAAATTTTATTTCGGCCAGGCGCAGTGGCTCACACCTGTAATCCCAGCATTTTGGGAGGCCGAGGTGGGCGGATCACCTGAGGTCAGGAGTTCGAGACCAGCCTGGCCAACATGGCGAAACCCCATCTCTACTAAAAATACCAAAAAAATTAGCCAGGCATAGTGGCAGGTACCTGTAATCCTAGCTACTCAGGAGGCTGAGGCAGGAGAATCACTTGAACTCGGGAGGCGGAGGTTGCAGTGAGCCGAGATCGCACCATTGCACTCCAGCCTGGGCAACAGGAGTGAAACTCCATCTCAAAAAATAATAATAATAATAAAATAAATAAATAAATAAATAAATAAATAAATAAATAAATAAATAAATATAAATTTTATTTCATTCTGGTTTAATGCATAATCACTCCTGAAAGCTAAGTGATCTCAGCCCAGACAATCTCTCTGAGCCTCTAATATAACATCTAGAGCATAATGAGAGACCACCCCTGACAAGCACACAGGCACACACGCCTAACAATGCCAGCAATAATTCATTTCCTGTGCTTCCTTTTTTTCTTCCTTTCTTTCACCCATTTTTCCAATCTGGCTTTCATCTACAGAATCAACCTGGAGTCATATTACTACAGCATAGACCACAGATAGAGGTAAAATGAAAAGTAAATAAAGCTAACAGCAAAAGCAAAAAACAGTGTCCCTACCCAGAAAAGTGGGAGGAGGAGATGATGAAAGAAAAGGTTTGGTTGTTTTCTTTGAGAAACGATAGATACTCATTTCTGTCCATAGGGAAAGACAGACATACAGAGAGTGGAGGAATTATCCTGCCTTTCATTTTTCTTCAAATTTTTCCTTTTCCAAGAAGGCAGATGTTAAGAATCATGAGTCTCAAAGACCCTGAATATTAGTGTTAGAAGGAACAAGTGTAACTGACCAGCCCAGGAAGTTCAACCTGGGTCCACAATGAGCCTCCGAAGACCCAGGATCCAGAATGCCCTGGATGTTTTGGGGGTTTTTTTGGTTTTTTCTTTGTTTGTTTTTTGTTTTTTTGTTTTTATTTTTGTTTTTGTTTTTGCTGGAGTCTCTCTCTGTTGCCCAAGCTGGAGTACAGTGGCATGATCTTGGCTCGCTGCAACCTCTACCCCCCAGGTTCAAGTGATTCTCATGCCTCAGCCTCCCAAGTAACTGGGATTACAGGCGCGTACCACCACACCTGGCTAATTTTTGAATTTTTAGTAGAGATAGGGTTTCATCATGTTGGCCAGGCTGGTCTAGAACTGCTGACCTCAAGTGATCCGCCCACCTCGGCCTCCCAAAATGCTAGGATTACAGGCATGAGCTACCACACCCAGCCTGGAAATAGTTTACAAATGTGTTTGTGCCTGGGCCTATATGCATTTTTCTGGACTGGCTACCGAAGCATTCACTGCCTTCTCAAAGCCATTTCTACTCAGAAAAGTTAAGGCCAGTGGCATATTGAAATCCTTTGTTTTATAGATGAGAAATCTTGCTCCCATGGAAGGCAGGAGACTTCTCCAGAGCCATCCAGCCAGTCAGGGGCCCATGCATGGGCCAGGCCACTATCCCAAAGACTTTGTGCACAGCCCCTCAGTGCTGTCTCAAGACAACCCTGCTGAGGCAGCCACAGTCATCACTTCTTCTGTACAGAAGAGCACGCTGAGGCCCAGAGGGTCCAGTTCCTTCAGAAATGTTGCCTCACCTCCAGGGCTATTTGCACTACACTATGTTGTCCCCACACAAAAAGAAAACCCTGGGCTCTGCTGTGGTGAAGGTCATGGGCTTGCCACAGCCACACACACACTAATTTCATAATGATTCGTTCTCTTCTTCAGGCCCCTCATACATTCTCCCAGATGCTAGTTTACTCCTCCTTTGTGCCAAAGAAACTTTCTGCCAGTTGCAGTGGAGCTGGCCTGCCTGGCCCTTGTGCTGGCTGGACACCCTCTGCTGGCAGCATCTTCATGGGCAGCAGCTGGGTGACCCAAGAGTGCAGTGAAGCCACACTTGGACCTCACGAGAGAGTGTTTCTATGCTCTAATTCTTCCCACACTTAGCAGACCCGTGTTTAGAATGCTGGTGTTACATGTATTCATTCAACCACTTTTGGGTGTGTTTCTTTAGTGTTGTGTTTTGTTTTTAATAACCTTTTTAATTAAAAAAAAAATTCAGGTACATTGTGAAAACAAGTTAAAATTGATATATAGTGAAAAGTGATTATTTCTTCTATCTCACCCTAGTATCCCTTCCCAGAAAAAAAAAAAAAAAAAAATTCTTTTCAACTTATGGTTATCCTTCCCCAAATAGTCTCTGCATGTACAAACATAGCATATGTAAGCATATATTCCCCCTCTTTTTAAAAAAGCACAATTGGAGGCCGGGCGCGGTGGCTCAAGCCTGTAATCCCAGCACTTTGGGAGGCCGAGACGGGCGGATCACGAGGTCAGGAGATCGAGACCATCCTGGCTAACACGGTGAAACCCCGTCTCTACTAAAAAAATACAAAAAACTAGCCGGTCGAGGTGGCGGGCGCCTGTAGTCCCAGCTACTCGGGAGGCTGAGGCAGGAGAATGGCGTGAACCCAGGAGGCGGAGCTTGCATTGAGCTGAGATCCGGCCACTGCACTCCAGCCTGGGCGACAGAGCGAGACTCCGTCTTAAAAAAAAAAAAAAAAAAAAAAGCACAATTGGAAGTTTCTATATCCACGCTTCTCTACATGGTCCCTGAAATCATTATATTTAGTGAGTAGTTTTCATATGACCCTAGACTGACCTGGCTCCTTTTTACATAACTGCATTATATTCCACTATGTAGATACATTTTATTTAACAAATCCTCTGTTGATGATTTTTTAGATTATTTCATCTTTGGCTATATAAACAATGCTTCAGTGACTAGCCTTGAATTTATTTCTTTGTATATGTGTGGATATCTATAGAATAAGTTTTCAAAATATATTTTGCTGACTGAAATTTGCCACCAAATTGTCCCCTAAAGTGCATGCACCAATTGATCCTTCCACAAAAGGCGGAAGAGAGTGCCTGTTTTCTTGCATCCTTCCCAACCCTGCAATATTATAGGACTGTAGGCCTGCTGTGTCCAATCATTTGTGCTATGCACAGAGCAAATAGGAATAATGACAGGTAAAAACCCTTAACCTCACGAAGCTTAAGGGACACAGACATAAAACCAGAAATTATAGTGCAACATGGAAAGTGTTCTGTTAGGCCAAAAAGAAAAAAAAAAAAAAAAAAAAACACCTGGAAATGAAGCACTTAGCAAGAAGGCAGAATCCAGTCATCCAGACTGAGGGGCAGGGATTCCTTCCTGGGGTATGCAAGAGGTACCGAGAGAGATATAAGCTAAGTCGAGGAGGGGATCCGTCAGGTAAAGGCTGAAGGTAAAGCAGTCCCCCAGCAGGTCCTGCCTTGTGTGCCCAGGCAACTAGGAGAAGCCACGGCTGGCTGGAGTGCAGCTACTGCAGGGGGTGGGTCGTGGCGGCCACATCAGCATCCTCACATCAAAGCACAGCACACATGGTCCGCGGCTGAACTGACAAAGTACTTGATTAGCAGCCTGGAATGTCCAGATGAGGTGTCTGGTCTGCTTGGGACTCATGTGCACCCAGAAGGACCCTCATAATTCAGCATCACTGACACATACAAATGAGTCATCAGCCTGTCAGGGGCATCCAGGGTGGGGGCAAAGACAGAAGAGAGCTGTGGTCACTTCATCTCTCCATCCACCCTGGAAAAGAGGTCTCCCCAGCAAGCAATTGCACATGGAAAGAAGTCTTTGTGGCACAGCCGGTAATGAGCTGCGGCCATTGCATCACGAATGGACACCATATTGCCAGTGGGAAGCACGCCCAGAATCCATATGGCGAAAGGCCTGTTAATGAGCTCCGGGTGCCCAGAGCACTGCTCCCTCTGTGATTTTGCCAAACAGGCAGGAGCAGACAGAAGCCCAGGGCCTTTCTTACTTGCTGCTGTTCTGGCCCTGGATGGGGTGTCTCTTACCGGCACCTCCCTTCCTGACTTCCCAGCACATCTCACCACTACCTCTCTTAGGCCAGACCACCTCAGGATGGAGGGTCAGCTTCACTGAGATCAGCAGCTGCCTCAAAGTGTCGGGCCTCGGGATGTGGCACGTGATACAGGGTGACATGTAAGAACAGGCAGTTCCTGGAGAAAAGGGAGCGGTCTCCATGACCCAGCAGTGCCCTACCTCACTCATTTCCTCCCAGCATCTGTCCTATGACATGTTGCAGTTCTCTGGTGCCAGTTAAGTGAATTTATACATTTTATGCTGGAACTGGAACTGAATGAACCCTTACAAAATAAATAAGCGGCCTCAGAAGATAACTGCACAAAAGCTCTGATTTGGAGGTAGTACTAGCAATGCAAGCCTGGCAAACAAGAAAATGGTGGGGCCAACACCTGACCTACTAGCAAACATTCTGTCACTCATATCATGAGATAAAAACAATGCCAATGTAATCAGATGGGACAAGATGTCAGTCAAGACATGATGAAATTATTTAGAAGACTATTCGAACTATGGATTTATAACCAATGTCATCAACAATGTACCTTGCCCTAAATGTTGTGTGGTACCTTAAATATAGCTAATAATACCACAACCACCACAATTCGCAAGTTATTCCAAAATATGGGTTTTTAAATCTTTAGCCCATCTTTGATTTGTGTATATTTTATGACATATGCAATAAGGTAATATATTAATACAAAGTAAACTTATATAACATAAAATGTTAGCATATAAATACTGGGCTAATTGCTCAAAAACATTATACTAAAATAGCGCACGATCATAAAACATTGACAGCCTCTGTTCTGAAAAATCAGGCTTTTCTGTATTTCAATCATGTCATAAGACATTGGGAAGACTTGAAATTTGTGGTTAGCAAGAATGTATATTTCATCGGAGATAAGGAATTTAATGAAGAAAAAGGGTCAGGCCCAGAAAGAGAAGGGCTAAGAAATCAGCATAAATGAAGCACAGCTAAGTGGGCTGATTTATTTTTTTCTCTGCCATGGCCTCCTCCTCCTCCTCCTCTCAGCAGTCTTATTCCACAATCACACAGGAAGCCATACGTGTCTACCCTTCAAGCATGGGCCAAGCTTGCATGACTAGTGAAGCTGATACAGCATCTAGAAGGCCAGAGTGTCCCCCCATGAGACCGTGAGCCCCTCACGGCCACCTCCAGAGGTGAAAGAAGCCCAGGAAAGGGGCCCGCCGTCCCTGCACCTGGAGAAAATAAATACTTTGAAAACAGCCAAAGCAACGTGCCACAAACCAGGGCATGCTGCCATCACAGAAGCAAATCTTAGCAAGCCCAGCTTTTGTTGTGCCTATATTTAGTTCTTGTTCCCTTAGTTTCAGGGATTTTCCAAATATTCCATTCCTCCCTAAATGCATGTTCCCCAGATCCCTTGTGGCTCCTGAGAACTCTGTGATCACAAAGCGAAAAAGTGGATTTAGTGAGTTACTCACTTCCTGTTTCACTCTCAGAATTCCAGACAATAAGAATGGATGCAGAAGACCAAATTAAACTGCCATCTCTGAAGCACACTGGTGAAAGGCATTTCCTAAGAGCTCATCCTTCCTCCAGTCATGTGTGCTTTCATCCATGCCTGGGCAAAGTTGGGTGTTGTGTGATAAGATTTCCAGACCAGGTGAAATCAGGTTGAAATGTGTGACTCCAAGCAAGTCCCTTTCCTTCCCTGAGTCTCACATTTCTCATCCATCAAATAAGGTTCCTTCCATTTTCCCCGGGGGCCTTGAGGAATTTCTCCTCTTGAAAAGTGAAAGAAATCCTAAAGAATGAAGAAAAAGGACTCTCTCATATTAAGCATATTTCTTCCTTTTATGCATCCATCTTCTTATACAAAGACGTAGAGAATAATGTGTGGACAATGTTCTCCATTCTGGGTTTGTTTAGTACGTCTGAACATTAGAAAAGTCATGATTTTCATGACAGAATGATCATTACAGAATTACAGAAAACTTTACTTTTATAAAATTTGCCAGGAAGAGAAGGAAGGAGCAAAAGAATGTGTTTCTGTCCCCAGGCATGGCTGCTCCACAGTGAGAACTGTTCAAGTCACTCCACTACTCAGAATCAAAGTTTCTCATCTATAAAAACATAATCGTGCTTCTCTTTCCTAGCTGCTTGTCCTTTTTCCCCTACAGGTTATTCTCCATCCCACCCCGAACAGCCCCAAACAGTCAGAGTGGCACAAAATGGCAGTCTCCAAAAACTGCCCTGACCAAGATCTGAAAATCAAACTTGCTGTCCGAATGGATAAGCCTCAAAACATGAAGCATTCTGGGTAAGTGTTTCTTCCCCAACTAGCAGTTTTGGACACACGTCTGTTCATTTCTCAAAACAAAAACAGAAGCAAACACAAGATCTTCAGAGAACTATGTAGAAGGAAATATAAAGGATCCATATTAAAATATTTTACTTTGATATTTACTATAATCTCCCTCAATTCTTAGGAGGACTGTATTTGCATTTTTCTGTCAAGATAGAAAAATGTCCTTCTCTTTCTCTAATAGCGTTTCTAGGACAATTCAAAACTGTCTAAGCAGCATGCTAGGTGATTCTAGTTTGGGGAGGTCCTGTAGGCTCTGTGTACCTTGTCAGAGGCATCCAGATCACTCAGACTCTACATATGGCTCACTCACACCTCAATCAGCAACCACATCTTCAAGGTGTGAGCAGCAGGGACAGGCCACCTTCAACCAATTCACATTTAATATATTTTAGTATTTAGTGCAGCATTTAAATGAATGAGGAAAAATAGAAAATCTGTGATCATCTTCATTTTCTTAAGGTTTGAGAAAAATGACCAATTAATTTCAAGTGAAGTAAAAAGAATAGGTAAGATGCCATATTTTTTTTTTTTTTACAAATAAAACCAGTGATATTTCTAGAAAATATTTGTTGATGACTGAGTATGTGGTGAGCCATGACCTATTAAACTAAATCACATGGATCTCATTATCTCAGAAAACATGATAATTGTGTAACTCTGAAAAGGGAGAGTTTAACTGGTAGAAGGGAATGGAGTGTTCGGCGGGTATTCTGCAGGTACACTGCCAACTGGCTATCATTCTACTCAGCCCCTCTGGGCCCTAGAGAAGTCTCATTAATTCTTTTTTGGGTGTATATATATTGATGATAAGGCTCAAAGTGTTAAAAGTGCCGTTAAAAATGAGAGTTACAGCTGGGCACGGTGTCTTACGCCTGTAATCCCAGCACTTTGGGAGGCCAAGGCAGGAGGATCACCTGAGGTCAGGATTTGAGACCAGCCTGACCAACACGATAAAACTCCATCTCTACTAAAAATACAAAAAAAAATTAGCTAAGCATGGTGGCGGGCGCCTGTAATCCTAGCTATTCAAGAGGCTGAGGCGGGAGAATCGCTTGAACTCGGGAGGCGGAGGTTGCTGTGAGCCAAGATTGCTCCATTACACTCCAGCCTGGCCAACAGAGTGAGACTCCATCTCAAAAAAAAAAAAGAGGGTTGGTTAGATGTACTAGAGGTTTGGGGAATTCAGAAACCCAATTTCAGGGCCTAGCCGTGATTAAGACAAGATTAAACAGAAACTCACATGAAGTCCAGGACAGGAATTGAACTTCCCAGTAGATGAGCAGACCACAGCAGCATGCAGTCAGAGAGTAAAAACAGGAGCCTAGCCACGGTGCCTCGGAGTTCTAGGAAGCGAAAAAAGCCCAAGGTTCCAGAGAAAAACAAAGACCTACCAGTCAGGGCACCAGGTTCAGGTATGAAGGGTTCCAGAGGAAGCAAAGGTCACCTGTGAGCTGGAGACCAGTGACTCAACGCCAGGTTTGGTTTGGATTTAGAGAATTTGCTTTGCATTGTCTTGAGGCCAAATTATTCCAAGCCTGAGATGGGATTAGGGCAAAGCTCTTCTGCCTGGGGTGTGAAAACGCCATAGGAGTGTATGCAGGGCCCTAAGTATACACTCAGTCCTTTGTCAAGTGTCCAGGATAAAGTACAACCAGATTTTCTTCAATTAAATTAGAATGCCGTGAAACATTGCTGAGGTCTACCGTTCTTCCTTCTTATCATGCTCCTGGTATATATTCTGACAATATTCATGGAATTTCTTCCTAATATGTCTTCCCCCTGTGATGAACATCCTACTTTCAAGACAAAGGGGTTGATAATTCAGTTAGGTTTCTGTAGTACACAAGAAAAGATCTGCATCTTTAGCAAAATCCTGCCTCATAAATACTCCGTAAATATTTGCTAAAGGAACCAGCACATGAGTGAGCAGAACAGACATAGAAAGAGAGAGAGAGAGAGACAAAGGGGATAGGGCAGATCAAAGAGAGAAAATAGAGAACAGAATATGAATGAACGTATCTGTCCTCTAAACTGCTTTTTTTTCAACTTCCTTTAAAAAGATGATCAGTGCCTCAACCCACATTCAAGTCCCCTTTGAAACATTGTACTAGGAAGTTTATTCTGTCACTTATTCTCCACAACAACCACTTGACACAGGTATTATTTTCCCTATTGGATGAATTTCCATTTCCCACATTTTCTTCATTCACTCTGCTGGAAACTGAACTAACTGATTTGGATTGGGGAATTTTTGTGTTGATTTGTTTGTAAAATTATTAACATATTTCAGGCTACCTTGACCCTACAGATGACAGAAGAAATATGTAGCTCACTTCTGACAGGTTTCATAGCTATTTCATATTGCTAGACTTCCATTTTAAAATTACCCCTGCCAGGAAATACACCAAGAGAGCTTAAAATAGCTCTGAAAAGTGAACGGTGGATGCCTTAATAACACCATCAGACCCAATGTGGCCTAAATCAGGGGTGAACAACTGTAGTTGCCTAAGGGACTATTCAGGGAAAATAAAAATGTTTATGGACTACAATATTTTTTCCATTTAAACTTAAAATAGTTTTACTGAGCCCAGTTGTGTAAAGGAGGATAGAAATATGAGAGCAATGTCACAGCTTAGAAAATGGAAGAGAAAAAGGAAAAAAAAAAAAATTGAGACAGGATGTGGCTCTGTCACCCAGGCGGGAGTGCAGCAGCCTGATCTCTGCTCACTGCAGCCTTTGCCTCCCAGGCTCAAGCCATCCTCCCACCTCTGCCTCCCAAGTAGCTGGGACCACAGGTGTGCACCACCACACCCAGCTAATTTTTGTATTTTTTGGTAGAGATGAGGTTTTGCCAGGCTGATCTCAAACTCCTGGACTCAAACAATCTGCCTGCCTTGGCTTCCCAAAGTTCTGGGATTACAGGCATGAGCCACCATGACCAGACGAAAAAGGAATTTTTAAGAAGCATAGCTGAGGTTATAAATTGTTTCCACATTAAGGTTTTTGTAAACATAAAAGGAACATAAGCATCACTGGGAATTATGAATATTGGTGTGCACTGTGGTTCTTTGAATGAGCCACTGGGCCATTCAGAATAACTTTATTGAATAGAAATGTGTCAATGGGAAAAATCAACACTGCTTCTGGATCTCAAAATGTTAGTATCTGGGCATATTTGAGAATCAGCAACTCCTAGGTGCCTTTCTAATTTTCATCTTTTTTATCTGTATGGTGTTTTCAAGTTCAGGAAGTACGTTCACATCCATTCTTATTTTATCACTGAAACTGCCTCACAAGGAGTAGGTATTATCATTCTCCCATCTTAATAAATGAACCCCCCTTCACCCAGATACCCAGACCAAAAACCTTGAAGTGATCATTGACATTTTTCTTCCTCATCCACCATCAATTTTTATATTTCTTTTTGAGACAGGGTCTTGCTCTGTCACCTAGACTGGACTGCAAAGGTGCAATCCTAGCTTACTGCAGCCTTGACCTCCTGGGCTCAAGCAGTCCTCCCACATCAGCCTCCCAAGTAGCTGGGACTATAGCCATGTACTACCACGCCCAGCTAAGATTTACAAAAAATATATATATAGAGAGAGAGAGAGATGGGATCTCACTATATTGCCTTGGCGGTTCTCAAACTCTTAGCCTTAAGCAATCCTCCCCCCTCAGCCTCTCAAAGGGCTGGGATTACAGGCATGAGCCACCAAACCTGGCCATCATCAAATTCTTTTCCCTCTGTCTTCAAGATAAATCTAGAATTCAACCCTTCACCCCTGCCTCCATATCACCATTGGCCTCCAAGCCTCCATTGCTGCTTCCCTTCACTTGCTGCTCCTGCCTCATAAGCAGTTCCCTGCTTCTGCCCCTGCCTCCCAGTATTCTATTTCCTACCATGAAGCAAGGGAATTTTATTTAAAAAACGCAAGTCGGATCCTGCCACTCGAATGCAGGAAAACCTCCAGTGATTCCCCATCTCATTCAGAGTAAAAGCCAATGTTGTTACCATGACTACGAGACCCTGCCTACCTGGTCTTGATCACTGTTCCAGCCACATTGGCCTCCTTGCTCTTCCTCCCAGGCACAAAGTACACCCCCATCTGAAGGCCCTTGTCCCGGCTGTTTCCCTTCTCTTTCACCCAGATCTCCAACATTTCTATACCTTATCAGAAAGCCTTACCTGGCCCACCTGTGTCCTCCCTCTCTCTCTTACTCTGTTTTGTTTTCACCAGAGCTGTTATCATTTATATCATATACTTCTTTATTTGTTAGTTCGTTGTCTGTCTTTCCCACTAGACTGTGAGTTCCTTGTCAGAAGGGAAATTTGTCCCCTTTTTTCACAGGACCTTCATACAGACACTGACATGTAGCAAAAGTCCAGTGAATTATTTATTGTTTAGATGAATAAGTGAATAAATGAACCCCCATTTACACTTAGAGAAATTGGAGCTTAAAGTCGTTAAAAGTCTTGCCCAAGTCAGAGCAAGCATTAGGGCTGGGTCCACAGTTATTGCTTTCAATCCAACCCTAACTGAGGACCTGAAGCTTGACTAAAATAGAGAGCTCCTCATGGCTCCACATTTAATTCATTCAATGAATCACAGTCCACCAACCAGGAGTAATTTGCAGCAATTCTGATTATCCTTGTATTTTTTTAAAAACTTCAAAAGGAATACAGTTTGTAACACTCGGCTATCCTCTTAAAATCTCTTTTCCCCTTCCATTTCTGTAGCTGTGCTACTGTTCTAGACCTCTTGTTCTTCAAAATCATCACACTTCTCTCCTCCTCATAGGTCTCCAAGACACCACTCTTTCTGGCACAGACTCTAAAACCAGGGTACTGGACTAGACTAATTAAATATCTTCAGTGTTTCATTTTATCTCCCTTGTTGACTTCTTATCTATAAATGTCAATTAGATCAAGTCAGTTTATAGTGTTGTTCAAATAATCTATATCCTTACTGATTTTCTGTCATTCATTTAGAGGAAGCTCTCAATCTCTTACTACAATTTTAAATTTGTTTCTCCTTGTAGTTATGTCTGGTTTTGCTTCATATATTTTGCAGCTTTGTTGTTAGCTGCATAAACATTTAAGATTGCTATGTCTTCTTGATTGATTTACTCCTTTATCATTATGAAATAATCTTCTTGATCCCCAGCAATATTCTTTTCCTGCAATTTACTTTGTATGACAGTGATATAGCCCCTCCAGTTTTTTTAATAAAAAAAGTGTTAGCATGGTAAATCTTTTTTTCTATCTTTTTATTTTTAACCTATTTGTGTCTTTTATAAAGTGCATTTTTTATAGGCAGCATAGAATGCGGTCTAAGTTTTTAACTCAGATTTGAAGATCTCTGCCTTTTAGTTGATATATTTAGCCTAATTACATTTAATGTTATTATTGATAGATTTAAACTTATTTTGTTATTTGTCATCCTCGCTTTTTATTTTCTGTTTGTCCTATCTGATCTTTGTTCCCTTTTTCCTATTTTTCTGCCTTCTTTGGAATTAGCTGAATATCTTTGTGATTCTACTTTGTCTTCTTTATTATCCCTAAATGCCAATTAGGTCAAATTGCCTGGAATGAAATTCTTGCCACAACCACTTACTAGCTGTAGGCAAGTTTCTTAACCCCTCTGGACTACATTTTGCTCAACATAAAACAGAAATAACAACAGTGTTTGTCTTGTAGGGTTGTTGTGAGGACTAAATGAGCTAATACATGTACAGTATTTAGAACAAGGTCTGATACATGGTAACAGCTACAGCTATAGAAGAGTTATTGTTGTTAGTGGTGTTGGTTGTAATCATCATTGTTATTTGCTTTTATCTATTCTTTGTACTTTTCCCCAGCCCATGCTTCTTCTTGCTGGGCTGCTGTAAGATAGCTGAGGTACCTGGAGTCTCCCTGCTCTGCATACGCTCCTTCACACCCAAGAAGAGGACAAAAGCATCCCTGTAGGAATCATGGTTCTTGTCTCACTGTGACTTCTATTCTTATAAGAAATTCTTATGAAGAATTTCTGACAAGGAGGAATAAGTTCAAGAGACCTATTGTACAATATGATGACTATGATTCATAACAATATATTGTATACTTGACAGTTGCAAGAGTAGATATTTAATAAAGAGAGCTATGTTACTAATTCACATTAAATTCACAAATATCATATGAGAGAAGACTGTCCCTTTTTTTATTCAAATGAAAAGTTGCAAGCATTGCCATGGGTGCTACCCTGCCAAGTAGTCCCAGAGCAGAGGGACACTCAGGCCACGGGGGTCTTCCATGATTCAGCAATTTTGGGGGATTCCTGGAACTTAAGTTGAACACAGATGAATCTTCCTCTTATATTTTTAATCCTTTGTAGGTTGCTCTCTCTGGCCTCTCATATAACTAAAATGTCCCCAGTGAATAACATGAATGTCAGTGACCCAGTAGCAAGAATTTTACAAAAATGTCATAAGAGAGGATACATTCAAATCATGATGCAAAATATGGCCTGAAGCTCCAAACCCAGACATGTGTACCTCACTTTCCTTCTCAACAGATGTGCACCCAAAAGTTGAATGTGAGTTCAAATAAAGAATCCAAAGAGAAACCCTTTGCAAAGTTGGTAATTATTTACTCTTTCTACTAGGACTGCTTTTTTTTTTTTCTTTTTTTTCTTTTTTTTTTTTTTTTTTTTTTTTTGAGACAATCTTGCTCTGTCACCCAGGCTGAAGTGCAGTGGCATGATCTCAGCTCACTGCAACCTCTGCTTCCAGGTTCAACTGATACTCATACCTCAGCCTCCTGAGTAGCCAGGACTACAGATGCATACCACCATGCCCAGCTAATTTTTTTTTTTTTTCAGTAGAGATGGGGTTTCACCATGTTGACCAGGCTGGTCTCAATCTCCTAACCTCAACTGATCTGTCCACCTCGGCCTCCCAAAGTGCTAGGAGTACAGGTGTGAGCCACTGTGAGGACTGCTGTTTTTACTACTACAAATAGTAGCACACATAACAACAACGATAATACTTATCCAGTCCTTACCACGTGCCAGTGAGCATGCTCAGTGCTTGACACATATCACCCCCATGAGTTCTCACAAGAACTCTATAAAGTAACTATTATGTTATCCCCATTTTACAGCTAAGGAAACTGAGGCACAGGGCAGCTAAGCCAAAGGAAAGTTAATGACAGAGCCAAAATTTCCACTTAGGTGTTTCTCCTTTAGTCTGAGATCTAACCACTGGTCTAAACTGCCTCTCAGTACATTAGAATGCTGCTTTATCTATTGGTAAATCCAGATTTCCACATATCCGGACAGCCTGAAGACAGAGAGTTCAGGGCCACTAATGCCCACACAAATAGATCTGCCTGTAGTGTGAGGAGCTAGGAGGGAAGCCACCTGTATGTCTGCAGTAACAGAACTTCCATCTGCTCCAGGTACTGTGCATCCCATTTAATGAGCATGTTTCCACCCAAGAAAACGCAGAGCCGGAGCTGACTAGACAGAAACAGTACATCTCAGCCCTCAGTTTTTCTTGGTTTTGACACCTTCTGGTATGTGCCAAATTAGCAATAAATTCTGAGGAAAACCTCAGAGGGAAAGCCCCTCCCTCAAGCAGACTTTCCGAAGGAAAATTGTTGTTTTTTCTCTGATCCCACCAGCTTTCCCATTCAGAAGCCTTTAACCAGAAATCCCCTCTGTTCAATTAGAATCGTGACTCATGTTCTTACTTCAAAAAAAGAAACCAAAGTTTGTCATCTAGAAAGGAGGAGGAAGAGTGTGAAGAAGAGGGTGCTTTAGAGTCAGACTGTTCTGAGTTTAATTTCTGACTGTGTCCTTCATCCACTGTGGAACCTGGGAAAGTTACTTAAACTTTCTTAGCCTCAGCTCCCTCAACTGTAAAACAGGAATAATAGTATATAATGATATAGCTAATAGTAAGTATTTACTTTAACTTAGCTATTGTTCTAAGCACTTTATGTTTCTACTTTAATCCTCACACCCTTGAGGTAGGTACCATTATTATTATCCCCATTGTATAGATGAGAAAACCAAAGTAGAGATAACTCTAGTAATTTATTTGCCCAAGATTGCACATGAATCTGGGTAACGTATCTCCACATTTAAGCTCTTAACTCCTCCAGATGAGTGTAATAAATTCACATAAAGTGCCTGGCACAGCACAGAAAACTTGTAACACTTCACTAAGTAGTAGTTATTGTTTTTATTATGAAGTAGTTAACGATTCAATATGAATTACACTGTATAGGTTCTATGAACTTCTTCTTCTACTTTTATTCTCATATATTATGATTATATACACAATAGATGTTGTAGCTGTATTCACTGTTGCAAATCTCTTTCTATGGATGCAAAGTAAAGAGAAAGCGTTAGTAGCTGCCAGATATAATTCCAGAAAAGTGTGAGGCTGTTACAATCTTGCTAGTCATTACTAAAAAAACTACAAAATTTCTTGCCCACTTCCTGAATTTGATTTTTTACATCATCTACTTCCCTACGTACCTAAGTCCAAGATTTCCTTTCACATATTTAACTTACTGTTTGCTGCTAAAATGATACATTTTCCTCTGCCCATAGAGAGATTTTGTAATAAAGCTGACATTTATTGTGCATCTACTTCCTGACGTGCCTCATGCTTATACTTCACAAGCACTGTCTCATTTAATCCTCACAACAGCCCTATTAGTGAGGAACCATTATTGACCTGTCTTACGGAGCACCAAGAGGTTAAGCATCTTCACCAACATCTCACAGTAACTGGTAGAACTAGAACTGGAAGATTATACTCTTAACTGTTACAAGCCAATAATCTCTCTCCTTAGCCCTGGCTGAACCTCCCTCTTATGTCCATTTATTCCATGAATACATTAATATATTATTTTAAGCACTGACCAGGACAGCTAGATGATCTATGTAACCCCAGAGCTGTTTGCACCGGCCTTAGCCGCAGCACAGGGCTGATAAACTTATCAGTCATCCGGTCAATGCTCCCTGCCTCAGCTTTGGTCCAGCCATCACTTCTCTTGCCTGAGCCCCTGTGACCAGCTCTTCACTGATCTCTTTGCTTTCTCTCTTGCCACCCCCTTCCTCCTACAGTGTATTCTCTATCCAGCAGCCAGTGAGATCTTCTTAAATAGAAATATGATTGTATCCCCCCCCTTTTAAAACCCTTCCATAGTTTCCCATTCATATTTAGAATAAGCATACTGGCGATCTGATTTACCCATTTAAGAGGTCAGTCTAGCTACCGCAGGATGAATGGAGAATAGACACAAGAAGGAAAGTAGGAAAGTCCATTAGCAGACTCCTGTCATGGTCCAGGTGGTGTTGATGGTGACTTGACTGGGTAGTTGCAATAGGGATGGAATGATATGGGGTACATTTGGGAAGGCAAGCTTGAAGAACTTGGCAATGGATTACATGTTTTGTATGCAGTGTTTTAAAATCTCATCAGAAATCTTTAGAAAGATCGCTCTGATCTCTCAAGAGCATGGCGCTTAAAACCAACTGAACTATAACAAATGTCTATTGACCAGTTACCATATATCAGGAACTGATAGGAATTCAGAAAGAAGAACATGGTTCTGTGCTAGGTATTTAGAAAGCAGGATCAGAGTTCCTTCCCTCCAGAAACTCACAGTTCAATAGTAACAATAAATATAACCACAAATAAATTAAAGCTGTGTGATAATTGTAACAGCAGAATTATCTACAAGGCCTAGGAGATGATGTCATCAAAGTAAAGGTTTAAAGTGAGGGAGAATATGAGTTTTCCCATGAGGAACAGGGAGAAGGCATCCCAGGCAGCATAGGTTGTACCAAGTTACAGAGGTGTGAATTTTTATGGTGTGGTCAGGAATTACAGATACACAATGTAGATAATACAATGTGCGGGAACCAGGTCAAAGGTGTAAGCAGAGATGGAAAATGAAAAGTTTTTTAGGCTAGGTCAAGATGCTGGACTTTGTCCCTATAGGCTAAGGTTTTCCCGAGTGCATTCATGCCACTGATAGTACACTAGATTGTTTGAATGATATACAGACGAGCATGGATCAGATATAATTGGCCTTCCTTATCCACAGGTTCTACATCTGAGAAATCAACCAACCATGGATGGGAAATATTTGCGGGGGGAAAAACAATGAAAAATTAAAATACCATAATAAAAAATAATGTGAATTTAAAATAATACAGTAGAACAACTATTTACATAGTATTTACATTGTACAACGTATTATAGGTATTCTAGAGATGATTTAATATATATGGGAGGGGCCAGGCGAGGTGTCTCACACCTGTAATCCCAGCACTTTGGGAGGCCAAGGCAGACAGATCAACTGAGGTCAAGAGTTCGAGACCAGCCTGGTCAACATGGTAAAACCTCGTCTCTACTAAAAATACAAAAATTAGCCAGGCATGGTGGTACACATCTGTAATCCCAGCTACTCAGGAGGCTGAGGCAGGATAATTACTTGAACCCAGGAGGTGGAGGTTGCAGTGAGGAAATCATGCCATTGCACTCCAGCCTGGGTGACGGAGTGCGACTCCATCTCAAAAAAAGAAAAAAAATTTTTTTTTTTTTCTTTGAGACGGAGTCTGGCTCTGTCGCCCAGGCTGGAGTGCAGTGGCGCGATCTCGGCTCACTGCAAGCTTCGCCTCCCGGGCTCACGCCATTCTTCTGCCTCAGCCTCCCGAGTAACTGGGACTACAGGCGCCTGCCACCACGCCCGGCTAATTTTTTGTATTTTTTTTTTTTAGTAGAGATGGGGTTTCACTGTGTTAGCCAGGATGGTCTCGATCTCCTGACCTCGTGATCCCCCCGCCTCGGCCTCCCAAAGTGCTGGGATTACAGGCGTGAGCCACCGTGCCCGGCCAAAAATTTTTTTAAAAAGGATGTGCTTAGGTTATATGCAAATACTATACCATTTTATGTAAGGGACTTGAGCGTCTGTGGATTTTGGTGTCTGCAGGGGTCCTGGAACCAATTCCCTGTAGGTGCTGGGGGACAAGTGTAATCATTTATGTATTTTAATGTGTGCTACATAATGTATAATTAGTATATCAAGCCTATAATATAGTTTCCTTTTCAAAATAAATGTATTCATGTTAAGTAAGTTAATTTAAAGAAAAATATCAAGTAAATCAATAGAATAGGTGAACAGATGTGGGACCAATCATGAAAATGAAATGTAAGAGGCCAAAGTTTGAGGCACTTTTCATATAAATGGCAGGGGAAGAGGGTAGGCACTGAAGGAATTTTAGCATGGAAAAGGCATGATAAGATTTGCAGGTGGTAAGCTCTGTCTCATTTCCAAGAATAGGATAAAAATCATTCTCGTGTCCCTGAAACCAATTAAGAGGTTCCTCTATAATTGTCCATGGAAGCAAAAAATGTGGGTGGGGACTGAAATAGTGGAAGTGGGAAGAGGGAAGACGGAGCCGTGAGGAACTCCCCAGGAGGTAAAAACTCAACTGCACTTGGCTATTGAGGAATAAGGATGAGGAAACAGAAGGACCCAGGATGACTCCTGGGTTTCTGGCTTGAAGGTCTGAGTAGATTTTGGCTGCCAGCCACTCTTAAGGGCCCCCGAAATTTGTCAGGCAGGAAAAGTTTTAATTAGGTGAATTCTTCATTATGTTCCAAAGCAGAAATTCTGTCTGATTTGAGGTGAGGTGAGGATTTGGAAGTTTTCCAGTGGGTATTGAGGACAGTAAACAGGTAAAGCCAGTTTTAGAACTCAGTTAGTATTTGAATGTATTTCAGTATGACCAGATCTCTCCTTTCTTAGTTGGATAGAGCCTGAAAAATGCCAGCCTCGATTCCTAGATTGGTGCCAGTTCAATGTGTAACAATCCACAAAGCAGATAGGATAATACATGAATTGATTAGTAATATTGATCTTAGGCCAGGCGCGGTGGCTCACGCCTGTAATCCCAGCACTTTGGGAGACTGAGGCGGATGGATCAACTGAGGTCAGGAGTTTGAGACCAGCCTGACCAAAATGGTGAAACCCCATCTCTACTAAAAATACAAAATTATCCAGGCATGGTGGCGCATCCCTGTAATCCCAGCTACTTGGGAGGCTGAGGCAGGAAAATCACTTGAACCCAGGAGGAGGAGGTTGTGGTGAGCTGAGATCACACCATTGCACTACAGCCTGGGCAACAAGAGTGAAACTCCGTCTCAAAAAAAAAAAAAGCAGTAATACTTATCTTAACATATCCAGATAGCTTTGAGCTCTGCCTCTGTAGTTCTCAACCCTCCTTTTTATTTTATTTTCCTGTATAAAAAATTAATTTCTTTCAACAGAAGAGCTTTTGGAGAAGGAGGAAGGAAGTGGGGAGAACTTCCTGTGTTGACTTGGAACTTCCTCCCTGTAATGTACCCGCATTTCTCCCTGTAATACACCTGCAATACAGCAAAAGAAAACAAGGGAAGGTTTTCCTGAATGAAACTTGACAAGAGGCAAAAGAGTTGTGAGATTTAGCACCCTCTTTTTTCTTTTGTGTGCAGTGTCTTTCAGGAGTTCCCCTACCTAAAAGACTTTTAGCGCGTACACAAATTAAGTTGCAGCATAACATTTTCCAAGGTGCTTTCTGGAATCAGTCAAGGAGTCTAAGTCTCACGATAGGCCTCAATTCCTCCTGTAAGTGGAAGTGAACAGTGCTTGCTGTTGCTTATGCTCAACCACAGGCTCCAAAATCTGTGCCCTGTTCCTGAGCCATGTGCATTTCCTTGTTTATATGTACCAAGCCTCATGGCAAAGTGTGTTCAACAGTTCACTCACTCATGCATTAATGCAGCTCTGGTCTTTCTCCTTTCCCTTAGGTATTTATGGGCCATCGGTAAGAATGTCTGGAAGAGATGGAAGAAAAGGTTTTTTGTATTGGTGCAGGTAACTAACTCTTCAACTCTAATAATATCAGTCTTAAGAGACATCGGTATTAAAGATTTGCTAGAATGAATGAATGCTTTTTAACTGAGTATAACTTTAATAAAATACACAGAGCTCATGCATTTAGCACAATGAATTTTTACATATATCCATGTAACCACCATTCAGAGGAGGATACGGAACATTTCCAGTACCCAAAGGTCTCCCTTGTGCTCTATTCTCTATTTTTATATCACTTTAAAAGGAGTTCAAGACTAGCCTTGCCAACATGGTGAAACCCTGTCTCTAGTAATAGTACAAAAAGTTAGCCGGGCGTGGTGGTGCATGCTTGTAATCCCAGCTACTAGGGAGGCTGAGGCAGGAGAATCACTTGAACCGGGGAGGTGGAGGGTGCAGTGAGCTGAGACTGTGCCATTGCACTCCAGCCTGGGCAACAAGAGCAAAACTCCGTCTCCAAAAAAAAAATAAATAATTAAAATAATGCATGGCTAAGCAATTGAAGCTATTTTAGCTTGCAGTACATTTCCTCAGACTATTAACTGACCAATATTTATTCAGCACCTACTTTGTGTGGAGCACATTGAGAGGACATAGAGAAGAACTAAGGTCTGGTATTTAGCTCCCAGAAAGGAATCTGTTAGAGTTCTACATATGCAAACAGCAGAAATAGACTCAAGCTAATTAAGGTTTAAAAAATGAATCTGTGGAAGGCTTTGGAGTTAACTCATAGAATTGTGAAAAAGTCTGAATTACCCATCCATGTTAAGAACAGGGCCAGCATAGTTCCAGAAATCCAAGTTGTGTTAGGCTTCTCCAGAGGGAGAGAACCAATAGGATGTATGTATATAAGAAAAGGCATTTATTAGGGAGAACTGGCTCACATGATTACAAGGCCAAGCCACACAATAGGCTGTCTGCAAACGGGGGAAGAAAGAAGTTGGCAGTGGCTTATTCTGAGTCTGAAAACCTCAAAACAAAGGAAGCCAACAGTACAGCCTTCAGTCTGAGGCCAAAGGCCCAAGAGCCCCCAGCAAGCCACTGGTACAAGTCCCAGTGTATAAAGGCCAAAGAGCACCTGGAGTCTGATGCCCAAGGGCATTAGGAACAGAAGGAACCATGTAGCAGGGAAGAAAGATGAAAGCCTGAAGACTCAGCAAACAAACTTATCCCACCTCCTTCCGCCTGTTTTGTTCTAGCTGCACTGGCAGCTGATTGGATGGTGTCCATCTACACTGGATGTGGGTCTTCCTCTCCTAGGCCACCAACTCAACTGTCAGTCTTCTCTGGCAACACCCTCACAGACACACGCAGACATAGTACTCCACCAGCCATCTAGGCATCCTTCAATCCAACCAAGTGGACACCTTATATTAACCATCACAAGTCCTGGAACCACGGCCAGTACTTCTGGTGTGGTCATGAGACAGACTGGCTCTGACCACTTTCCATCCTTGCATCTCTCCTTGAGGGTCAAATTTCATAGAGGGAGAATTGGTTTAGTCCAACCTTGTTCACTCCCAACTTTTAGCAGGAAGAAGGGGTGGCACTTGGATTGACAGTCCCACTGGATTGTCTTTCATGCAAAATCAGGATGCCATTACCAAAAGGAGAAATGGATACTGGGAAGGTAAAAATAACTGGTATCCACTTTAAAGAGCATACAATGTAAATGGGAAGACAAGACACATCAAAAGAGACGGTGCTGGCCAGGAGCACTGGCTCACGCCTGTAATCCCAGCACTTTGAGAGGCGGAGGTGGGTGGATCACTTGAGTTCAGGAGTTTGAGACCAGCCTGGGCAACATGGTGAAAATCCATCTCTACTAAAAATACAAAAACTAGCCAGGCATGCTGGCTTGCGCCTGTAATCCCAGCTACGGGGAACGCGGAAGCAGGAGAATTGCTTGAACCCGGGAGGTGGAGATTGCGCCACTGCACTCCAGTCTGGGAGACAGAGTCAGACTCTGTCTAAAAAAAAAAAAAAAAAAAAAGCAGTGCTGAGTCATGCATGGTTCTCGCCCCTCAGGGCTTCTCATTGCACTTGGCACAGCAGTCTCTCTTGGAATCACTTGGGAGCATGCCTGGCCTCCCTGATAGACTGTGCACTGTTTCAGGGCCAGTTTTGTTTCTGATTCTTTTTTGTGTCCTTCCCTCTTTCCTCCACCACACTCATACACAGTCCCTAGCCCAGTGTCTGGCACGGGCAGTCAGGAAATGTTCATGGAAGAGAAAAGAAAAAGGAAGAGAGAGGAGAAAAGCTCAGGCAATACCTTGGGTGGTGCTGAAAAAGAAGAGATCATGTGCTCCGAGAAGTGGCTGGTGACAACCATTCTCAGATTTCTGAGAACTTCTGATATGATTAAGTACTTAGGAGAAGTAGATGACCTCTTATTTCGGGAGAGGAAACTCTTCAGGAAAAACAAGAGGAAATGTGTGGAAAACATCAGTAAAGCCATGTCTGTACAGTAAGTATAGGGAGAACCAAAAGGGAGAGAATGATTTTTTCAGGCAACTGGAACACAGGTGTTAAAGCCTTCACACTGAGCCTTCTACCAAGAGAAGATGAAAGTCACACAGCAGCTAAAAAGCAAGCTCTGTGCTCACTTCTGAGAATCATAAAAGGGTACTTCTCATCTAAAGTTCAGTATCTTTCCTAGAAAGGCAGGAGAAAATAAGTTCAGAATTCTGTGAAATTTTTCATGTACATATGATTCTCATTAACTTTAAAGAGCTGTCAAGGTATGTTGGGTACATCCATCCCGCCAAAAAAATCTGTTTCAGCCTGAATCAGATTTCTCCCTTAACAACCTCTGTGACACACAGAGGTGACATGAGAGTCCCATCATCACAAAGATAATGGGGGAGCCAGAGTGACAACTCAGGTCTTCTCTTTCAATTCTTGTCCCATTCACCATGACAATGTCTAAAAGCAATTTTCTGGCACACCCAGAAAATACTGCATTATTTTTAAATTATTTCCATTTTTTTCTTCTCCCCTATTTAAGTGATTACATTTAGAAGCACTTTATCAATATCATAATGAAAAAAACACGCTCCCTTTGAAACAACCCCAATGCCATCAGAGCTGCAGGAGGAAAGTTCAAGGCGCCAGTGCTGGTCCAATTCAGAGGAAGCTAAAATGTCCCAGGTTGTTTGAAGAAAAGGATGTCAGTCCAAGTGGTGACAATTGGCCCCCAACAGCTGCATGCAATGTTGAATTCAGTCATATGTACAAGCAATTTTCAGTTTCTCTTTAGCCACCAACCCTTACTTTGAAACTCAAAATGCAAACATGAAACCCAGAGAACCACCCTGGTTCAATTTGCAGAATGGTGAGGGTTCTGGGAGAGGGAGAAGATTCCCCTAACCCCGCCCCTGCTCCTGGGCAGCCTTAGAGGGAACTCCCTGGAAAACAGTGTGGAAACCACCAAACAGAAAGTATATCTACCCAAGTGACTTACTGAATCTTTGTGTCTTTCAATTCAGATGTTAGATCTTATGGAACGTATTTACATAGAGAGCTAGGAGCACACAATTTCCAACACAATTATGATTTCATACATTAGATTTAAAACAAGGAAAATTGTCTGAAAAAACAAAGATGAAGAGAGGACATCCAACATTAGTCTCCTCAAAATTCATCTCCTACATGTACACATAGAGTCTACATTTTTGCTTATAACACGTAACAATTAAAACTCTCCCTGACTGAGATTTCCTATTAGTGCTACTGTCTTGGGGAACAAAATGTTAGCTATAAAGGGACTTTCTACTAGTCAGGGATAAAGGACATACTCAGAGGAGTGCTGGACCAAAGTAGCAATTCCCATTTCTTAAGGATCAGAGCTAAAATTATTATAGAGGTGGCTAGAGTCTACCCTACCAACTGTGAAGGGAATGAAGCAGTCGCAAGGAACTTCTGTGCCAGAGATTCAAGCATTCCTGTGCGATGAGATGATGTCTGTAAATGTGGGCCTGGACCATCTGCATCAGGTGTTGTTTAAAATGCAGATCCCCAAGGTGCCATCCAGAAGACTCTGATACAGTAAGTCTGGGGTGGGGCCCAGTAATCCGTACTTATAACAAGCACCCCAGGAGATACTGATGCAGGTGGTCCAAAGGCCACCCTTGGAGAAACACTGCCTTGGAGGTCATTATCCTGCTTAAATGAAAGGTCTTATTCCCTTCAGGGGACACCCTCTTTGAGTTTATGTTCTCTATGGAACCAAGCATCAGAGTAGCTAAATAGATGACTATATTCAAATGGCATGATAAAGCCTCCCCTTGCCATGTTCCTTGAAATTCCAATATATGTCCTATAAACTTGGTTGGCTGCAAACCCTAATCCAGAGATTAAGGGGAAATGGGCCTTCAGTATCCTGAGTCAAGAAATTACTGGGGCCTTGTTCTAAACCCTCGGGTCCATGGCGAGAACCAAGCACATTGATTACTACTGTTAGTAACTCTAATGTGACCAAATCAACACTAATGATAAAGGTGCCAATTCCATAGAGCACCACTGGATAGCCAGAACGGCCCACCCTGTGTGTGTAAGGAGAGCAGTGAAAACAGGCCAACTTATCACCCATATCAGGTTAGAAAGTCTTAACGCTATCTTTTTATTTTAAAAATATTTTTATTCTATGATCAAAATATTTCCAGTGGCTGAACATGGTGGCTCATGCCTGTAATCCTAGCACTTTGGGAGGCTGAGTCAGGTGGATCACGAGGTCAAGAGCTCGAGACCAGCCTAGGCAACATGGTGAAACCCCATCTCTACTAAAAATACAAAAATTAGCTAGGCATGATGGCGCACACCTGTAGTCCCAACTACTCAGTTGGCTGAAACAGGAGAATCACTTAAACCCGGGAGGCGGAGGTTGCAGTGAGCTGAGATCACTCCACTGCACTCCAGCCTGGGTGACAGAGGAAAATTCTTTCTCAAAAAAAAAAAAAAAGATTTCTGGTTAAAATCTACTGTTTTGATGGGTGTTCAAATAATTTCTGAGACATTTCCCCCCATTTTAGCACTATACAAACAGTAATATTATGTGGTTCCTCTAATAATGTGGACAATCACTAGTATTTATACGGTTTCTTAGAGTTTACAAAGTGTTCACAACCTTTCTGTACTACAGTGAGGACAAGGCTTTTCTCAACTTCACATTAGAGGAAACTAAGGCTCAGAGTGGCTAAGTGGCCTGCCCAAGGTCAATGGCTTATAAGCAGCCAAATATGAAACCTAACACAGGCCAGGCACAGTGGTTCATGCTTGTAATCCCAGCACTTTGGGAGGCCAAGGCGGGCAGATCACAAGGTCACGAGTTCAGGAGATCGAGACCATCCTGGCTAACACGGTGAAACCCCATCTCCACCAAAAATACAAAAAATTAGCCGGGCGTGGTGGCAGGCGCCTGTATGCCCAGCTACTTGGGAGGCTGAGGGAGGAGAATGATGTGAACCCAGGAGGCGGAGCTTGCAGTGAGCCGAGATCGCGCCACTGCACTCCAGCCTGGGAAACAAAGCGAGAATTTTTCTCAAAAAAAAAAGAAAGAAAGAAACCTAACACAGGTCTTTTGATTGCAAGTGCCTTCAGTAACTCCAAGCACTTAGACAGGACTGGCACCCAAAGAGATCAATGCATACAGAATGTTATATATATGATGGAATACTACTCATCCATAAAAAGAAATGAATTAATGGCATTCGCAGGAATTTGGATGGGATTGGAGACTATTATTCTAAGTGAAGTAACTCAGGAATGGAAAACCAAACATCAAATGTTCTCAGTCATAAGTGGGGGCTAAACTATGATGATGCAAAGGTATAAGAATAATACGATGGGCCTTGGGGACTCAGGAGGAAAGGGTGGGAAAAGGGTGAGGGATAAAAGACTACAAACTGGGTTCAGTGTATACTGATTGGGAGATGGATGCACCAAAATCTCACAAATCACCACTAAAGAACTTACTCGTGTAACCGAATACCACCTGTTCCCCAAAAACCTATGGAAATAAAACATTTTAAAATAAAACATTTTTAAAAGAATGTTCTAGAACTGAATTACTCAGCTAGAACCAACATGGCTCCTCTGTTTCTGATTCCCAACTAAGAATATTACCAAAAATTATGTTCTAGTTTTCAGAAAAATAGCTAAATCAGAACAAGACAAAATATTGTTAGATAATACATAATGCCTTGGAATACAGTAGTAGTCACCTGGGAATACAATATTGAAATAAGTTAACCACAAAAATGAATTGTAAGACATATGAGTAGTTGAAGAATTTGTAGCTCTGAATGTTTGTTTTTGCCACTCAACTCCATAATTGCTCTAGAAGACATTTATATTTATATTCTGGTTGCAAATGGCAGATATCAACCCAAACAACCTTAAGTTTTAAAAGGGGAAGAATTGTATTGGTTAGCTAATTAAACTAGTAATTAACTGGAGAGTCTTCTGTCATGGCTAGATCAAGGACTCAAACAATATTATCAAGCCTCTGTCTCTCAATATATGTAATCCCTTGGCTCTGATTTCCTCTGAATTGACTTCACCCTCAGGCATGATCTCTGGCAGCTCAAGCCTTACAAAAGTTTACCAGCCCCAGAGAAAACTTTTCTTTTCCAATTGTTCCAGTACAAGTGTTTTACTCACCGTACTTCCAGCTAGACATACAGTTAGGCCCACACAAACCACTTGCATTGAAAATTGAAAAAAGAGTGGTTCCCAGAGGAAGACCAGGATTCAGTCATGGGAGGGCAATGAATGCCCTGCATGCACACATAAGAAATGCCCCCACAGAAGGCCAGGTGCAGTGGCTTGTATCTATAATCCCAGCACTTAGGGAGACTGAGCTGGGATGATCACCTGTGGCCAGGAGTCTGAGACCAGTCTGGGCAACATAGTGAGACCCCATGTCTACAAGAAATAAATTCTCTTTTAATTATCAAAAAAGGAAATGTCTCACAGATGTTATCATCATCCCCATTTATAGATCACAAAACCATGTCCTAGAAAAGTTAATTGAACTGTCTTGGTTCACTTAGAAAATAATGGATCTGAAAACCAAATCCAGTTCTGCATGACTCTAAAATCTATTCTCCTTCTCCTCCACCAAATGGCCTTCACTTCAGTGCCAATCAGGAATCTGGGATTTAGACACTGTGATCCTTCATTCGCAACTACATCACATTAAAAATAGTCCTTAGTCTCCAGGAACTGTGTGATTCACACCATAAAAATTTTCTCCATCCTCAGATTTTGGCTCAATCCATCAATGCTTCCTCAGGAATTCCTTGCCCAACCACCCATCTAGACCAAATCTCCAAGCTCTTACAGTATGATATACCTCTCTTTTTAATATTTGCCATTATTAAGATAACACATTTCTGAAATAACGTGATTAATGTCTACCTTCACACTAGACATGAGAACAGGAATCACGTCTGTATTTGTTGAATGAGTGAATGCATCTATTATAAACAACGCTTTTCTAAAATATGTATGTGAATTTCGGACAAGGGCTAGTGACCAGGGTTCAGTAAAAATAACAGCTGATTAATTTTCAAAGAATGATGGTAAAAGCAAGGAAAGGGGATTTAGACAAAATACATTCTACTGTTCTATGTCCAAGTATTTTAGTCTCCTATAGGTGATAAGAAGAAGGGGAGGGGAGAGTTGGGGACAAGAAAGGTCTAACCTTTTCATCTCATGACTAGAATCTACTTGCTAACTATAATTGAAACTCAGGGTCAATCTTAGAGGTTATGGACAGTTCCTATATATTAAAACAGTGATTCTCACACTTTAGCATGTATTAAGAGATATCTGATCAGGTGTGGTGGCTCATGCCTGTAATCCCAGCACTTTGGGAGACCAAAATGGGAAGATCACTTGAGCCCAGGAGTTCAAACCAGCCTAGGTAACATAGTGAGATATCACCCCCCCTACACACCGCCATCTCTACCAAAAAAAATTAAAAAAAAAAAAAAAAAAGCCAGGCATGGTGGCACATGCCTCTAGTCCCAGCTACTGGGGAGGCTGAAGCAAGAAGATCACTTGAGCCCAGGAGGTCAAGGATGTAGTGAGCCATGTTTGTGTCACTGCGCTTCAGCCTGAGCAACAGCAAGACCTTATTTTGAGAGAGAGAGAGAAAAAAAAAGAGAGAGAATCTGAGACAATTATGAAAAATGTATAATCCTAAGACCTACTCTGAACTGAGTTTCTGATTCTGGTCTGACTTAAAGAATGTAGCTACATATTAACAACCTAATCCGCCCCCTCACCCCACACACACACTGTCTAATAATAAAGGCAGCTGCTGTCATCCACTCTTTTTTTTTTTTTTTTTTTTTTTTTTTGAGATGCAGTTTCACTCTTTCTGGCAGGCTGGAGTGCAGTGGTGCGATCTCAGCTCACTGCAACCTCTGCCTTCCCATTTCCAGCGATTCTCCTGCTTCAGCCTCCAGAGTGGCTGGAATTACAGGAGCCTGCCACCATGCCCACCTAATTTTTGTATTTTTAGTAAAGAGGGGGTTTCACCATGTTGGCCAGGCTGGTCTCAAACTCCTGACCTCATGATCCACCTGCCTCATCCTCCCAAAGTGCTAGGATTACAGGCGTGAGCCACTGCGCCCAGCCCGCCACCCGCTCTTTAAGGAACATTATTTCAAAGCATTCTCTAGTTTAAACAAGTGACCGGAAATGAGCTAAGGGTTTTTAAAGGTGTATCTGAGGTGCAGCCACCTTTAAAATAAAACCTTGCTGACTGTTCCCTCAGAAGTCCCAACTGTCTGTCCCATGATTCCATGAGAAGGTACCTACCCTCTGAAAATCCCAAGGATGGGAAAAACATAGTCCTTTATGCCCTTCTCTCCAAAGTGCACTTTCAGATATCTGCTGGTTGTTTAAGATCACTAGATTTTTATGCTTTCTGTTGTAGGCCAGGCTCTCTGACAAGGATGGCTGACTTACTTCTAACATGCATTCCAGGCTCTGCCGTGCCTTTATTACAACAGTGCTCGCTGCCTCCTTAGTTTTTCGTTAACAAAATACAGTTTTAAAAGAATTCTATGACAGAGGAACATGCATTTCATTGGGAATGACTTTTACTGAGTGTGGTCTTGTGGAAGTTTAAAAAATAAATGTAAAGCTTTCCAAATCTTTGCAATTCTCCCACCATTCAAGCGCTCTAGAAAAACTGAGGTTCCCCAAAAAATTTCCAATAATCAGAATCATTCAAAGAGAAATCATTCTTTCTCCCCTCCTTTATTTCCTAAAGTACATTGCAAAATCCTAAATCAAGACGCTCCCAATAAACCAACTCAATTTGGTTTACCAACTCAAACCAGTTCAGTTTGTCGAGAGTGACTTTAGCAATATAACCAGAAGAGGGCATCAGCATACAGCTCTCCAAGAAGGACGCCACTGAAATAGAAAAGGAAAAAAAAAAAAATCAAAAAGCCCAAACCATGTAGTAATAGTAAATGCATAAATCTTGAAATAACACCCTTCTGTTGTGATTTTTTTTTTAATCTCAAGTGAGTGTCGGCAACTCTGTTTGGCCAATCACATTAACAAACTATGTCATCTCTCATGTTGCCAGATGAGAAATGCCAGGTTAAAAACAACAAAAAACAAAAAAAATCTGGCTGGGCACGATGGCTCACGTCTGTAATCCCAGCACTTTGGGAGGCCGAGGCGGGCGGATCACCTTCGGTCGGAAGTTTGAGACCAGCCTGACCAACATAGAGAAACCCCATCTCTACTAAAAATACAAAATTAGCCAGACATGGTGGCGCATGCCTGTAATCCAGCTACTCAGGAGGCTGAGGCAGGAGAATCACTTGAACCCAGGAGGCGGAGGTTGCGGTGAACCAAGATTATGCCATTACACCCCAGCCTGGGCAACAAGAACAAAACTCCATCTAAAAAGAAAAAAAAAAAAAATCTCCATATAACCATTCCAGCAATATCTATGATCATTGTCATGCAAAGGGTCACAGGAAATCTGTTATCCCTAGAATCAATAATAACAAGTTGGAAAGGCCTGGTGCTATATTTGGAATACCCTGTAAATTTTGGGCATAAAACCTCTTGATTGGATTGTATGTACTCAACTTTCTAGAACCAATCAGAGTCAACTAGTGAATGTCCATTATATGGCAGATTTTGCTCATGGGAGTGAAAATACAATCAAGACATATGACTACCTAGACCTGCCTTCAATGAATTTATAATCCAGTAGGTAAATCCACCTATTGAGCTACGCTATATTAAAATGTGTGTTGAATGCAAGGAAGCTGCCTGTAAAAATGCATATGTATATGAAGTGTTTGCTCTATGGGTATCACACATGGTATGTAAAACTCAATTCTCTAGCAACAATAAGATGCCGGTAAATACAGATGAAGACTCTGAGGCTTAGAGAACAGACAGCTTTAACAGAACTCGGATGGGACCCCAGGCCCATGGAACCCCCAGCCTACACTCTTATCCTTCCATTTTAGGAGAAGAGTATGTTATTGGTTATTTTCTTTATTACAAGTAATTTATATGTGTTTCTTTATGAAAATACTCTCAGTGACCCAGCCTTAGGTTTCCCCTGGCGTTGCGATATAAGGAAGAAGTTCTGCAAACCCTTTACATTATGAAGAAACCCAAGTGGGGCAGTAAAGTTTCCATCAGGAGCCAACAGAGGGCAGCAACAGACAAACCAACTACCAAAAACATCCTCCTGCGGACACTGCATCTCTCCACTGGGACCCTCACGCCTCAGACAGTGGGGGAGATGCATGTAGCGCTCAAGAACGTCAACTTCGTATCACCATTAAAACAGCAAAAACAAATCTCACTGTAGAAGAGTCTAAAAATGTCCCCCGCTGGGATCAAAGTTCACTTAGAAAGTGTCTCTTTTAATAAAGGAAACTAAGGGATGAGGGATGTGGCACTCCTTCTCCAAGACATTTGACATCCATGGATAGTAAATATGCCTGAGAGCTTTTAGCCCAAAGCTGGGAGGATGCTTGCTTTCCCACGGGCTCCTTGCAGACAAGCCAGATGTAGAAATGCTAAGTATATGTGCTGGGTCTGGATGCACTAGAGCGACAGGGTCCTGAAGGCGGGCCTGCAGCTGTGAGCACCCGCCCTGCACTGGCATGGTTTGTGTCGGTGGAGTGAGGGCTGCCATTAGGGCACCAGTGACAACAGCCACGCCACTGGGGGGGCTGAGGATTGCTCTACTGTGACTGGCACCTAGCGATCAAGCACTCATTGCTTGTGACAGCGTGTCACTCCTGCACTTGTCTGAGATGAAAAGAAGACTTCAAAGCAACCAAAGTACTCCTTCAGCAGGAAGAAGAAAGGGATGAAACACGTAGATTGACGCTGATCAAAATGGTGCAAAAAATGAAATACTAAAATAAAAAGGCATGAATAAATGAATGTCTAGCCTCTAACTTCTGACCAAAAGGCCCATGTTGTATCTGCAAGCATAGCAGTCTCAGCCAAGGCCACAGTCACATTAGGTAGAACATACAAAATTGCTGTCATTTAACCACTTTTGACCTACAAAAATGGCAATTGCATGTAGCTTAACCCAGTTATATTAAAAGCAATAATGATAATAGCTAACCTTCATCAAGCACTTACTAAGTGCCAGGAACAGACTCTAAGTGCATTCCACATGTGAACTCATTCAGTCTTCACAATAAGCCAAAGAGGTAGGTTCTAAGGTTGTATCCAGTCTACAAACGAGGTTATAAAGGACCAGAGAGGTTAAGTAACATGCTCAACGTCACACAGCCAGGAGGTAGCAAAACTCAATTTGAACCCAACCACTCAGTCCAGATCCTCAGAGGAGAGAACATGGGGGAGGGTTTTTTGGAGAAGACAGGCTCTAGGGGTCAATCTCACAGTCTGCTTTTCCTTAACAGGTCAGTCAGTACACATTTGCCATGTGCAGTTATCGGGAGAAGAAAGCGGAGCCTCAGGAACTTCTACAATTGGATGGCTACACTGTGGATTACACCGACCCCCAGCCAGGTACCCACCGACCCTCAAGGCCACGAGCCCACAAACCCTCAGCCTTCCCAAATCAATGGTCACCTAATAATTGCTGGGCACTTATTCCATGCTAGGCACTGAGTCAATTTACTAAGGGTTTCAGCTGTCAACGGCACAATCCCTGATATTATGCCGTTTCCATCCCAGTTGGTTAAATGCCATCCTAACCTAGGGTTTTGGTTTTACTCAAGGGATTCTCTAATTTAAAACCAAAAAGGAAGAGCATTTTTCTTTTACCTACCTGTATCCACATGAAATATGGACTCCACCATACAATGCTTAAAAAAAAAAATTCTGAAAAAGAAGTAGTCCTACATGTACACCAGAGAGAGAGAGAGAGAGAGAGAGTGTGTGTGTGTGTGTGTGTGTGTGTGTGTGTGTGTGTGTGTGTGTGTTGTTTCACCAGTGATGTGTGAGCTTGGCAGGTTTCAGTGACCAAGTGAGCCTGCCCAATATATCCATATTCCCTAACTACAATTCAAGAGCTCATAAGGTTAGCTGGCAGCACTTGAAAACCCTCCCTAAATGTCTTTTTTCCTGTGAAGACACCAATCCGCAAGCAGAGACAATGAAGCCCTTAAGCCTTATGTAACTAAGAAAACTACACAAACGGTAGTATTTCTTAAAAGTTCTACACTGCATAAGTTCTACATCCTGCCCCCTCGCACCTCTCCCCCTACCCATTTTATCTTTTTCCCAGAAAAAAAAAATGAATAGAAATCAGCCTCAAAGAACCTTCAAAATGGGAGGGGGGTGCGAAATCATTTCAGCATATTAATGAACAACAAGCACCAACAGCCCTCTCCCGGAGAAGTTTATTTTTATGCCAAATCTGCACAAGGAAAGCATTTCCAACCATACTGCATTATTTGGCCCAAAACCTTTTTTTCTACTCCCATATTGCTCTTCCACATGCAACAAAATACACAAAAAAGAAAAACAGAGTTTGAGAGAAGATGGGGTGCTAACCTGAAAAGGTATGGCAGGGAAGACCTTGAGCCCAGCCCACTTAGTAAAATTAGCACCCTCAGAATCTCAACCGAGTGACTGGGCCCAGCCCCACCCCTTCGGACTTTCATATGTTATTTGCATCCTGCCGGAGCAGAATACAGAGCTGACCACATAAGGCATGAATTAAATGCTCTGCCTGGAAATCCTTCATAATGAGTAGAACCAACGAGTTGGAAACAAACAATTTCATGCAACTTCTCATGGAAAGGATGGGGCTCCTGCCTTAGGAAACCACTCCTTAGGGCATTCTGTGATGGTCTGTGTTCTTCTTAAGTCATTGGGTTTCCTTCAGAAAAACAGATTCAGTCCTCCTTAGGACTTTTATTTTTAAGTAGAAGGCTCGGGTGAGGCGTGGTGGCTCACATCCGTAATCCCAAGGCGAGAGGATTGCTTGAGACCAGAGTTCATGACAAGCCTGGGCAACAGAGCTGGACATCATCTATACAAAAAAATTTAAAAATAACCAGGGCATGGAGGCACACACCTGTAGTCTAAGCTACTAGGGAGGCTAAGGTGGGAGGATTGCTTGAGCCTAGGAGTTGGAGGCAGCAATGAGCTATGATTGCACTGCTGCACTCCATCCTGGGTGACAGAGATAGACCCCAACTCAAAAAATAGAAAGAATTGTAAAAATTAATAAATTTTAAAACATAAAATGGGAAGCTAAAGGGCCAGTATGAGAAGGGAAATCAATACCATCTTATGACAATAATTCCTTTTAAGCCAGTTCATTTTCCTTTCCCCCCATGTGATTGTATTTAGCCCTCATGGTAATCCCACAAAGTGGATAAGACCGGGATCATTACCCCATTTTGTAAATGAAGAAGCTGAGATTCTGAGATATCAAAGGCTATTGTTTGAGACTGCCTGGTGGCTGAGCTGGAACTCCGGGTCTAACCCATGTCATGCTTTGGCATTTGCAATAAAGCATAGCTGCATGAACAGCTATAGCAAAGCTATGGTTGTTACTTTATCAGATGAAAGCAAAATTATCTTCCCTCAGTGGGGAGGGCAGGAGTGGAGAGAGCTATTCTATCTACATGTGTAAGGAGTAACTGTGCACATATATTTTTAAAGCTTATTTCTTCTTACATCGATCCCATAGGATATAATTTATAAATTTCCTTACGAAAGATGTAAGTGGAAAGATGTAAAATGTAAATCAATTATGTACTTGAGAATAATAAGCAGCTTCCTCTATCTTTCCATGTGCTAAGTCCTATTTATTCCCCAAGTAATGTTTGACTGAAAACGGAGACTTAAATTCTCCCAGTTGTCATGGGAAAGTCTAACTTGGCACGGTGGCTCACGCCTGTAATCCCAACACTTTGGGAGGCCAAGGCGGGCAGATCATGAGGTCGGGAGATGGAGACCATCCTGGCTAACACGGTGAAACCCCGTCTCTACTAAAAAAATACAAAAAATTAGCTGGGTGTGGTGGCGGGTGCCTGTAGTCCCAGCTACTCGGGAGGCTGAAGCAGGAGAATGGCATGAACCTGGGAGGTGGAACTTGCAATGAGCAGAGACCATGCGCCACTGTACTCTAGCCTGGGCGACAGAGCAAGACTCCATCTCAAAAAAAAAAAAAAAAAGTGATTATTGGCCAGGTGCGGTGCCTCACGCCTGTAATCCCAGCACTTTGGGAGGCTGAGGTGGGCAGATCACTTGAGGTCAGAGGTTCAAGACCAGCCTGGCCAACATGGTGAAACCCCATCTCTACTAAAAATACAAAAATTAGCCACATGTTGTGGCACACGCCTGTCATCCGAGCTACTCAGGAGGCTGAAGCAGGAGAATCGCTTGGACCTGGGAGGCAGAGGTTGCAGTGAGCCAAGATTGCACCACTGCACTCCAGCCTGGGCGACAGAGAGAGGCTCTGTCTCAAACAAACAACAAAAAAGTAATTATTAAAAATAAATGTTCCTGAGCCCCACTTCTAACCTGTGAACCAGAAAGAGGAAGAGGTCAGAATCTTTGTATTTAAATAAGCACTGCAGGGGATTCCTGAACATTTGCCAGCTGGAGAGCCAAGCATTTTAACCAATGTCCTCAGATTTGAGGAGTCTCCTCGACTGCTCCCTGAAAGGTGAGTGTGCAAATGGGGAGGACTTCAGACTCTATCTCTCTCCCTCTTTCTCTTGATTTTATCCCGGTTGTCAGTGGACCCCACTGGTGGTGATTTTATGGGCTAAGAACCCCTGTGGCCTATTGCTCTCTGCCGTGGAAGGGAGGGATGCAACCAAATATTGTTGCCTTAGTACCAGCCTACAGTCTAGGTGGTTCCCCCTGACACAAGCATTTTCACTAAATAAACTCTACCTGTTTGGGTCCTTGATGTTTAATTTGGTGAATTGGCAATGTAAGTTTCACTTACAAGCTACTCCTTTTAAGGTAAAACTAAAAATGCTTCACTTTACCTTTCCCTGTGTGTGGTTTGGAAAGTTTGAGACAATCTCTCAATTTCTATCCAATTAGATAATGAAGTCTTCAAATAAAAGAATATTAATCCAGAATAATTCAATGCCACAGTTTATCAAACAACTAAATTATTCTTACACGATTCATAAAGACCTTTTTTACCCTCATAAATGGACCTCGGCCATGCAAGTTGTTGGAAGTGAAATCCGTTTCTCCTAGAGAGCTGGTCAGCATTCCTTTGCCTGGTCTGCTTCCATCTATTCCCAGACGTGTCTTTGTCTTTGACCTGTGGGACTGTGCCCCTCGTTCTCCAAGGAGAGCCCATGCAAGGTCACACATCACATTCTTCAGATTCAGTCCCCAGGAATTGTTGCTTTTTCTAAGACTGATGCAGCACATGTGGGTCTTCACTTTGTGGATGTTCACTTTGCTTTCTCCTCTCTTGGCTCTCTTTCATCTGTCGCTGTTCTATCTCCTTCTTGCTTTCTTTGGTGTGTCCTCAGCCTCTGGTGCTTTCTGAAAAAGCCCTGTTGCTTTCTGCTGCTGTGCTTGTCATTGCTGCTGTTGCTTTAGATGTTTCTCTTTGCCCTTACTCACTCCAAAATTAGGCTTCATTTTATTGTTCATAATGACTCTTAAGAGAGCTGTTAGTGAGGGCCAGGCCCTGGATTCATGCTTTGGTGCAGTGTAGCACAATGGTTATAGTCATCAGCTCTGGAGTCAAACAGCAGAGGTCAAAAGCCAGCTCTGACACATACAAGCCAGTTTTGTGTCCATGGGCTAGTTACCACCTTCCCCATGACTTAGTTTCCTCATCTGTAAAAATGGAATAACAGTACTTACATCATAAGGCTGTTGGGAGGATTGAATAAAAATATAAAAACTTCCTCATGTCTTTCCATCTCTACATCTAAATAACTGCACAGTGGAGAGGGCTGTCCACTTCCCCAAAGTAACTCCATGAACTGACTTTCTGACAGTAGCTCCAGAAATACAGTATCCCCACCCCAGCAGCAGACCCTGGGGGAGGGGGAAGGCTTGGGGCTAGTAAAAGTGATGCCTGGTCATGTCTGTCCTGGCATTCCCTGACTGTAGCAAAATAGCTTATTCCTAAGGATACCACGAGACTAGGCTACAGGTCTATTGATCCTCTCTTCCTTTTAACTCTTTATTGCTCACTTTTCAGGCTTAAAGCAACTCTCAGAGCTCTTCTTCCTCCTCCTTCCCCTTTCAGAATTTTCCTTTTTATTGTGCTGTTCATTAGGTTTATCAGGTTTTCCCAGCTTGCTAGCTACACATCATCGTACCAAATTACGTATTTTAAAACTTACCGTACAAAATTAAGCAAAATAGTCCCTTATAATAAAAGTCACCAAAAATCTTTTAGTAAAGCTTTATTAGTGTGATATTATCAGACCCTCCATATAAAGAGGTAGCTATTTATTGTCCTAAATCCCTGGCCATTCCAAGTGCAAAACTACCAACAGACACCCGTGCTTGCAGCATAGACACCTCAATAAATAGCACAATGAAGAAGTCTTAATGTTACCAGAAATCTTTTCCAATGACAAATATCAAACAGATTACTGGCTGGACCTCATTGGAAATTTGAGGATGCTAATCACTCATTCATTCCCCTCTTAGTTTTTAATAATTGAGGAGGTGATGAGGAACCTGATGAAGATATGAAGTATTATTTCCAGCTAGAGAGTACCCAGTGATCTAAAACACAGGCTTCTGGAATATGTTGATGGACACAACATAGCTTTGGCCCAAACCCAAAGAGAAGTTTCCACCTACTTCTCTCTAAATTTTAACCTTGAGAATTGCCCATGGAAACAGATGGATCTAGAGCATATTCATTTATTAAACAATTATTTGTATACCCACTATGTGCCATGCACTATTCTAGGCACCAGGGATACAGCAGTAAGCAAAACAGACAAAAACTACCTACACGTATGAAGCAAAGCAAATTATGTAGTTTGCTAAAAAGTAATAAGAGCAATAAAGAAAAATTAAGCAAGATAAGAGATAGGTCACAAGAAGTGGAGGTCAAGGAAGGTCTCAACAGGAATGTGATGTTTAGGAAAAGACACAAAGGAGATAAGGTGTGAATCATGCAGATACCTGAAAGAAGAGTGCTCCAGGCACAGAGAAAAGCAATTGCAAAAGTCCTGAGGTGAGCACATGCCTGAGTGTTCAAGGAACAGCAAGAGGCCAGTGTGCCTACAATGAAGTGAGTACATGTGTGCATAGAGGCAGAAAGAGAGTATTAAGAGAGGAGGTTAGAGGTGGCAGAGGAACAGTTCATGGGGGCCTTTCAAGCCTTGTCAGAACCAATGCTTTTCCTCTGAGTGGAACACAGAACTGCTGGCAGGTTTTGAGCAGAAGAGTGACATGACCTGACTCTAGTGCTAAATCCAGGACTCTGGCTGCCTTGTGAGGACAGAGGCAGACAGGTCAGATAGGAGGCTATTAAAATAATCCAGGGATGATCATGGGTACATTTCTGATGGACGCAACTGGAGATGGAAGAAGTGGTCAAATTCTGGTAATGTCCTAACGGTAGAACCATCAGAATTTCATGATTCATTGGAAGTGGGTAGTGAAAGAAAGTAAAGAGTCAAAATTGACCCCAAGATTGGGGGCTTGAGCAGCAAGAGAGATGGGCTCAGCTTTGCTGAGGAGGTCAGGGAGAAAGACCAGGAGTTCAGTGTTGGGTTTCACAAGCTTGGGATGTCTATCAGATATCCATGGGGAGAAGTCAAGAAAGATATTCAAGCCTGGAGTCCAAGGGAGAGGTTCAGGTTGGAGGGAGAAACGTGACGGCCATCAGCGTACTCATGGTACTTAAAGGCTGGATGGCATCACCATGAGAGAGGGTGTAGCTAAAGAAGAGAAGAAGGGCAAGGACGGAAGGCCGGGGCATGCCAGCATTTAAAAATCAGGAAGAGGAGGAGCCACCAGACAAGACTGAGGAACAGCGGCCAGGAAGGTAGAAGGAAAGTAAGGGTTCCTGAAAGCTAAGTAAAGAAAGCATCTTGAAGAGAGGGGAGTGCAAATGCTGCTGATAGGTGGATGGGCCCAATAAAATGAGGACTTTGAATCAGTAATTGGATTCAGCAATGTGGAGGTCACTGGTCATTCAACAATGTGTCCACTGAAACCTGGACAAGTTTCAGTGGGGCAGCAGCCTGATTGGAGGCGTTGTAAGGCAGAACAGGAGGGAAGAGACCCTTGCTACTCAACATGGGGTCCTCACACCAGCACCATCTGCATCATCTGGGAGCTTCTTAGAAATGCTGCACCTCAAGCTCAGTTCCAGACCTACTGAATCAGAAGCAGCATTTTAACAAGATGCCCAGGGGATTCATATGGGTACTAAAATTGGAAAAGCCTTGGTAGAGATTTCCCTTCATTGTAAAGAGGAGAGCAATAGGACAGTAGCTGAAGGAAGAGATGGGGTAAAGAGAGGTTTTTGTTGTTGTTCTGTTTGTGTTTAAAGATGAGGGAGAAAATAATATGTTTATAAGCGGATGTCTGTCCCCCAAGCAGGCAGCCTGCTTGACAATTCTATCCCCATCAGGACACAAAAAGGTAAGATCCAGGCTCAGAAATACTTCTTCAACATCACGGTCCCACTCTGTGGCCAAGTGAGTCTCAGATTTCCCATCCTAGGTTAATTGCTACCCCCATTCTTCTGTCCCAAGGAAAAGCAGCAGAAACTGCTCTTTCAAGGACTGAGTCCAGTTGAGAACATCACAGCTCAGCTTAGTAGAAGTTGTTACTCTCTTTTCTTCCAGGTTTGGAGGGTGGCCGAGCCTTCTTCAATGCCGTCAAGGAGGGAGACACCGTGATATTTGCCAGTGACGATGAACAAGACCGCATCCTGTGGGTCCAGGCCATGTACCGGGCCACGGGGCAGTCACACAAGCCTGTGCCCCCGACCCAAGTCCAGAAACTCAACGCCAAGGGAGGAAATGTGCCTCAGCTGGATGCCCCTATCTCTCAATTTTGTAAGTAAATATGCCATTTTACAAAAATAGCTCAGTAAAGTAAACCTTCCAAAGTTGAATTAGAAAACCTAGTTGCTTTTGTATTTAAAATTTATAAAATCATGTTTCCTGAAAACATATAGTGAATTCAGGGGGAAAGTTGGGACAAATGTTAGATGAAAGTAATTTTAAAGTGCAATACTTGACCTTCTCCCACAAGGACTAAATGAAGGAAAGTGTATTTTAGGTGGATTTTTATCTCTGTTTTGGTGAGAGTACAGAATTCACAGCCAAACATGTATTTGTTTGAGTCCTTCAAATATAGTAGATTATGTATGTCCTTGCTTCATTTCTTCCTATTAAAAGTAATTTAAAAATAGGGTTGATTTGAAATCAACTTAAATCTGCAATTTAGAACCATTTAAAAATAAATGATGACATTATCACATGCAGTGGAAAAAAAAAAAAAAAAACACAAAACATGGTACCTAAAATCCCATTCCGAGCTAAAATACCAGAGACCCAAAAATGAGACTGTCTCCTTAAACAGCCCCAGTTCATAGTCAAGTTTTTTCTCCTCTTACCTCTGCGTACGTTTAATTTCTTGTCCCTTTTCCATGTCTTCTTGCTACCTAAAATGGCTTTTATCTATCAATACTTCTGATACACAGGGTGAGGTGAAAGCCAGTACATGTTTGGAAATATTTATTAAAACAAAGAAAATGGAGATACAAAGTAATTCATTTTTGTTCCAAACATTCATTCTAAATAGAGTCTTTTGCTTTACCCTGAATATCAAGTCAATTAGAGATAACACGGGTACAAGTAATTTTTAGCAATAATCATGATGATTTATTACTTTAGTATGGAACTCACTCATTCATTCTAGGTCATTGAGCAACTGTCTAGAAATCAGACATGTTAATGAGAAGGACAGACAAGGTACCAGCTCTTATAATACCTGCATCCCAATGGGGAGGCCTAGATAGTAAACAAGTGAACAGATAAATAAGAGAGCTTCAGACACTGGTAAATACCATGAAGAATGTTATTTAGTGGTGACTGAGTGAGAAGGAGAGACATTAGACAATCAAAGAAGTTTTCCCTGAGTTTCAGTTCAAATGATAGGTAGTCAGCCCCACAAATATTTGAGGAAAGAGAATTGAAGCTGAAGGAAAAGCAAATGCAAATGCAGAGACTTAACCTCTAACACAGTGCTTGCACGATCTCTCCTCTGTTGCTCTTAAACAGAATATGAAAGTGGGTGGAATAATTTTGCAACTATAACTACTAAATAGAGGTAAACTTGCATTTCGGTGAATTCTACTGCCATGTCCATTTCTGTCCAACAAGACTATATTCTTACATCTTGCAACACCCTTGTTGATCAGGAAATACAACTTCTTTTGGATCACAAATTCTATTTATCGGATGTTCCCAGGAATTCCTGTCCAGTACTGATGGTGATGCATGCCCTTGTGGAACAGTGTAAATAATCATATAATTGCTGTGAGTTTCCACACAGAAAATCATGAAATAATAAGAAAGATTGGGGTAAGACTTGAGGGAAAAGGAGCAGCCTTCTGCCCACACCTACCACGAAGTTCTCCACTCTTGTATTCTCTAACATCTTCCTGCATTTAGGTTTACTTGAGAGCAGTAAAGAGAGTAATAGTTATTAGTCGAGATAAATCATACCCAGTATTTGTTTAATTGTTGTGTTTAAAAAAAAAAAAAAGACAAAAATCCCTCCTTTCACCTTGCCCAACATGCTCCTTTGTGATACATTTGGAAATAGCACATCCTATCATAACCTCTTGAAAAGGAATTACCTGTGTATCAGAAAAAAATTCTAACTATAATCACCATTCAAATCAACCTCATAAAGCATGTATCTCAGGTGATATTTGGAAAATACTGGTCTTATTTCCAAATAATCTTCATTTCTTCTAAAGTCATTTCACCCTACATTCAGTGTCTCTGTTCTATCATCTGCCCAGATTAAGAAACTGCTACATAGTTTGCTATTGACCCCACTTTTTCCTCACCAGTATAAGACGAAGGACATTCAGGAGCAAAATTAGAGACAAGACACTGATTAAAAAAGAAAACCTGTGATGGAAGGTGCTGAAGAAGAGATGTCTCTTCATGGAAATGCATGGGGGCTCTTGATGTAGATTTCTCTCTGTGGATAGAATTCATTTAGTTGTGAAATTAGAATGCCAGTTGTTAGGCATCAGCAGAAAGATTCAATTGAATACACACAGCTTGATGTGTATCACTACTCTAGTTGAAATAAGGAACTTTTATTAAATGGAGCATCCGAAGCAAACTCCTAAGAGTTAGAATTTGGGGGGGTAAATGATATCATCCCTAGGAAATATGTAAAGTAGGCTGAGAGATGAGTGAGAAAGCCAGGTCATGCATGCCTCTGGGATTTATCAGTACCTGGTGGTAGATCTACCTTCTTCTGTACTGTCTCCTTTATTACTGCCTAGGAATGGGAGTTCTCCAGAGAGCATGAGGCCCTGCTACATCTACCAGGTTCTAAAAGAACAAGACACTACAGTCAGCTATGGAGACTGTGTAATACAGGAAACACCTTGCACATACACAAAAATGTGAATGCACCCATTGAGTTCTGCAGTGCCCAATCTGCACAACTGTACACAGTGGCCATGTAATAAATGGCAGCCCTCACCCAGAACTTCAGTCCAATAGTGTGGATCCCAGTCATCCCATGGTTACTTTATTATCCCTGCAACAGAGCCTCAATACTGCTCCAAATTCTATCTATTGCTAGTTTAAGCACTTAATAAAAACTGCAGCCAGAGTACCAGCCAGTGTGGCTTCTGTTCCTATAATTTACAAGCCAGCAGAGACAACCAGTTAGGATTTAATCAACCCAACCTTTATGCCTGAGCATCTGCAAAAAGATCAAGAAAGGAACCAGGAATTTTACATTCCATGGTATCATTGGGTAGTTATGCACAGCAACCAAAAGGGAAAAAAGTGGCTAAATATGAGGGAATACAGTCTTCCCTCAGTATCCATGGGAAATTGGTTCCAGGATCCCCTGTAGAAACCAAAATCCATGAATTTTCAAGTCCGTTTTTAAAAATGGCATGGTATTTTCATATAACTTATAAACGTCCTCCCATATAATTTGAAACATCTCTAGATTACTTATAATACTGGATACAATGCAAATGCTCTATAAGTAGTTATTACACTGTGTTGTTCAGGGAATAATGACCAAAAAAAAGTCTGTACATGTTCAGTACGGATGTAATTTTTTTCTGAATATTTTCAATCCACCGCTGGTTGAATCCATGGATGCAGAACCCATGGATACTGGAGAGCTGACTGTATATCATAATTATTAGTGGAGTCTGCCATAGAAGGTCATAATTACTTCACAGCTTCTGTAATTTGTAAAATTCGAACCGTCACTACTAAATAGATCAAGCCTTACGCATGGGTAACTCAGTCAAACCCACAGTGTTGATTCATACTTACGGTAACCAGCTCATCCTAGTTTGCTCAGGACGTCTCTCCTTTTAGCACTGAAAATCCTGTGTCCCAGGAAACCCCTCAATCCTGAGCAAAGCAGGATGGATTGGTCACCAGGTACTACCAAGCAAGAAAGATGAAAAACAGTCATAACATAGTTGTAAAGAGCAAATTTTCATTCTTCACTTACATTTGGTTGCCAATCTATACATTGATTTATTTTAATCGAGTCACATCACAAAAATTAAGTCGATCACAGAGTCTCTAGCTAACAAAAAATGTAAAAAAGAAAAATCAAGTATTGCATTTTAAAAAGGTTTCCTTGACTGCCAAAAAGGTAAGGGTCATTGTTAAGTACTGAACTCTGCACACATCTCATTAAATCTTATTTTTGAATATTTGTTCAAAGTACTTGCCATTCTTGCTAGTGAATAATTTGTAAGAACAACAGTCTTTCAGTGACTTAACTCTATAATCACTTTATTAGTATTTACAAGACAAAAGGAAGCTACATAGAAATGGAAAACTACATAGAGAAGGGAAGCAATATAGAAATATTTTTGGGGTAGAGAAAAATAAACACTCCAGTCTTGTCATGTCGCTGTCTGTTTAAGGGAAACTTAAGAATGGACCATTTTTATAGTTTGGAAAACTTGGGAGTAATTGTGAGTTTATTTGGGTCTCTCTAAATTAAGTGTAACAGTTTTTATTTTTTGCAATTTCAAAAGCTCAATTTTAAAATGAAAAGACACGTCGAGAAGAGTGGAGTGGGGTATTTATGTGGAATTGTAAAAACTGAAAAAATAGATCCTGCTATTCATTAGTTTGTGTGTGACTCTACAGAGATTTTTGGGAGGGTTTCACCAACCTTTAACACTTTTTTGTTCTTTTGTAGTTTTTGTGTGTGTGTCATTGTTGATTTTTTTTTCTTTTTTGTTAAAATTTAACAAAATTAAGTCAGTACCTAGCTATACAATGCTTTTAAACAAATACTTGCAATTCTCCAATTTTTAAGGCCAATGCTTCTTACGTTGGAAACGATGTCCAAATCTGTAGTTGAGTGTTCCACGATTTACTATGCCGCGTGGCCTCTCGTTGAGATACCTTATCCCCTGTCCATTATGTGTTAGTGGAACAGTAAAAATTAGTACCTCAATTCTCATTTGGATTAGGGTGGGTTGGGGGGAAGAGGGTATTTTAAGCTTTGACATTTGGTCAATGGTTATTTAATATATCACTTGCAATGAGTCATTTTAATGTCTGTTTCTCAACTAATAACTGTTTATCCCATCAGAGAACCCCAAAGTTGGGTATTTTTGAGAATTGTTCTATTTTTTGCTACCACCTGAACGTCTTCAACAGTTAGGGGGATTTGGGTTACTGTTGGTTTGGGGGAGGTTGATTTTGTTTTTTGTTTTGTTTTGTTTAAGTTTTCTTGTTCAATCTTTGCTCGAACCCAAGAACTTAGGCTGCTAGGTTAGAACTCCTGTCTGCTTTCCTGAGCCTTGTTGCTAGTCTTTATGTTATTCTGGTTTGTTCCTTCTTACCCTGCTAACTTCTAGCTGGACTGAAGGGTAAGTGCTCCCCTATAGCTAGCACAGCTCAGATAATCAGACTAGATTATCTGACACCTGCAATGTGCTTCCCTCCCCCTTAAATCTTCCTCATGTCTAGACTTTGTAGTACAACTTTTCATGTTATTTTCCTGACCTTAGGTTTGAAATGTAAGCTTCCATACTGAAACTAGGATGCATGTGATGTGTGCATAATTGCCTCCTCTCCTTGGCTTTCATATTGGCATCAAATGATCCTCTGAGTAAAGCCAACCATTAACATCTAATTTTTTGTTCATTCCAAGAATATTAATTAACATCACAACAAAATGGCAAATAATACCTTTGTTTCATGGAATTCACAGCTACCTGACTGCTTAATGCCTGAAAACAGATCATTTTGCACTCTGATAATGTGCTGTTGTTGTTGTTGTTGTTGTTGTTTTTCCTTTCCCATTCCAAAGATTCGAATGGTCAGAGTACCAATGGTGTGGTAACCATGGATACTTTTAAAAATAAGTGGGGTAGGAAACCCAGAGATGTTAACTGAGCAAGACTGGAAGAAATTGCAAAATACAATTAAGAAAGCAAATGCATTATTTGAACACTAAAGAATTCATTCTACCTGGCTTAAGGGTGTGCTCTAATGTAAGATCCAATAGAGGATTAATTTGGAAAGGAGAGCTACAATACATGGAACTACCACACACAAAAACAGGAAATTAAGGACATGACTGAATCCATGTCGCTCATTTACAAATGCTTTGGATTCACAGTCTTACAATGCCAAGGAGGGTTTGAACCTCTGGTCTCAAATGTCATTCTGCTACTCCCCCAAGAACAATGACAACAATAACTTTTCTGACATCATTTGTATTTGTATTAATTTTTCTAAAAATGCCCATGTAAGAGAAAAAGGAAACTTAAAAACTTTAGAAAAATCTTTCTCTTCACTATTTGAGTTATTAATAAAAAAGAACACACACTTCCTTAATTTACGTAGGAAAAAGCTATCAACCAAAAATGTGTTGAGGAAAGACTTGGCATGAGAGGGAGTTAGAAAAATTGGTCAAGAGAGCAGGCAACTATGTATTTGAGTATTCTGAATGCCAATTTAGAAGAACTAGGTCATATCATTTCTCCTGACCATTTAATAATAGCCTTTTCTTCAAATTCTTTTTGTTTCCTTCTTTAATTTGCTTTTTCCTCCCTTTCTTTTTTCTTTTATTTTGCATAAATGTACCCCTGGCTAGCAGACAGACTTTTTTCACCACTTCAAGCAGATACTTAATTTAACTTTACTTTCCTTGAATGTCTGATGAGGCATTTTAAAAGGTTTCTCATAGAATGTAAACTTAGCGGGAACTTAGGATTTTGCTATAGTTTTTTTAAAGAATGAAAGAAAGGATGGATGAATAGATGACTGAATGGATTCTGTTCTAAACAAATATACATGTATTTTGCACAACAACGCATTGCTATCCTAGTGGATTTTTAAACAGTTGTTTGCTTTAATTCCTTTCTATAGTTTTATCTCATAAAATTTGCTATATCTTCTTATATTGTCAACTTGCAGTTGCTATGTTGCAGTAATGCAATATCAAATAATTAATTCAATATTAATGTAATTTGGATGACCCAAAACCATACTGTAAATCATGTCCCTTTTCATTGTAAGAGTAAATCACTTTTTAAAAGAATAGATTCCCACAATCAGGTCTAAAATTTTCCAAACACCATGATTTGATCTAAACAGCCATATTAAATGAAGGTTTACCTCACTGTTAACTACTTCAGACATATTTAACATATTATTCACTAGTTAATTAATTGAGTATTTTCATGCCATACAGTGATTTCTAGTAAGGTTATTAATCAGGTATAGACAATTTATTTTTGCTCCTGTTAGAGTGAATGTAAAAACATCAAGTACTCTGTAAGTTAATATAACTACAGCAGGGAAAAACTAAAATCATTTATTTATTTTGCTTGAGATCATTGACAAAATCTCTGTTATGATTTTTACTCAAAGCAATTGTCTGACAATTATAGAAATTAACATTGAAATAAACATCACACACTTATCCTTTTGGGGGTATTGCCATAGTAGTTTTAAATTCAAGATTTCTGCATGATGCAATGTGAGCCTTGAGAGCTTCCAAAGAAACCATCCTCTCTTGGCCATTCATATTACCCCAGTTTAGCTGAAGGGACCACGAAGCAATTAAGTTGTTTCTCAATTAAGTGGTCCAGTTGTGCCTCTGGGCAGCAGGCACGTGAGGACCAGTCTTTTGCTTGCTGTGCAGAGCTCAGGCAGGGCACAACATCCCCTGGTTACTTGAGTATTCCAATAAAAGCTCTTCTAGAAAAATCCATAAACAACCAGCTGCCATCAATCATTGTCATTTCTTTATTTCATGTCTTCTGATGAGGCTGACTACTGTCATTGTTCGTTATTGTCCAAACCATACATTCCCTCTTGTACTGTCAAGCAGATATGACAAGCACACATTTTCCATATAAGAGAGATACAAAGTCACCTTTTAATTTGCAGTTTGGGTTCACAGATGACTTTAGAGTTGCATTAGCTATTCTCTTGCCTCTAGCATCCATCAGGAGTAGCAACAGCCATAACTGTGCTCTAAATTTCAATGTTAAAAGAGCTACCTCTAGCTTATTACAAAAGGGATTCATGAGAGAGAAGAGCCTCTTTCAGACAATTTGTTAATAATATAATCATAATTATTTTCAACAGTGAATTTTTCACTAGCCCTGAAAAATTTCCAAAGTGTAATATTACAAAATAAAAAGGTAGATTTGACCTTCTACCTTCAATCCCTAAGCTGTTGGAATAATAGGAAAATTTCAATAAAATGAAAATTTGAAAACTATATTATTCTTCCTGGAAAATTACAGTTATTTGCTAGACATTATTGCAAGCCTATCTAAAAATATATATGTTAGAAGCAAGATCACATCAAGTATGCTTGATATTGAGATAATAGATCATGAAAAATAGTATATGGTTTTTCATTTGTAAGGGAGGAAAAAAGGAAAAGTCTATCAAACATGAAATGAACCCAAATATCAAGATCAAAGAACAACATAAATGACAGAGTAGTCAATTAGGGACCATATCACTTGAATTTTAATAAAGTAGATTAAATGAGATGAGAGTATAAAACCCACATAATAGTATCACTTTAGAAACCAGTGTTTTCCCAACATTCCTTAAATGTCAAGTCAAAATTGTTTCCAAGCAAACTCGGGGCAAGGTTTAGACTAGTTTCTGCTTGAAAGTGCACCTGCTCTCCATAAGTCTGTACGTTCATCACCTGCATCTGTGTCATGGATACCATTGACAGTTCTTGAAGTTTCTTAATGTAGGTACCAATATCAGCGTTATCCAACCAAGCTTAGTTTGAAGTCAGTCTCCTATGCCCATGTCATAAAGGACTAAAAAATCCTTATGCAAGTAAACCCCCGAAGTGAAACAGGTAGCAATGTTTGCAAGGTGTGTTGAATTATGCCCTAGCTGCAGAGCCTATAAAATCACATAGCTCACTCTCAGTACATCAGTACATCTGGAGCCCTTGAAGACCAAGCAGGACGTAGGAACTACTTCCTAAGGCTAGGTCTGACAAAGGTAAAGATGACTGAAATTGGTTCTTAAAATGTCAATCTTTGATTTCTAGAAAAATACAGCTAATGAAAAAGAGCATTAGGATGCATCTCCCGAAGCAAGAGATCATCCAAACATCACTGGGGTTTTAAGCAGCCACTTTACCCTCCTAATTCCTTTTTGCTTAACCTGATGTTCACATTCATTTTTATTCTCTTGACACATGCCAAATATTGGCAAAGGAAGTGATCCCAGAATGTCCTGAATTCAGGAATTGACTCTTTCATACTTCTTGCTCTGGGCTGTTTTCCCTCTGCTAATGTCAACATTGGAGTTTTCTTTTGCTTTAATCAACCAATTCCAACTGTTTGTACAGGGAAAAATGGAGTTGCAAGAGCATTTTTTTTTTATGTTTGACACTGTGGAAGAACAGACCGGGACAGTGCAAGAATGACTGTATGGTGTTGCTTGGGAAGCGCCCACAAGTTCTTTGAAACAGAATTTGGAACAGCTGGACCACTGCAGTGTTTTATTTTAAAATAGACAACATATGTAATGCATATGGTCCTAGACATGTATGGAGACACAGGCAGACAATCTGAATGGTATCCAAAGACACCTGCACCTAGAATTCTGTTTCCTTCTATAAGATTTTTTTCCCCTAAGAGCACATGTTCCTACTTTTGGATTTGCAAGATACCATCTGAATCCCCATGTGTGTGACTCCTTAATAAAGTCAATGAGAAGTTTCCTGGGATGAAGGTGTCAGAGTAAGTCAGTTAATAACCCCTCCTGAGGACCTGGCTCCTCTAAGAGCTGGCAGGGGAAATAACAGATTAGAAACTTGCCCTCATGGAACATGTTATCTACCAAGGGATTCAATTTTATGTATGTGTCTTGACCACAGAGAAATTGGAAAATAACCCAGTGAAAACACGGAGACAGTATGTAGGAATTGGTTATACAGGGGCAGAAAAGAATTAAAGCAGAGAGATAGGGAAGGACTCCCAGCTTCCTAGAAATGATAAGGTTTAAGAAGCAAAGAAGGAATAGAACGTTAGCTATAAATGCAGAGACATCCTTGGCTCACTAACAACTTGAAACAAACTGGCTTTTCAAACACTAAAGATCCTGCTTGTTTACTCCTCGCTAATGTTTATCGAGCCCTTAATATATGCCAGGGCCCTAGGTACTTTCCAGGTGCTTCTCTTCAGATCCTCTCAACAGTCCTCTGAGGGTAGACTTGAATTTTACCTTCAATTTACAAATGAGGCCAAGGAGGCCCGGAGGCATTAAGCAACCTGCCTCATATCACATACCTAGTGGTGGCAGAGCTAGTCTCAAATCTAATCTTTGTGACCTGCCTATGCCCAGCCACTTAACCACTTGCTTTGCTAGCTCCCACTAAATAAGCTGTTTCCAATCAATGTAGTATATAAATATTCCATACAATCAAGAAAGAAAAATATTTGTTAATAGAGTAAATTTCTGTATTTATTCTGATAAGATAAATTCTGATTTTAACAAATTTGTACTTAGTGCCTACTATGTGCCAGGTGCTGTTCTAGGGCTGGGAATGTGGCAAAAACAAAAAATATGAAAACCCATGCTTGGATGAGCTTAAACATCAGATTATTTTCATTAGCACCTTGAAACAGCACTCCCGGCTTACTCCTCCTCCTTTTTTTAATAACATAATAAGCTCAGTAAATATAATAAACTCAATGAAACTCAAAGATTTTGTGGGAGCCAGCCACCCTTGTAAGCGCTCTTGAGTTGTTGGAACCATTAGAATAATGAGCCCAATTTTGAGTAAACGATAATTTGGGGAAAGTAAAATCCAGAGGCTGCTCGCTTTACTTGCTGGAAATTCCCACTGCATTAAGCTCCATTCCACACATAGTGCGCAAGGGATCTAAGGATCATTAAGTTACAGCCTATGACGGCAGGAAGGGAACTGAAAATTCAGCTCCTTTTACACACAAGGAAACTGATGCTCAGAGAGATAAACAATTCAGCCAGCATCCTACAGTTATTTAAAAACAGAGCTCAAATTAAAATCCAGACCTCCTAAATCCAGTCCTAGGCTCATGCTACAAGTGGATGGGGAGAAAGAGGAGAGAAAGGAAGAAGGGAAAAGGAAGTTTTGTTTTGACATGGTTACTTTTTTGAAAACAAAAGCAGACTGATTTTAGGCTTTTCTGTAAGCTTGCTTTAAAATGTTAGTAAAAAACGAAATTGTTAGTTAGACTTACTCTTAGCCTAGAATTAGCACCACAAAGCCGCATTCATTGAGCCATTGTGATGGACTGGGGGGTGGGGAGTGGGTCTGAATCCAGGTCTCCATAGAGGAGCCAAGTCGCCTTTTCAGATCCATTTCCTGAGTGGCCAGCAAAGCGAAATAGGTCATCAGCAAAGTTTTCAAGAGTTTCAACAAACAAACAAAGAGTAAGAGACTTGAAACATGTGCCATATTTTTTTAACAGCTACAAAAGAGCCCCCTTCTCTCTAAGCTAAATGACCAGTTGTACCATCATAATTGAAGGCAATAAAATAGCCAAGCCAAACTGGCAGAGTAAGGCCCCGGCCGGTTTGTCAGCTTGCAGCCTTTTCTGAGAAATCGGAGAGCAAGAAGCTGCTGCTAGCCAAAATGCCTGATCTATCTGTTAAAATTGGGAGGCGAGGAATGGATGAGGCTTTTTATGAGGATGAAACAGCATGAGCAATTCGTGCGTACCCCACGCTCAGTTTTTCCTGAGTTAAATTGATTTGGGACTGACAGGTTGGAGGTGAGAGGGCAGAGTCTATCAAAGGGGATAGGGAAATGTCACCTGGATTGCAGGAGTGTCATTATGCCAGGGGAGACTACAGTTGGAGCAGGTTTAAGACACTTGCCTTGGGCCAGAGGAGTCACACGCATGCCCTAGAAGCAGCTAGCTTTCCCGGGAGCAACAACTTCCTGGTCATCCTAAGTCAAAGAAGAAATGTAGTTTGGAGACCAAACAACCGAACTGAAAGAAGCCTCCTAGATGAAGCAGCCAACCTCAAGTTGAAAGCACTTTCCTGAGGATAAATCTAAGGCAGTTAATGCAGCAAGGAGGATTCTCTCAGATTCTCTAATATAATTCCTGCGCATTTGATATCCTTTCCAAAAGCTGTGTTTTATTATTCTAATGGAGCGATTTGGCTGTTAAAATACACATTCTTCAACTTGCCTTCTGGAACCCGTTGCTTCTGTGAGTCTTGGGCATAAACGACACAGCTCGTTCAAACACGGACCACTTGCTGCTTCTATGAAAAATGGCAACTTTTTAAAAAAAAATTCAAACAATAAGGAGGTATAAATCTGACAATACCATGCATTTAGGTTTGAGTGATTTATTAATACAATACCAGTAATAATAGGAGAAATCATCATCTGAAAGTCACACTGCTAACCATAACCCAAGCTTACAGCCATACCCCAAGCATGGGAGAGGAAAAAAAAAATAAGCTGCTTGGAACCGAGGCCACATATGAAAATATTATCCAAACTACTCCCAAGTCAGAAATCGGTTTTTCCCGTGTCCTGACAGCATCACTAGTTCCTGGCAGGTCCCCGTATTCCAGTAGAATGTTTCCTGCAAAAGGATGAATAAAATCTTTCGCTCGATTTCATACAAGATTCTTTTTCTCCATAGTCTGCATATCAGAAGAGTCAGTAAAGATGAGGTGGAGTGAGCCAATTTCTTTCATGGAGAGCACCTTCATTTCTACCTCTTTAGGATTTGCCTGGTCACACACGAGTTGAATTCTCTGAGTTATTTTGCCAGTTGAGTATAGTGTATTTTAGTTACACGTGTTGAGATTAATTAGTTAGCCCTTAGGAGGTTTTGCCTACAGCCTTCACCCCGTAAGGAAAAGTGTGAATACATTGAGACTATTAATTCACAATAAATGGCAGATCATAGCCCTTGCTGAGTAAATTTGTTTGTCTCTTTCCTAAGCTTTGCTAACTGAGTAAGCACACTATAAGGCAATGTCCTTGATTATCACAAACTAAATTCCCATTTAACTTAATCTCCAGGTTTCAATGAAAATCTTTTTTTTTATTTTTAATTTTGGGGGGTGGGGACTCAAACCTTTTATGAAACCAAATTGGCAACGCGGATTTGGAAGAAGAGGATATAAATATTGTCACTTTGCTGAAAATCAGCATAACCCTTTTTTCAGATAATCCCAATAATTGCAGAGAAATTGCTGTAGACATAACCACTGGAATGGCAGAATCTATTGAAAACCAACAAAGCTAAATAGGCTATCTTAAGCAAAGATCCGATCTGCTTTCAGTGTTTGGTGAAATGCAGGCGAAGTTACCGTCTTGTGCTTAGTTTTTAAAGAACAACATAAATGCACTGGAAATGTGATCATTTGATAAACATGTTGATGCCAATATATTTTTGCCTAAATGCAATAAACTCACCAGTAAGTGATGCAAGTTGACAATGGGAGGTAAAAAGAATATCTTGGGGATGTTGGTGGGAGGCAACGGGGAAACAGCTAACGTTCATAATGTCTAGTGAATTCCTGTGTATTTGAAATGTCAAAGAAAATGTGATGTGTTTCTCTAAATTGTGTCTCTCTCTACATGTATAAATGAACAGACGCAGATAGAGCTCAAAAACATGGCATGGATGAATTTATCTCTTCCAACCCCTGTAACTTTGACCACGCTTCCCTCTTTGAGATGGTACAACGCCTTACTTTGGATCACAGACTTAATGATTCCTATTCTTGCCTGGCAAGTATATTCTTTGGTCTACAGCAATTTAAACATAACATTTTTTTTTCATTTAAATATTTATCTACCTTTATGTCAGAAGCTCTTTTCTCCATTACAGAATCCCTTTAACAATTATAAATGTGTTCCCGATTTCCTGGGTTGAGATAGTTTTACTTACCAAAGAAACAAGACTGAGCGGGAGGAAGTTATCAGTAGAAACAGATCCAATTCCCCAGCCTCCCTATCTTAGCTTCCCCCTTTTCAGCTGCTACATGAGAAATATTCCCAAGAGGGTAATCGAGTTTGGCACCTGCTTGTGGAGAACTTGTAAAAATTGCCTCAGTAGCTTAGAGTTTAAGATGCCCTTCCCTCCCCATCCCAGATCTGGTAATTCTATCTCATTAAATGAATGTATTCTCTTTGTGTATTTTCTTAAAGGTTAAAATGATTTGTAAATAAACTTTATTTTTCATAAGCTAAATTGATTTGGGTTTGTTTGTTTGGATGGCTTTTTTTTTTTTTCTTCACAATATTCACAGCATTTTTTCACCCTTTGAGGGAATTTTTTATGGTGCTTTAGTTATTTGGAAATTCAGCTATCTATCCAGCAGGAGTATCAATATTTCCTGAAATCCTATTTTAAAGCTAGATTTAAATGATTTAAATGATTTAAATTCAAGGGAGTGCTATTATATCTTTATTGGATTTCTGAAGATACATTTTTGGCTTTAAACTATCAAATTCAAAAGCCTAAAAAAGACCCAATTTACTTCCTTCTCAAGCCATAAATTGTTATTTCATTTCTTAAAAGTAAATGCTATTAATCCCACTTTATAGATGAGAAAGATGAGGGAAAATGATGAAATGTCTTTATACAGAGGAAAATTCTCATCCCTGATTCTAAACACTGAAGTTGAGAAATATATGTCTATATAATATTTATACTACATAATAACTAAGGTTAACATATTACTGATACTAATACGTAAAATGACAATCTCTTTCTTTTTTCTAATTTTTAAATTTCTCTATTTTTTGTACCAAAAGCCAAGATATAAAAAAATGTAGATAAAATAGTCTTAAAAACAGAAACAGAATTATGTGGAATAATTTATTAATCTGTATCTCATGAAAGATTCATTGATTATCTCAGGTTTAGAATTCCTTCATCAAAAGAATCTGAACTTTGCCAAATTGGAAGGGAACACATCATTTTGACTTTAAAAAAAAAAAAAAAAAAGTAAAAAGCTTACCTTGCATTGCAAGGCAATTTTTCTCAAATGTGTTTTGTACAATTACGTGATTGTTCACATAATTATAAATGGCATTCATGAAACTTGTAAGAATATGCCTTTGAACTTAAATCATTCCCTTTTATATGTAATTACTATTCCCTTAAGGAATTTTTTTGAGGTATATTATTTTCAAGACTTTTTCACATTATCATTTTTTAAAACAATTTTCTTTGAGATTCACTGTGAAGGAGAGTTTATAAATGCTTTCTTAAAAAATTTAACCAGAAATGAAATATTAAAACTTGCTTTCCATTAGTTACTTATAGGCTTAAAATTATGGTCCAGAATCTAAAATTAATTATGAATAGCATAAAATAGCTTCCTTCCCTGTTTGTATACCTGTATATATTAGTCATTATTCCAAAATTTCAGAAAATAACAGAAATTAAAAAGGACCTTATCTCCTGCCTCTATATATTCCATTTTCTCATTATTACAATCTTTTTTTCAGTTAGTTTTGGAGACCGACCAGCAGGGATACATAAATTTTTCTGTGTCTTCGACTGAGTTCCTAATTGATATTTCTTCAACTCTTTTCAAAGCAGCTATTTTGGCATCTACAAAAGACTTGGTGTCATCTGAGTCGTAGAAAATATATTTTAATCTTTCACAGCAGTGTTGTTTCTAAGATTTAGCATTTGGGGTAGCAGATGGAGTGGCAAAGAAGTTGCCTATAGGGGCAGCCCACTGCCTCGACTACTCTCCGCCCTCTGCAGTAACTTATAATTTGAAATAGGAAAGATGCCGTCTTTCGTTGGATGCATCACTGAGCTGCATGTTGTCAATTGAAGATTCCCAGATCCCTAATACAAGATTAGAGTGTTGCAAAGGCCTCTCTCGCTGTACTTCTGTGGCCTCTACCTGCTCCCTAGTCACTTTCTGTTTTTGCCTTTTCTCTCCCAAGATGGAGCAGTATTCAATGGATGACTCAGAGAAGACCCTCCAAGTAAAATTAAGTTTATATTTAAAATAGCCCCAAATTTCCAGCTTACAAAGTACCACCTAAATTGGTTTATTTCTTTCTTTGAACAGACACTGAAACCAGAAAACACAATTTTATTTCAGGCTCTGCTCAAGGGTGACCTTGAGTGGCAACTCACTTGGCCTTTCTGAGCACCTGTTTTCTTAAGTGCATAATGGGGCTAGCAATTTGCATACCATCATGCCACCAAACCTGCTCTAAATTGGAGATCTGAATTCCCATTCTCTTGTGTAGCAGAGTTTGGACTGGTCCCATAGCAAGCAGTAAATAATAAGAATACAAACAATTATCAGAAGAGAAAATAAAACTGTAAACCAGACACAAGAAGTTCCTCTCAGTTTAGTGGAATTACATCTGATTCACAACTTGAAAACTAAGTCATGCTGTTCTCTTTGGAGAGTTGTGTTATTACCTTCATTTAAAAATTTTAAAAACACTCCTTCCAAATTGAAAGGATTTATGAAGTCCTGGCATGTATGTAGACCAACCCTAAAATTTCTTCATGCTCTAGAGTAGAGAAAACAAGAAGACTTGGAATAAGACAGAGCTAGATTTGAGTCCTGCCTCTGTTTTGTATTATCTTTGTGAGTCACTTCACCACCAGGGTTTCCATTTTCTTGTCTGTAAAATAAACCTTCTCTGTCTACCTTACAGAGTTGCTATAGGGCTCAACTGAAAGTTCTCTGTTAAGTGTAAAGCTCTATATCAATGTAGAACATTAATGTTATGATTTCCTCTTACCAGTAGCCACGACTTTGCCACATCCCCACCCCAATACTCCTTTAACGTGTATGGTTCAGTGTTTGAGCAGTAGGTGAGACTCTGTTTCTGGAACCAAGCTGTCTGCTAATCCAGCTCCATAACTCACTAGGAAATTTTATGCCCTCCTGAACTCGATCTTTCCATCTTTACAACAGGGATAACAGAATGTACCTCATAGGTCCATTATGAGGACTAAACCACAATGTGCTGTGCATAGTGGCTGGCACATAATAGGCAATCAAGGAGTGTTAGCTCTGGCTATTTTTCAGTCCCCTTCTCTAGCCACTCCCAACTCTAGCAGCTCTCCAGAAAACAACCTGTATTTAAAAGAAAGTCTCTCCTTTATTCTTTATATAGGGCTGGTTCAGTCCTGGCCAGGTGTTTGTACTAGACGAGTATTGCGCCCGAAATGGAGTCCGAGGGTGTCACCGACATCTCTGCTACCTCAGAGACTTGCTTGAACGGGCAGAAAATGGCGCCATGATCGACCCCACCCTTCTTCACTACAGCTTTGCCTTCTGTGCATCCCATGTCCATGGGAACAGGTAAGTGTGTGTTCGTGTGTCTAGAGGTGATCCTTAAGAAATGGTACTGGCAATGGTTTATGGCTAGTCTTGCTTTTAGGATCTGCCTGTCCTCATTCCTTCAGTAGTATGTGCACACGTACACACACACACACACACACAAAGGGCACTAACTTTCTTCTCCTTTCAAGAAGCTTAAAATAAATTGCAAGCAGGGCTTTCTAGGGCAAGCTCGGAAGTTAGACCAATCTAGGTTCAAATCATAGTTCTTCCATTTACTAGCAATAACCTGGTTGGTAATTAAACCCTTTGTGCCACGGTTTTCTCATCTGTAAAATGGGATGATTGTATACCCCTGGGGTTGTTGAGAGAAAGCAAGTACATATAAAGGGCTCAGTATAGTGCCTGAAACATGGCAAAAACAATAAATATTTGCCTTTGTTTTTGTTATTTATTTCATAATTGCTTAATGATTATGTCCTTAGTGTCAGTCACTCTGATACACATTTAATATGTGTGGTGAGTAAAAGCCAGACATCAAACAAGGGCAGAGTTACATTCAGATTGGTGCTCTGACTCTGAGGAAAGGGAATAAAATTCCATGACAAAATTTAATAAAGAAACATGACTCAGATGGAATGGCAAGATGGCAAGGAGGACCTCCCTGAGGAAGTGATGCTGGAGCTGAGAACTAAAGCATGTGTAGGAGTTGAGTGGTTCCAGGCAAAAGGAACAGCATGTACAAATGTCCTGCAGAAGGAGGAAGCCAAGTACATTTCCAGAGCTGAAGCAAGCTAGGTGAAGCTGGAAGGCAAAGATGATGACAGCACTTTTAATTTAGCCATAGAGCCTGGAAGAACTTTTGAGATCACAGTCTAATCAACCCCCTCATTTTGTAGATTTCATATACAAGCCCAGAACCTCAAGTCTCCTGACTCTGTACTAAGTACTCTCTTCCTTTAGACCTTGCCCAGCTGCTGGAGGAAAAGATCCATGTTCTGAATAATGCAAAGCAGCAAATAATTTAAGAACATTGCCATTTGGCTCTGGAGACATGGAATAAATTTCCACACTGCCACAGCCAGTTTACTATCTCAATGTATGTAGCCTTGCATTAGTATAAAGACAAGCCTATATTATCCCAAAGCTACCCAACCAACAGCCAGTGAAGCCACACCCAGGAAACACTAGGTGGCTTCAGAAACCCAGCCTCAGATGCAAAAGTCGCTGCTCTGGAGAAATCCACATGTGGGAGAATCCAAAATTGACTACATTTATTTTAAATCAGAACTGTGTCAGTCATCTTCATCTTTCCAAGCTATGCAACTAAAATCTCTGTAGGATTTTTTCTGTGCTTTTCCTCCTTCTAGCACTGGTATATTTTTATGAAATGCAACTTCAACATTTAGAGCTAGATAACAATAGCATTGTAGGTTTGAATATTTAACAGGCAACAAGGTTATCATCACCTCCCATTGTTGTAAGGTTTGCTAGCCCAGCACGTGACCTTTTATTTGCATAAAAGATACTCATGAAAACTCTGATACCTGGGGGGTATCTGTGCATAATTCTGCTTTTTATAAATATGTACACTTTGATGACTATCTGTTACAGCCTCTTGGACTGAATTTTTTAAAGAGAGAGAGAGAGAGAAGTTGCATTATATTCTCTGGGTTGTCACACTGTATTCTACATATGTTACTGAATAAGAAAGTGTTATAAAATAATGAAGTGTTTTTGTAAACTCCCTGGTAAACATCATCATGAATTATGATACACATTGTCTGGATTTCATATTGTAAGACTGCCACTTGATTCACAGTTAGGTTTATACATCTTGTCATGGAAACAGTTTTGGATATCTTATTTTCTTTTCAGTTCTGATTTTCCTTATGCAAGTTTGCATCTTTTTTTCTTATTATTTTAGTTTGAATGCATTTGCGCCTGCTTTTTCATGCACCCTTCTTTTTCTTTCTTTTGTTTGTGCATGTGCGCGTGCTCTTGATTCTCCTATGGCTGGCCACACTCTGTGCATGCCTCATGCGACCACCCCCTCTCCAAAGTCAACAAATGCATGTGTACCTTAGTGGGCTGCCACCAAATGCAGACACTGAAGGGAGCAAAACTCCCTCCCCACCTGAACCAGAGGCTAAAAAAGATACCAAAAAGGAATCCAAAAAAAGAAAAGATTCCAAAACCCAGGCAAATCAAGAGCCGAAAAGGTAAGAAGTTACATGTGTATTGGCTTGTGTTTGTGATATCTTTACCCTTTCCCCAAGCCTCCATCCATGCCATCACTTCCACTTTTGCAAGCTTTGAGTATTCCTAAAGTCTCTCTTTCTTTAAGCATTTTCAAAGGTGCAATTTAAAAAAAAAATTCTAGCAATGGGCAAAAATACCATGTATTGGGACTAAATTTGAGTCAAGTGTTCAGCAACTTTTAAAATATGTTTATATTGAAAAGAGTAATTGAGCAATATGTAAACAGAATTGTAAGTCAGATTGCTTTTTTAGTGGCATCCAGTTAGGGGCCTGGTACCTTACCAAGTCATTCATAATAAGCAACCCATGCTTTATCATTTTGAAATTATGTTTAGGGAGCAAAAAAAAATGGATTGGCATAAGATAGGCCTATGCATTTATAGTAGTGCCATCATTTTCAGCAAATACCCATTAGTTCTACATTCATCTCATAAAAAGAAATTCATCTCAAATAATGATTTATAATAATGGCACAAGATAAATTCTATTACCAAATTAATGCTTCTCAGTAGAATCACTTAAATACTGAGATCATCTTTAAGCCACTTTTAAGTTCAAAAATTTTGTTATCCTGTCCTGTTTCCTATGTCCTTTCTTTGTGGGTTTATAAATTGGCAAATTGGTGAAAATTTTTCCCTTTTAAACTAGGTTTGCTAATTATTTCCAATTTTATTCTGTGTCCTTCTTCACCTTTTATACCCTCACCCAAAATTAACACTGACAATTTAAAGTTTTTTGTTGTAGTTTTAGAACTGATGACTCTGATCCTGGCCTTGCCAAGCTACCCAAAATTCTCAAGCGTGTATGCTGTATGCTTCATCATTATAAATTTATTCACTGAATATTTCTAAGTCCTGAAATATATACAGTTCAGTTGTTGACAGGCCAAATGAAAATGCAAACTTTTGCTTTCTAGAGAATGTGGCAGGCTGTCAGTCACTATATGCGGGTCCAATAGGGAAGGTCAAAGAAAACCCTGATTCCATGGGGCCATCCATCTCCTTCACCACAATATTTAAGGATAGAGGTGAAATGCAGTTTCTGATTGTGTTTCACTGTAAAAGTTAGATCGCAAGGCAACAGTAACTTGCAGTTAGGAAGAAAGTGCTTGCAGAATGTTGTAGGTGCCTGAAGGTCAGGTCTGACACAATGACAAGGCTTCAGAGAGGAAGCCTTCCTGGCTGCTGTCCAAGGTGCTGCTTTTGGAAGGCTCAACATCCAAGGGGAGCAGAGAACAAATGGCCACTGTTAAAAGGCACACTTGCTTGAACCTGATCTATTTCTCAGGCCACGAAAAGATAACCAAAATGATCTTGACCGGTCCTATTGAGGTTTATGTGTGTGTTTCAGAATCTGTGTTTGCATTGCATTTTTTTAATAAAGAAGATATCATAATATTAAGTAGCAGTTGTGTAATATTCTACAATTTACAAAGTGCTTTCAGACATTTGCTGTAAAATGTTCAGATTAGCTATTTTTATATCCATTTTGCAGATGATGATAAAGTCAAACATCTGTAAATTTAAGTGGCAAACCTAGATGTTCTAAGTCCAAAGCTCTTTCCTTTCACACTATATCAGGACTGTACTTATATGCTGAAGACCTGAATGTTAGAGCCTATTCTGCATAAATCTGGGAGTATCAGATCCTGTTTCTGTGCCTCAGTTTTCTCATTTCTGTAAAATGAGCAGACTGAATCATAGTATCTGAAATGTCCCTTTAACCTCTAAAATTATCTTATATGGATTACAATAGCAAATGAAATAGTCCATCGTCAGGTTTCATAAATAAAAGTGTTTTCAAAGGTGCAATTTAAACAATCATACATAAAGTTTAATTAAAATAAGGATAATCACTACCATTTAATAATTACTTGCTATATTCCAGGCACGAAGTGCTGTTGATATATGGTATCTCATTTTATCCTTATTACATTCATATGAGATAAGTATCGTTATTACCCTCACCCAATAGATGAGGGCTTGAGGCTCACATAAATTCAGCCACTTGCCTGAAGCTCATAACAAATAGCTGTCTGAGCCTGATTCAAACATGGATTCTGACTTTGGCGCTTGCATTTGTAACCGCTCTACCTTCCCACCTGTCCAAGATTGGCTCTTGTATATGGTGTGAGATGCCAAACCCAGCCATTCGATATTTGTTTCAACATTTCCAGGTGAGATGCTATAGCAGTCATCTGAATTAAAGAGAAGCCTGAAGATGGCCAGAATTAACATGGCCTACCTGGAGATTTTAGCTCTGTGGAGAAAACCAGAGTTTATCTGGAGTTTTATACTACCTAAGGGGAGAGTCTCCTTTGAACACTAATTAATCGCCTTTGGGATTGGGGAAACCACATTCCAAACCTTTCACCAGCATGACCAGCATTTAGATGTGGAGATGTTATCTATTCTTTGTTCCAGATTTAAAAGTAATTAATGGCCGGGCGCAGTGGCTCATGCCTGTAATCCCAGCACTTTGGGAGACCAAGGCGGGTGGATCACGAGATCAGGAGATCGAGACCATCCTGGCTAACATGGTGAAACCCCATCTCTACTAAAAATACAAAAAAGATATATATATATATATATATATATATATATATATATATANATTTGGCGATCATGAAATCCACAGATGTAAATTGCTACATCTTCTAATTTTTAAATCAGCTTCTAAGGTTGCAGTACTTAATTCTCACCATAATATTTTTAGTATTCTTTCTAGATGACATTTAGATTAGCATCACTTTGGTCACTATCCCACAGTGACAAGGCAATCAAACAGCTCTGATGATTGCAAGTTGCGTCAATGTTCCTTGGATCCCTTTATTATTGGGATTGGAAATTTTTCTCATTTACATTATTATTTAACATTTCTTGAATGCCAGTGCTGCTCTTCACATATGGCCTGTGTAGAAAGTACATTGTATCAGCAATTAACAAATCTATAATGCCAACCGCCCCAATCCAAAGTAAGCTGCATAGATTAATGAGTAAAGCAGATGTAAGATGGCATGAATCTTAAAAATCTCTGAAAGTGTGCTCTAAAGATTTCTTTTGGGAGATGTATTTGGAGCCAAGGTGCTGCCCATGTTCCGAGACCACGTGATCCCTTGTAGGTTAAGATTTGAGTAAATAAACAATCAAATGGAACTCACTTTTCTCCTGTTACTCTGCTAGGATTCCTAAGTAAGTGGTTTCATCCTCCCAGTTGCCCAAGATAGAACCTCAAGAGCCATCCTTGACTTCTCTTTCTCCCTAGTATGTCACAACAATTCAATTTCTATATCCTGACAATGCCCTTAAGTATCTCTCAAGTACATCCATTTCTTCCTCTCTTCAATGTCACTACCATAGTTTAGGTCTCTATATTCTCTCCCCTGGACCACAATGATTGCCTTATTGACTGTGCCCTTGCCTCCAATGTTGGGCGGCCCTTTCAATCCATATCACATAATGGTTCCCTTTATTTCTTTTTGGTGAATGCCTTCCTAGTAGCAAATGAGTAACACATTTTTTTCTTTCACTCTAACTCCCTCCTCTCTCTTTCTCATACCCATGCGCACCCACACACACACACACAACGACATTATGTCTGGTGCTTCTCAGCTCTTCTTCCCACAAAGATAAAGGGCAAAAACCGTGTAGTGGGGATAGCTCTGTTTTACTGACCTCTGCATATAGCACTTTATATAGCAGGCAGGCATGGATGCAGTATAACAAACACCCCCACATTCTTGGTCTCATGTTACACACTGACCACAAGGATTATTGCACTTGTGAACATGAGCATGTCGCTAGGTGGCCTTCCAATTCTGAGCAAGGCCTTGCACATGGCTGAGTCATGCTCTCTAAATTCTAAGGAGCCAGCTTTACTTAATAGGAAGTACTTGGAAGAGAAAGTGGGAAAAATTTTCAAACAAATTTCAAGTATAAGTAGGCATCCCAGATGTCCAAGGAGAAATTCTCTTTGGAACTTGTCTCCTTTTAACCCACGTGACTCTCTTCCTGACTCTCCCCATGAGAACAGCAGATTTTCCTATTGAGACAAGAAATCTTGTGAAATATGCTAAATTACCTCTTCCATTGGTACAATCTTTCTGGCCCATAACAAACCATCAAATAATGTGTTTTTTCCTTTTAAAATTCCAACAATGTGTCTTTATCCCATGGTCATTGAATTAACTGGTACAAAAACATATTTTCAGATGTCACACCCCTTTTAGAGTGGATGTGATATCAAAAAGTCACACATACTACTGGTCTGACCACTCAGAATTGTGTATATAATGTCTTCAGAATGGAATCTAAAGATTAATTGTCTATATTTGTCTAGAAATAAAGAAACACATCTCTTATTCCTCAACGGGAAAAATCTATGTAGTGCCAATTTTTTAAATTGGTCCTCTTGGGGGTAAAATGCATGCTTTCCTGCATTTTATACAATTTCTCTAATCATCTGTTGTGTTCTTGCTTCATTCAATACCTGGACTGAGCTGGAGCCACTTTGACTAATGTCCTTGTGCCCATAGCATCCATATTCTTTGTGATTGTTCAGTAGAGAGAGACTTCTCAACTACTTTCATCCTTTAATAGAGTTAATGACACCTTCTGATACTGTTGGGTTATAACCACATATTTAGAAGAACTGTAAATAAGTCAAAACAGTCCTCACTGGTATATTTTTGCCCCTTCCAAGCCTGGTTTTGAAATTAACTAATAGCCCCAAGAAGCTATAATGCACACTTGTAATATTGTAGAAATTGCTTATTGTTGCTTCCTATCTTATTCTTTGTGATACAAACACTTTGATATATTTGTTTTAGCAGCATGTCTGAGCCCCAGGGCATCAGGGCATAATTAGAAAAGGGCATGTGCTGGAAGGAAAGGAGAGGAAGGGGTGAGGCTGGCTTTCATAATGAAGCAGTAACTATGGGATGTGAGAGCCCTAATTATAATTTATAATTAACATAGGATTGTACAAACCATATAGATGAGCAAGCAGGGATATCTCCTTTTGAGAAGATAATGCTTTGGTGCTATCTTGAAATTGTGGTTATTAATCACTTGAAAGAGACAAAGGAAAACGTTCCATGCAAGGATTAAATTCAAAGGTATCATTCTAAAACTAGAAGTAATAAAGAGTTAGTTTCTAGGAGAAGTCTTTTTCTTTTTAAGTCAGAGATTAAAAGAGGATGTTTAGTCTAAGTGTCCTATTCAGGGAGCACTGCAAAGAACATCTACTAAGATATTCTGTCCCTCTCTGTCCCTTTAAGCTCTCGTGTTTCTGGGCTGGAACAATTTCGTAGCAAGTAGGATTCAGTTATCATGCTTGTTTAAGGACATTTTCATGGATCCATAATGCGGTCTGCAGGCATGCATCCATTTGGAGAGAGAGAATATATCATGTTTACGGTGCCTGCACCAGCATATGTGGACATTTGCATTTGGAGATGAAAGTATATTCCCTCTTCAGCTGGAGTTTTACCCCTTGTTGGTAGTGACTGGAGCCTGAAAGCTGGTTGTATGCAGAGCAGTGGACCAGACACTCTTTCCTCTTCTGTTGAATTCATACATTTTTTTTTACACCTGGATTCTGCCCTTAATCACCAAATAGATGCAATATCAGAACATATAGATCATTGTAAGCTTTGAATTAATTTAGCATCCTGACCCTCTTGAAGAGACATCTTGCCTTTCAAAAGAAGGTTTTGTGGCCCAGCTTTTAACATAATATGGAGAACCATTCTAGCAAGATAATGAACTGCTAAGAATCTGTGTGCTCACCTGGGTGTGTAGTGACAATTTAATGACACTAAAGAGGTAAATTCATTTCACAAAACACACTGAATCTTGAATTCTTTGACTACACTGTTCACACTTAATTTCAAATATTAAAATGTTTCACATTAAAAACTCAGTACTTAATTATATTAATCCTATAATCGATATTAATTAATAAGCTCCAGGTCAGAAGCATTTGGGAAGAAGAAAACAATTTGCATAAGCAGTCTCTCAAAGGATGGGCAGCTGGGTTATGGTAGTTTCAATTTAACAACAACAAAAAAAAAAAAAACAGAAAAATACAACTCTAGATGTATTATTATTTGTGACATGGCTCAAGATGGGAGACTGTGAGGAGAGTGAAGATGACAGAACTGGTGCTAACCACTGTGACAAGAACTTGAAGAGCAGCCGACATGACATCTTTCTTATCATGCTGCCGAAAATGTCAACTTTGTGAAGGACAGTGAGAAAATGGTTTGCCGAAAACTTGAAAGGTGGATTCCGGAGATGCCCGCCGTGTCAGATGCGATATAGTCTACTGTGGCTGGAGAGACCCATTTCTGGCTCCAGTGATGGCCTGCAGGTGGGAGAGCTTCCAGTCTTCAGCACAGCTCCAAAAATGACTGCACTTGACCTGCATATTGTCTCAAGTTTGCGGGACCATGATATACAAGAAGTGGGTTGTTAGCCAGTGTGCAGTTAGGTGGAACCAGAGACCAGGGGCTATGTTCGCGTGTGTGTGCACACATGTGTATGGGTTTCTAAAGCTAAGTTCAAAGGCATCGTCTATTAAAATTTGGAACATTGTGAAGGAAAGGATATGGGCTTTATGAACTTACATCAAGTTCATTATAAGTAACAAAAACTAACTCTGGATAATCTAAGCAAAGGAGAATTTATTAGGATGATGCTGGGGGCCTCAAAGACAGGGAAGGGAATGCTGGAATCAAGTCAGCTATGGAAGAGTAGAAAGCAGGACTGATGCAATGGTTCTTACTGTATGTTAGAGTAACATGGGAAACCTTAAAAATGCCAATGTCAAGCTGGGCACAGTGGCTCATGCCTGTAATGCCAGCATTTTGCAAGGCTGAGGTGGGAAGATTGCTTGAGCCCAGGAGTTAGAGACCAGCCTGGGCAACATAATGAGACCTTGTGTCTGAAGAAAATAAAAACAAAATTAGCCGGGTGTGGTGGCATGCTCCTGCAGTCCCAACCTCTCAGGAGGCTGCAGTAGGAGGATCGCTTGAGCTTGAGATGTCAATGCTGCAGTGAACCGAGACTGCGCCACTGCACTCCACCTTGGACTGAATGAGACTCTGTCTTGATAGATGATTGATTGATTGATTGATTGATAAATAGATAGATAGATAGATAGATAGATAGATAGATAGATAGATAGAGCTTTGAGGATGGGACCGTTCACAATTCTAATTAACAGACGAGATCAAAAACTACTGACCTGTAAGGACAGTCTGGTCAAGGCACAGCTGCTGGAACACGCAAATTCCATCTGTTTCTTCAAGCCTTGTATCATTTATTCAATGTAAAGATTCCAGAGGAGAATGTCCTGGTAGCTGAACTGAGGCCATAGTCCACCTTAGATATGGAGTGGCTGTGAAAGGGAGGGGCTGGCCTCTAGGAAGCCCTTCAGCATTAATAGTAGGGGAAGGGCAGCTCGATTTACCCTCACACGAGAGTGGTCAGAATGTGGCTGAGGCCACTCCTCCAAATCCAGGGCTTAGAAAGTGGCAATGGATGCTAAGGAGCCTGAAAGCAAGAAGACCAGAATATTCACGGTCAGGACACAAGAGGGTGAGAGAGTCAGGCTTCTAGATAGGTGTTCTATGTAGAGACACATATCAGCCTGGAATTTTCTAGCTCGCAGTTTAAAATCCAGCTTCACCCCTCCTCTTCTTTCACTCTTTGTGTCTCCTTAAGTGAGTTAGTATTGAGAAAGGAAAAAGATGCAGAGCTAGTTTTATGACAGTTGTAGAATCACCCCCAAATATTTTCAGAAAGACAAAACAAAAGCATGGCGTCTGAAAGATACCAATATAGTTCTACTATTTATTTTGCAACCAGCACTACTTGGAATGGCACCTTGTAAACAATACAAATGCCACTTTTGGAAAGGATTCATAGTTAAATAATATCATGTATCTCTTGCAGAATACCTTGGGTTCCAAATCCACTCCAACCTAAGACAAATCAGGAACCCTGAATCAAAACCCTCTCTGCCACTGGAAGAACCACCCACCTAATATTTTTTTTTTTTCTCTAGAACAGTGGTTCTTAGAGTGTGGTCCTCGAACCAGCAGCACTAGCAGCACCAGAAAACTTGTTAGAAATACAAGTTCTCAAACCCCACCCCAGCTCTACTGAATCAACAACTTCAGGGGACCCACCAATCCAGGTTGTCACCAGGTGATGCTGTGGCTCACTCAAGTTTGAGAACCACTGCTCTAGAAAAAGTATCTTGTTGCTTCTGTGGAAAAACAGTGCTCTCCAAAGCACGAAACCTGAGTTTTTCAATTAATAACTCTATAGAAATCTATCCAAACTGTATAGTTAACACTGCCGAATTATAGGGGTCAATGAACAAGAAATTGATGTTTGACAGAATTTTCTAAAACAATGAAGCAAAATCAAACGCAAAAAGAGGATCTTTTTGCTTTTTAACTGACCTGGTTACAACCTGTGATCTTTGACAAATTGCTATTCCTGCATGTCTTTTCCTCACTTGGTAAAGCAGCATCACCTGTTACCAATACCATTTCAGAGCAATTCTGGCAGTTACAAACAAATTTACATTTTATGTCAAAATCATTCGACATCAAATTGTTTTATCACCTGCTTTTATGGGTGAACTCTGTACTTGTATCTTACAGACTTAGTCAAGTGAGTTTGTTTTATTTAAAATAGAAGTAGTCACGCTGACATGGGCGATCAAGAAGCAAATTTAAGAGACAACAACACTAATTTTTAGTTGTTTACTTTTATTGGAATAGCAAGATTAATGGTGTTCAGAAAGTAGTCCGAGGAGAGGTTATCAGGGAAGCAGAAGCTGCTATCTGATACTTTTAATAATTACAAATGGGAATCATGAGGACAAAAGGAAAAAACATAATCCAATGTTAGGTTTGTAATAATATCCTTTATAGTGAGAATTGACGGAGAAGGCCAAGCATACACTAAATGTTCAGTTTTTATCATCTCAGACACAAAGCAGAAAGCTGCCTTCTAATTGCCTAATTGCCTTAGAAGGCTTGTAGGGTAATGAATGAATGGTTTTATTCACAGAGAGATTTATCTCCTAACAATGACCACACATATCCTGGCTCTTCATGTTAAACAGTCTCCATGCTTTTTGCTGTGATACGTAAACCCTTTCTGAACTGTAAAATTATATTTAACAGCATTTTTCTCTAGGTTAATTCGCCACCAAGAAACAAAATGCTTTAAATTGCTCCATTTTTCCCCCAGTTGAGTGTGTGCATGCACATGCTAATTATATAAACAAATATGTGTTCAGTTCATTAACAAGCTGAATTTTGGTTAAAGAAATTTAAAAACCACAGCTTAAGGAAGTTGTAGATTGTAGCATATACGTGAAAAGTTACAAACAAAAGCATGATGTGTTTTGTGGAGGCCAATAAATTCATCCTGATATCTAACTGTAGATTCATGGACATTTCATGTGAAAAACTTTTGTTGTTGTTGTTAAGCATGGTAGCTTGCACCCATAATCCCAGCTACTCAAGAGGCTGAGGCAGGAGAATCACTTGAGCCCAGGAGTTCAAGGCTGCAGTGAGCTATGATCACACTGCTGCACCCCAGCCTGGACAACAGAACAAGACCCTGTCTCTTAAAAAAATGTTTAAATAAACTTTGTAAATTAACATTTGAGATTTACCAGAGAATTTGAAGACAACCTACCTGTTGTTTATCATTCTTCCTTTCCTTGGAAGAGTATGAAGAAATGGACTGAACAGGATTTTACTGTTTGGGGGTATTTTTTATAAAGTGGGGGAGAGGAAATTTTCTCATATTTCAAATAGGGTGTTTTTATTATCAAAAAAGAAGGAAAGCTGACGATTAACCCGTAACAGGAGGTACATTGCTGTCATTTGCCAAGTCTTTTGTGCAGTCAGACTGGTCTGGTATAAAGGATTTTCCCAACTTATGCTGGATCCTTGAGAAGGCCTATAAATAAGACCATTTGTTTGGTCTCAAGATGACTTGCATTTGCAAACTGAAGAATGTTCCAATAGAAGTTTTATGGTGACACACCAATCTGCAAACTGGCTCAGCCAGTAGTCAAAACAAGTCACTATGAGATCTGGGAAGCTGAAGGCTCTGAATGGGTCAGATTATCCTGCATTTAGTTTGGAACAGATAAATTTGGGCTATAAATATGTATCCTCCCTTTATATTTTCAACTTGAATGGTCCATAACAAATAGAGGATATATGTACACACCTAAAGGTGGCACAGAACCATGAGAATACAATGATCAAACTGAAATCATTTATTTAAGCTGGAGTCCTTTTTATTACAATGAGTAACGATTTGCTACAATTGGAAAATATGTGGTTTGTTCTTCAATGAATACATGAGCACTTAAATAAATCTGAACATCTGTAGTTATAAGCAGGAAATTGAGCCATTTAAGACGTTTAACACTGGGAAAGACAAACACAGGTCACCTGATTTTTGTAGGAATTTTTGTGCATAATTTAGGGACCCCAAACCCAAGCACCTACAATTTAGCAATATGGTAATACAATTACCTACACCTACAATTTACACCTACAATTTACACCTACAATTTAGCAATATGGACCAGGTGAGTGTCTGTCCCAGGTACAGAAGAAGCTGTTAGCCACCAATTGATAATGCCAGCTGTTCCAAATTTTCAAGAAAACAGAAATCAGAATTGCATTCTCAAACTTCCCCAATTTAAAAAAATGTTGGCAACTGGTTCAAATTTCTTAAAAAGCTGTGAGCCAAACCGAACAAGTTCGGGGGCTGGACTTAACCTTCAAGCCACCAGTTTGTACATTTTACCATTTCACACGAAATGAGCTACAGCTCTGCACATGTTTCCAAAATGATAACCCAAACACAACCCATCCGCTTTGGAAGCCAGCCCTGACTAGCTGGGCTTCTCCTTAGGTCACATCGATCATTGTAGTTGTTTCTCCTAAAATGGACAGTTTCCTCCTGCTAGAGATTTGATTTGATGGTGTCAGCATATGAGGTTCCCGTCATTTCATGACATGTCTTCTTTCAGGCCTGATGGAATCGGAACTGTGACTGTTGAAGAAAAGGAACGTTTTGAAGAAATCAAAGAGAGGCTCCGAGTTCTGCTGGAAAATCAGATTACACATTTTAGGTAAGGATCTGGGGCTGGAGGGTTTTAATTAGGCGATGAGAGTGGGAAGGAAAACTAAAGAGCTTAGTTTTTCCAAAACTGTAAATCTACCAGAGGATGCATTGGATATTTCGAAATAACTGAGTAGAACAAGCAAATCAATCAGACATGGTTCCGCAATAACCAGGAAACTTCGTATTCTTAAGTTCATGTTATTTCCACTTAAATAACAAATTCTTCCATGTTTGAGCTCACCCTGGTCATCAGTCTGTTATAAAATGTTGAATTTGAAGCTTCTTCAAGGGTCCTAAGTAAAAATAAATAAATAAAAAATCTTGTGAATCAGAACATAGTGAACAAGGAAGGAAGGCAGTGGTACTCCTAGGAGAGTCTCCACTTTCTCCACTACCTCAGAAACAGGACTAGCTGGCTACACAGGGAAAGAATGAACCTTGGATCAGCCTGGGTGGGTTGAATCTCCCCTGCATACTCAAGAGAGCCAGCAGGTTCTGCGCTTGAACCTTACGCCACTTAGCCCACTTCTCCCTTGGAGCAAATTAGGTGTTTTTAGTGCTGTCCTGGTGGTTCTGGACCAGAGATCCTGAAATAGCAACTGAAAAATAATAATAGCATTTCTAATGGTTCCTGTTTATTAAATACTTCCTATATACCGATACAGAACTGGAGGCTGGAGAAGTATTAACTCATGTCATAACAACTTTGTTAGTTATCATAATCCCCATTTAAACCAGGAATAAAATGAGGCTGAGAGAGGTTAAGGAACTTGCCCAGGGCAATCCAGCTGGCAAGTGGAAGAAGTGGGATGCTTACATAAGATAGTCCGGGTTTCAGTAGCCATGCTAGTCTCTCTGTCCCAGGCACAGTGTTCTGAAGGGCTGGTGACAACCTGAAACCAGTCACTGGAACTCGTAGTGGTACCTGACATAGTTTTTTTCTGTGGCATCAAAATCCTCCTGGATAAATCTTTATTGACCATACACTATGTGTAAAATGCATTACCAGTAGCAGAAGGTCCATAACAATAGGAAACCACAAGCAGGGAAGGACAGCTAGCAGAATCATGAATTTGCTCTAAATCCACTTTTCTATTCCATATATCGATCTTTTGGGTTCTTAAGTAAGTATATTTGAATTTCAGCCTGTTCCAACTAATACTTTTTTAATGCCGGTCTCGATAATAACATATAAGGTCACATTTGAGCTAACGAATAGTTCTCCTTCACAATAGAAATCTAAACAGAGCCTTATGTCACCACTCTGAATATTCTTTTCTGCTGCAGACATTTGCAGAGTCCCTCTTTAGTCATTATTCACACATACACATATATACATTATATACACACATATATGGTGTGAATTCAGATTAACATAACACAACGTGACAAAATAAAAAGCATTTTCCATTCCTCAGAGAGAGTTGCTATAGGAATCAAATTGCAGCATATTTCATGCTAAAATGTAATAATTTAGGCAACCTGAAGAATTTTGTCTTTTTTAGGTATTGCTTTCCATTTGGTCGACCTGAAGGTGCTTTGAAAGCTACTCTCTCACTCTTGGAAAGGGTAAGAATGAAAGTAAAAGATAGATCACATATATATAAAAAGACATAAGCATAATTGTAACGAAATGTTTTGGTTGAATGACCTAGTTGTAATTTTTATAGGATTTGTTTACCATTCATCAAATATCAGAATAGAAGCGAGGAAACTGCCAAAACTCTTGATATTTTATCTTCAAACTCCCAAATGGGATGTACAGAAGATATGTTCCTAGCCCTTCCCTGATTAATGGGCGGCCTTTGCCAATGCTTTGCAATTCTGGTGCTTTCTCTTTAAGCATGGCTCTCAATCCGTATTAAGTCACAAAGAACTGATTTTAAACTTTCACACTTCCAAGAAGTATGGATGAGTGACACATTTGCTTGAACCTTCTTAATTATCCCTCTTTTTCCTACTTGAAGGTTTTGATGAAAGATATTGTTACCCCAGTGCCACAAGAGGAGGTGAAAACAGTCATCCGTAAATGTCTGGAACAGGCTGCGTTAGTCAACTATTCTCGGCTCTCAGAGTATGCCAAAATCGAAGGTAAGGCTCCCTTCTGCCCCCAGTTTTGAATTTAAATTTTGCTATGCCTCCCTGGGGAAGTCTTTCTCTTTTCTGAAGGGCACCCGAAAACAGTGGTCCATCTGAGTATATTAAGCTGAAACCTGGAAGCACTTGAAATGTGGAAGTTTCCTTGGCTGTGGCCAAGGAAATGAATTAAAAGACATCACAGGGGCTCAGAAAACAGCCTTTGTAAGGGAACAATATTGAAAACAGGATGTTATCAGATAACTAAGGTCCTTCTGAGAGTCTGTGTTGGCCCTAAGTGTCGGCTTTGTGGCTGATGTTTTCCTATAAAGGAATTCTCTAGAATTGCCACCTTCTTTAAACAGAAGAAAATAAAGCAGTCTGTTGTCCGCTGCTGATACCATTGGAAGCAATACAAGAATTGCAAAGAGCAAGATCAAGGTTTTGCCTCTTTCTTGCCCCTGAAAGTACCTTGTCCTTTGGTAGTGTTTCAAACTCAATGGCAGGTTAGTGCTGAGCCATCTATGATGGCTCCAGGTTGGCTTTAGATCTCATTCATTGTTGTTACACCAGACCTTAGATGCTTGTTACCACTGCCCTCTCAAGTTTTAGGGAAGTGGTCACTGATGACCCAGTAATCACCAAAGGCGCTTTGAGTAAACTCTACTTGAGAAGATATGGTTCTTTGGGATCTATTCATTCATGAAGGTATTAATCACTTTTCATTGTTACCCTGTTGGCTGCTATAGGGTGATTTGAAAGTCACACCCAACTTGACCAGTGGTGTAAGTGTATAAATGTGGAAGTTCTGTGTGCAAAACTCAATGTGTCCGCATTCTGGAATCTGATGTTCTCTCACACATGAAACATGACACCTGACTAAAACTAGCAAATGCGCATTGTCTGCCTCAAGACAACTGGGGGGAAAAGAAACTAACCAACCACCCAGACCCCATCACTTACTCTGCCAAAATCCTTGTTTCCTTAGACAATTAGGTTAAGAATATGTCAAATTCACAGTGTTCTGTACATTACACGTCCTCCCTCTCTCAATTTTGTCTGTCTGACAATGCAAATTGTGTACCAGTGGTAATGAATTCATTGTTATGCATCCAGGGAGAAACACTTAAGAATTGGGCACCAAAAGGATGTTTATCAACTCTTGACTTGGTAATGAGTGACAAAAATAGAGGAAAAAGAGGTTGTTAAAGGGCTATATTAGCAAATAATTGTTCCAGCATTTACTGTCCCAGGATGTAATGATTGGTTGTATTTGGTAAAGTCAGCCAGGTACCTAACAATTCTAGGCAAGGCCAGAGATGGGATGGGATCAAGAAACGTTCTGTTGCCATGGCTGCTGCCTCATAGGTCTTGGTCTAGCTATTACTAGTCTTTTGGTAAGATCTGCTCTCTTCTTTCAGATAAATCTATCCAAAAACAAACTTTAAGATCTGTAAGTAAAAATGCATTCATTTCCAAAGTAGATCAGCTGGTCTGTAATTTCCTTTTGTGCCTCAATTCTTCTTGGTTGTGTTAATTATCTTTTGCACTGTGACTTTTAGGTCTGGGGATTCTTTGAAGAAACCAATTCTTTTTTTTCAACTCTCTTTTCAGAGAAGTACCTCATTGCACACTACCTGCTCTCTTCCGCTTCTCTCCTTCCTTGTCCGTGATTGGCTCAGCCACTTTAATGTGACCTCTGCAAAAGTGTCTGAGACACCAATTTCAAAGCATGCTGGGATTGTTAATTCAGACAACCCAACATCCTCTGGCTGCATGTATCAGGTTTTCTTTCATGAACATAGTCCACCACAGGCTGAGACATTGCAGCCTGAAAGATATTACTAACAGACAACTTTCTTTTACAAGGCTCTGATCCTACCCGCAGAGAAGAAATCTTTCACTTTTTACATTTGAGCCCCTCTGTGAGAATTAACAGCTTAGTTATCTGAGAATTCTGGAAAGAAGTTGTAGTAATATTGCTGGAGACTATGTTTATGAAGAAATACCTCAAGAGCCTTAGATACTAAAGTCTGAAATCCTTAGTATCTTGGAGCCTTAAATCAATGAAATTTTGTTTCCCTTTACTCATGATGTTTTGGTCATTGTATTCTTGCAAACAGCTCTAAAGAGACGTGTAAAATCATGGTCACAATCTCTCTCGTGACTCACGGCATGCTGAATGGTTAATCCAGTAGATCTCCAATTTTGAAGCTCCTTTTTCTTTTATCCTGTGTTTATCCCAAAATACTCTGTGGCTATTTTCCTTTGAGCTAATGTAACGTTTTCCTCTAACCTATGACCTTTAACCTCTTTACCTCTGACCTAAGCCTCTTGCATGCCCAAATCCTCTTTTATAGGGAAAAAGAGAGAAATGTATGAGCATCCTGTCTTCTGCTTGGCCTCCCAAGTGATGGATTTAACCATTCGTGAGTACCTACCACCTCCTCACCATGCTGTCTTCACTCTTTCTGTTTTCATTATTTCAAGAAAATCCAGATCCAAACCAACTCACTCTCCTTGCTTCAAGTTTTTTAGCATTGGCTTGTCTGTTGGTTCTGTCTGTGAAACCCAGTGTGAGAAGTCCAGTCACTTTTTAGCAGCCTAAAACAGGTTAGACAATTAAGCCATTTGTTTGTGATAAACTCAGATTTGTCTGTAAGTTTTTCAGTTATTCTCTGTCTGTGACCTGAATGCATTTTTACTTTGCTTGTGTGTAACCCTAATTTGTAAAGTGCTTGTCACTGGTACACAATCAAAAGGTAGCAGCTAGGCTGGGGAGCAATGCGTTAGGTGTCAGATAAAGGACATTTGGGGCAAAATCATGCCTTCTTTTCCATGTTTAAGATGCCAAATTATTATGGGTATGAGATCACACCAGGTGGTCCATTCTTTGTAAAAATTAGATCTTATATGCCTCCTGTCTGTTCTCTATCAAGCTGGGAAGCTTTTCCTTGTTCCCTCTGGAGATTTTGACTTGTCCTTGTCCTCTAAACTTTGCCTAGAACATATGACTTAATTGTCACTTGGAGAGTTCATGTATGTTTCATAGCTTGATTTCACATTAAACTTAATTTTACTAATTTTCTATTTGTGCAGCATTTTCCACCTCTGTGAAGGAGACTTTTTTTGCTGGCCCCCAAACTTTGGGGCAGTGGGAACCCAAGGGCAACTTTTTCTTTCCAATATCATGTATCACACATAAGTGGGGGGCATTTTGGTCCACTTGCTCATTAATTCTGCATATGTGTTCTTGTTTCTCTCTCTTCTCTCCTTGTTGTGCTCTCTCTTTCAAATAGAGAATCAAAAGGATGCAGGTGAACCAATTGTATATGCATTATAAATTATCAGGACTGTTGAGTTATATTCAGTTTTTGTTTTTGTTTTTCAATAGCTCCTTAAGGTGTGTACTCCCAGAGAGCCATGTGGAGTTGCAATAATACTTAAGGAGTTAATTTGTGCTGTCTAAATACATCTCATGCCCATTTGATGTTGACCTTTATAGAGCAGAATTTCTGAAAAGGCATAAGCTTTAAAGGAATAGAATTCTGGTTTGCTGCAGAGCTTCATTTCATCCTTGGTTATAGGATTCCAGTGATTTGGCCTCATGTGCATTTTTTAAAAAGTTATTTAACCAAATGAATCTTCCTCTTTGTTTTTCATTTCTTTTTTCTGTTTTCTGCCCTATTGAGAAGTTCGTGTTCTTTGATGAATGTTTATCAGCCAAGACAGAGAGAAGTTGTGTCCATGTTGTTCTTGTATGTATCGCGTGATAAAGCAGGAAGCATGGACAGGATGACCAAACGGGGGCTGTTGCTGGAAGTTTTATTAGAGGAAAGCTCTTGGAAAGTTCTGGCTTTGGAAATTTTCTTCTTGTTTGGTCCCAAAACTTCTGATCCTATTTTGAGACTAGGTCTGACTTAAAACTTTAATAAATTAGAATGCAGATCATCATTTTTATAGTCTAAAGGGTTGTCAAAAATAACTATCAGTTAATCCAAATTAACAGTTGAGCACATTTCAAAACAATTCGGAAAGCATTCCTGAGTACATTCCAAGCATAGGGATACCGATAAGTATTTGAAGACTCATAAACCTATGTTCAAGACACATGAACCTTTCTCTCTGGTAGGAAGATATTTATTCAATCATTTATTCACTCATTCATTCATTTATTAGACAAATGGTTAGTGGGAGCCTACCCTGTAGCAGGTACAGTGTTAAAAGCCAGAGACTATGTAAACAAGAGGGAAATAGCTGTTAGCCTCATGGAGTATGTGTGCAAATGGGTGTATATATGTAAATAAGTGTATTGCAAAGCCTATTGGTAGAGTTATGTGTAAGAGGGATGGGGCATTGTCAGAAAACCATGGAAGTCTTCAAGAGATGGTAAGGATTGAACTGCATCTTGAGAGATGAAATAGAATAAACGAAGGGGAGCTAGGATTGGGAATGGAAAGTCATCCTACATCAAGATAGTAATATGTGCAAATATGTAAAACCAGATAGCTAATAAAAAATAATGAATGCTTATTTAATGCATATCGTGTTCCAGGTATGATTCTAAGCATATTATTAACTTATTTCTCCTCAAAAGCCCTTATAAGAGGGAACTATTATTACTCCCATTGTACAGATGAGCAAACGGAGGCACAGAACTTAAAAAACACACATCCAGAAGTATAAGTGGAGTAGCTGGAATCTGAGCCCAGGCAGAAGCCACCCTTTTAACTACTCTGTAATTCATTCAACATAGCTGCAAAACAGAGTGAAATGATGATAGTAGTGGGTGGGTGCTGATGATGCCAAGGTAGGCAGGGACAGGACTTCAAAGGTCTTTCTATGCCATAATAATGCTGAGTTCAGACTGTATCTCGTGGTTCAAAATTTCTTAACTTGAAAATCATGCCAACTTTTGCATGCATATGGATTTTTTCAGAGGAAAGATTCCACAGGTCTCAACTGCAAAGGTGATGAAGAGTCACTGAAGGCTGTTTATGCAAAGGGATAGGTTGGTGGTTTACACTGCAGAAAAATCACACTAGCAGGAATTAAGAGAAAGGACTGAAGAGAGGGAATAGGGTAGAATTGGACTTAAAAGTTAAGGTTAAAGCAGAGATGGGTTTGAAGCTTGGTATAGTGAAGTTTTTTCTAAGTATATCAGGTCTCAATTGCAATCATAATCATAATTACTTCTTCCCTGGCCTTTAAATTTTTTCTTTCATACCCCTTCCCTCCCCTTTCAATTTTCTTAATGAGAATAGAGCACAAATTCATGGATAGGTCTGCATAACCAACTGTATGGAGGTGGTAGGGCACCACCGGAGTTACACGTGCAAATTGTGGGGAGGTGGATAGAATACTGGGGACTGAAATATGGACAGCTGCTGAGTCCCTTAGTCAGACTATGCTTTAAGAATCTACAGGGCTATGCAGATGGCATTTTGGTGGACTTATGCTTTATGTCTGGTGGCATTATTAGAAATTAAATGTTCAATTTAATTACAGTACCTCCAAAAAAAGATGCAAAAGCCTGCTAGTCTATGAAAGAAAAGCTGTGACTCCTGCAAATGAATTCTATTATTTTAAATACATTTCCATTTAAACCGTCACACATTCTGAACCAGAAAGCTCTGAGAAAGTCTACACTACTATTGCTGTTTTGCTTCAGTTCTTGGCTAAATACTTGCATAATTTTCTGAGCATCATAACGATTCCACTGGAATTTGAAATAAAACAACTTTTTCCTTCAAATATGCCAAGGATTTGCAAAATCAGACAGATGATGATTTGTAGATAGACAGCAGATAGATATAGACAGAATAAATAGGTAGGTAGATAGATGGTAGGTAGGTAGGTAGGTAGATAGATAGATAGATAGATAGAGAAATAGGTAGGAGGAAAGGAGAGGAAAGGAGAGGAGAGCGGGTAGATGGGTGGGTGGGTGGATGGATGAATGATGGGTAGGTGAGGAGAGAGAGAGAGAAGAGAGCAGCCTCCTATGAATCCATGGGCCTAGGCCCTGTGCTAAGGGCTTCTGATTCAATCTTAACCTTAGACTCATAAGGAAGGCTTTATTTTTGCACCCTTTGCAGATGAAGGAGCTGTGATTCAGACAGGATAAGTAACTTTCTGAAGCAGGATTTGAACTCAGTCTGTCTGAATTTAAATACCATGCATTTTTGTCTCTTTCTACCATGTAGACTTTTTAGCTGATGTGGTGAGCACTTAGACAATATCCATTCATTCAATGGATAAGGTCGAAAGTATAATACCTACCACTTTTCACATAGGAAGACTACAAGTTAACAGAGCAGTCCTTTCTGGAACTGAATCATTGACAAAATCTTTACATTGTAAAGTCTTCCCAAGCGCAGTTGAGATTTCCCCAAGGCTGTCAAAGAACTGTGGACTTTTTTTCTCTCCAATTGACAGAAACCTTCTAGATCAGGTCAAATCTATCGAAAGGACTTCCAGAAAGATTCTGTGATGTTGAGGTTTTGTATCTTTCTCTGTCTCCAGGCAAATTTCCTACAGATCTAAGGCTTGTTGAAAGAGAGAAAGAGAACCAAGCTGGTAAAACCCACTAAAACATAGAGCCAAGCCACCACCCCACAGTCTTCCAAAAGGGACCAATAATAATAGTGAATTCAATAATAGTGAATCTCATCCCCACAAGATGGCCATTCTGAGACGAGGACCATCTCATGCTTCATGTCTTATACATGAGGGACTAAGTGTTTCTCTTTTATTTTATTTTATTTTATTTTTTAATTTTTTGAGGCAGTGTCTTGCTCTGGAGTGCAGTGATAGGATCCTGGCCCACCGCAACATCTGCCTCCTGGGTTCAAATAATACTTTTATCTTGGCATCCAAAGTAGCTGGGACTACAGGCACACACCACCACGCCCCACTAATTTTGTATATTTTTAGTAGAGACGGGGTTTTACCATGTTGGCCAGGTTGGTCTTGAACTCCTGGCCTCAAGTGATCCACCCACCTTGGCCTCCTAAAGTGCTGGGATTACAGGCATGAGCCACCACACCCAGCCTTTCCACCCTTTTTGTTTCAGTGGTGCATGAATCAGGGTTTCCAAGACCAGATTATTCTGTGGACTAGCACCTCATCTATACTTTACAATAAGCGATGGGGACAAAGAGAAACGTGTTTTAAACACTGTCACCAAGAAAGATTTTGGGGGAAAAAAAAAAGGATGTGTTAAAATATGTCGTGAACCCACAAATATGAAATCAGTGTCTCTCTCTTCTATCAGAAAAAAAGATGTGATGTTGCAGATGATGATAAACGTTGTTTGTTGAGAACTGAATATGTGCTAAGTAGTTATGCATATCTCATTTAATTCTCACCATGACTCTGTGAGATAAGTGTTTTATTACCATATTTCATTGAATCTAAAGGTCCATCAATTATAAGATGCGCCATTCATATACTATATTATGACATGCTATCAAACATAAGATGCATCCGGATTTCAGAAATGTTAAAATGTGCCTCTTACTTCAATGAAATAAGAACTTATGCATTCATGCATAGAAATCCTGAAGTAGAAAGATGTTAAGTCACTTCCCCAAGGTTAAAGAGCTGGTTAGTTGTAGAGTCAGAATTTGAACACGACCCTGTTTAATTCCAAAGTCCACATTTTCAACTTCTACACTATAAAATGCTTGTGACTTGTTAGCAATGAAATTGTATGACACAAAGAGGTTTCTTGATCATTGACAGGTGGAAAAATCAAGGCCCGGAGAAAAGAAGCCAGGTTCAAAATAAAATGAGTAGTCAGTGACTCTCTAGTCTCTTGTCCTGTATGCTATTCAAGAGCCGTCACCACCCCACAAGGCCTCCTTACCTTTCAGTCAAGACATAATGGCCCCATCCACAATCCATTAACTGGTCTGAGCGTCCAGTAGGACACTCGATGACATCCAGCATCCACATGTTAGAATTATATATGTGCAACTCCAAGAAAACACTACCTCAAAACCAGCCTAAGCACTCAATGATTTGTTATACCCCAAATTCAAATCTTTCTCCTGCCTCCACTGGGTTTTCTAACCTCTGTAACCTCACTTTTATTTTCTGTAAAAGGTGCTAATAATGGTTCCTCCCCAGAGGATTATTGCAAAGATTAAAATACATATTCCAAATAAATCTCTTAACACAAATGCCTGGCACATAGTAAGTGCTCATTTTATATATACATGTATATATGTGTGTGTGTGTGTATATATATATATATAAAATTTGTTTGAAAGTATTTAAAAGGATGTTCTTCCAAGTTGAAATGTATAATATAAAGATATCATTTCATTTCAGAAATGAATCATAAAACAGTGCTTCTTAAACTTTAATGTCCATCTGAATCCCTGGGGATCTTGTTGAAATGTAGGTTCTGATTCAGCAGGTCTGGGGTGGAGCCTGGGAATATGCATTCCTAACAAGCTTCCAGGTGATGCTGAAGCTGCTGATCCAGGGATGGCACTTTGAGGGTCAAGGGGAATATAAGAGGTATTTAAATTGTCTTTCTATTATGAATTTCAAACACAACATTGCAGTCTCCATATATATTTGTTAAATACCCACTAGGTTCCAGGAGCTATACCAGATACCAGGGAAGTGTGTGATGAGCAAAAGCAGTTATGCTCCCTACCCTTGTTGAGCTTACCAAAAAAAAAAGGTAGAAAACACAGGCATGAAACAAGCAATCACAATCTGATGATGATAGTAAAGGGAAGAAGCAAGGTGTCACAGGAATGCAGTACAAGGTGATTTTACCCAGGCCAGAGTCTTTGATTGCAGAGCAGGGGATAGTGCCAGAGAAGGGCATGATGTAGGTCAAAGGCTGGACCCCCAAGAAGTACTGACTGGGGTGTTCCCTAGCCTTGTTTCAGTGTTTGCCTCTATTCATCATCCCTCCAGATGCTCCAAGCTCCTGCCCAAGACTGCTTGTGGCAATGTACATAAAAGTTTATTTGGGAACTAAGTGGGTACTTAGTAGTACTACTGAATCAGGGAAAAAAAGAACTCAAATAGCCTAAGCAAAAAAAGAGAATTTTTTGGCTCATGTAGCTAGGAAATCCATGGAGGAGTTAGCCTCAGAAATGAAAAATGTTCATGTGTTTTCATATCTCCAACTACTAACAGGCTTCTTTAATGTGACTGGAGCTAATGGTTGAAGTTTGCGAAGCAACATGCCCACAGATAGCACCAGCCTTTTATCCTAGCTAATGACCCCAGAAGAAAAAGAGCATTCCTCTCCAAGCAACTGTATACAATTCCAGAGAAGGGCCACAATGGCCCAGGTGGGGTCACATGCTAACCCCAGAGCCAATAATAGTACTCATGATGGTATGAGGTACTATGGTTGGCCAGATGTAGCTCATGTGACTGTCCCTGAAGGATACTTTCCTTGGAAGTCCCACCAAAATAACATGGAGTAGAGAAGGTAACTCCCCTGAGCAAGGTTCTTGCACATAAAAGGACAGATTTCCAACACAATGTCCATGCAGAATTAAGCTCACTTTTCTTATATGCAACAGCTGAGCCCTAGGAACGAAGCCTGAGTTGGCATATGATACCAAATTAGAGGAGAAAAACCATCACAAGAGTGTTATTTCTTTCTTTAATTTAAATTAATTTGTATTAACTTAAATAAAATTATTTTTAATTATCTTAAATAGTTTTTGTTTTTGTTTTTTGAGACGGAGTCTTGCTCTGTCACCCAGGCTGGAGTGCAGTGGTGTAATCTCGGCTCACTGCAACCTCCACCTCCTGGGTTCAAGTAATCCTCCTTCCTCAGCCTCCTGAGTAGCTAGCTGGGAATACAGGTGAACACCACCACAACCAGCTAATTTTTGTATTTTTAGTAGAGACGGGATTTCACCATGTTGGCCAGGCTGGTCTCGAATTCCTGACCTCATGATCCTCCCGCCTCAGCCTCCCAAAGTGCTGGGATTGCAGGCATAAGCCACCGTGCCCAGCTGTCTTAAATAGTATTTAATTGAATTTAGACACCTGACGTTATTCTCTGGCTTGGAAGCTTAAGATATGATGTTTACTATTCAGAATTCAGCTTAGTACATTTGTTAAGTAACCAGGAACTTTGGATAAGAGATAAGAGGTCCTGTGTAGTTTGTATGTATACTGAAAACACAGAGTATTTTATTTTTCATGAAAGCATTGCATTGGACAGGATCCACTGAGGATTCCCTTCCACTGATACTTGATGACCTACCCTGGCCCCAGCACTGCTGTAGGCCCTAGAAATACAGAATTCCCTGGCAGAGGGGGAGATAGACAAATATATATAATTTCCTGTTATCAAAGGCCAGAAGTGCTCAGGTAGAAGAGTCAACAGAGGAGCTGAACCTTTGCTATGATGGCACTCTCTTTTTATGGCATATGAAGGCATAACCCTTATCATGAAGGGAAGCTCTCAAAGGTTTTTAAGCAGGAGCATGACAAGTTCAGATGTGTGCTTAACAGAGATCACTCTGACTGCTGCATGGCAGAGAATGAACTGCAGAAGAGAAAAGGGACTGAAGGCTGCCTTGGAGGCTTTAGCAACAGTTGAGGTGGAAATGATGAGACCTGAGTCACATGCTCACCCCCTCGGCAAGAGTGTGGATGCGCACGTGATCTAGTATGGTGTGAGATAAAATCAAGACACATTTTGAAGGTAGACTAGACAAGCTATACCACCTAAGTCCTTACAGGGAAGAGACAATGATGCCTCCAATGAAAACATAGGAAAAATCCATGATCCATCCAATAGCCTTTATTAACACATACTTTAGACTGACCTAGAGCTGGAATCTTTTGAAAGGGAGTGGATATTGGAGAATCAAGGGGATCAAGTATACATAATAGACCATCCCACTAAAGAAATTGTATTAGATTTCAACCTTGCATGTTTTAAGCCTATGTAGCCATCATTTTAGGGAAGCTGGGTATTCAGGATAGTATAATGTGGCTATCTGCTTAGCTTTCTGTTCCTACTTGAGCTTTTATCTACCCCCACCCCCAAATCATAGCAAATTGCTACAGGCTAGTTATTTTCTGTAATTGCATAATACAAACACTAACATCTTCAGCAAGACATCAATAGGCTGGAACTTGGTAACATGTGAGTTTCCATCAATCATATTCATCTCTCATATGATATTTCAGAGACTGGCAATTCACTAGCTGGAGCCAGAGATGGTCAGGTTATTTAAGGGCTAATTGGAGTGTCTCTCGCTCCCGGATGCATCTCTTCCTTGGCTTAGATGAGCATGCAGCGGAATTCTCTTTTTGTTTTTCTGCAGTCACATTTAACTCTCTCTCTGGAAGCCAAGCAGATTTAATTGTGTAAACATGAGCAATGGTAATTGGGTAAATGAAGTTGGAAACCAAGGTATGATGTTTTTGTTTTGCTCTGTGAGGAAAAAAAAAATAGGGAGCTTGTTTTTCTATGGTGGCAAACCTCACTGTCAGAATTCTGGACAGACAGTTGGCAGGAGGAAATCCCTTTATGAATTTCTCATCAAGACCCATTTAGCTGAAATATGTATCTGCTGCCTCATGGGTGATGGATCATCCCAGGGGCGCTTTATTGTTTTATTCACCACCAGATCAAGTCTTTCTCTACCCAGGTTCACTTAACTGGGTGAGAGTGAGTCAGGAATTTCCATGAGAATTGCACATGCAGGTAACATGCATTCATTGAAAGAGCCATGAGGATGAATTACCAGAAATGCTCTTAACTTTAGGCTGTGCTGTCAGTGGAAAACCAGATTTTAACAAAATATAAAATACGGAGTACTATTTTTTATGATAAAAGGATTAGTAGTTGCTTCCTTTTAAATGATTATCATTTAAAACTGAGTCTTCCAAATTCTATTTGCACACATTTTTTCCCAAACAATTTGAATAAGAGGAAACTGGTAATTTTTTTGTCCTGTATTCTAAACATTAAAATGGTCCAGCAAGAAAAGGATCTCACCAACTCTTGTTTTTAATGATGATTTTTACTAGAATATTATATTTTATCCATATTTCTCCATCTTTTTTTATTAATGTCACTAGAATTCCATTTCCTATATGCCTGCAGTAAAATTCATTTTCCCAGTTGAAAATTCAAGCAAACCAAAAAGCAAACTTGGCAATGGAGTATGTCCCTCTCACCATACAGATTGCTTTATAAACCAGAACTATTAGAAAGGAGCAGGTCCAAGGTTAATGAGACACTCATTAAAGAGAGAGAATTGCAGAAGCTGATAGTGCTCTGTGCCTGTATTGAAGGAGAGGCTATTGTTATAAGATGTTTGCTGTGCTGATATTGTAAACCACATGACAGATGGGTCAAGTGCTGATTACAGTATTCTAACATTTGGAATAGCAAGTAACATATTTGATAAGCTGGCAAGTTTTTATATATGATTCAACCCACAATATAAAAGCCACGAGAATTCCAAATTGAAAATAATTAAATGAGCTGGAAACAATCAGATACCACACATTTTCCCCCAAAATGACAGATTTTGACATGTTGAAATTCCACAAAGGGAGCAAGAATATTTCCTAGCTCACTTGAACTAATAACGGCCCTTCATCTGCTTTTGCAAAGCAATTAATTGCAGCCTTCTCACAATGTGGAGGTAACAATAAACATGTGTAGGCATCTCAAGCTTTACAGAGATCTGTCCCATAGATTGCTTTATTTGCTCTTATCAGCAACCCTGTAAGATATACAGAAAAGATACTCTCAATTTATAGATGAGGAAACTAAAGCACAGAGAGGTTCAAGTAGCAGATGCAAGGTTATGTAGAAAGTAAGTAACATATGGGGGATGACAAGCCAGATCTTCCAACTATTAATATATCAAGTCCTATTTCTGGTCATCTGTAAGGAAGAAGCAGCTATTAACGTATAGGTGTTCTTCATTGTACGAAGTGTATCTTTTTTTGGTCAGTGCTGCTGCTGCCATCATTCATGTGTATCCATCTGGATAAAGCATCTGGTATTTGCATTCAGCCTCTGAGTGTCTCGGTGGTGGTGGTGGGTGGGGGTTGCTGGTGACACTGGTAAGAGTCCTTGTCGAACAATGTCACATCTCTGTAGTGTTGAAGTATCGCCAAGAAAGCAGCAGCTCTCCATTTGTGTTTTATCATTTTTGCTTATTTGGTTGTTCTTTTCAGAGTTTGTCATCTTACTTGTCACCCTGTGTTAAAGTCACTTTGTCTTTACTTTTTTACTGTCTCTCTTCACCTACCCAAGCAGCTCCCCTGCCACCTCCTGGGCCTCCTCCTCCACCCACCCAAACGCAGACCAGCATGTTATATCAGAGGCTCAAAGGCATGCCTAGGCCAAAATCAAGTACTGTAAACTTTCATCATTCCTCTACTTGGCAGCTTTCTAGTTTAGTTTGCTTTTCTGTTCACCTTTCTTCTTGAAATTTTGTTTCAGTTTGGAACACTAAGCTGAGACTCGGGCTCTCAAGTATAATTTTATAGGTTTTGAGATACTCAAAAGAGAGCATTTATTTCCAAATGTCCACATTTTTTTTTTTGTCTAGCTATGTCTGACATATGCAACATTTTCAAATCTCAATGTCAGCACAAAATAACATTGTTGTTGCATAACATTTTGCATGACAATTTTTTATGTGTTATGAGCTTAATTCTCTTGTATGAAATGGTTCTTAAGTATACTATATTTTTAGTTCCATTTTATCAGTGCTCCAGCTAGTGCAAGCTTGGGGGATAGGAATATTGTAATTCATTTGAAGACAGCAGAAGTGGCCAAAAAAAAAAAAAAAAGTCATTTCTAAGCACAAATTTCTCCTTGACTTCTGTTGGGGAGAGGGAAGAAGTGCTAAAGGATTTTGCACAATGTTTTCTTTAAAGACAACATCTTAGTAGTTCCATTTTGCCATTTAGCTAGTAGTACAGCAGCTATGCAAACAAACAGGAAAATAGTGCAGTGTCTCACTAATGTGGCTCGATCTACAGATGATGGAATCAAGGCTAATTAATAGTAAATGAAAGACTGGCTACATGGGTTAATTGGCAGATCAAGTGTTGTAGATTAAAGAATCCTTAACCTGCTCACTTTAATGGTTTTATGTTCAAGTAAAATTGCAAAGGGTTTTATTAAACATACTGTCTGTATATATACATCAGGCATACACATATCTGTGTACATGTGCAAACACTCATAGAATGGCTGCATGCACATGCACAATTTATGTGTATCTATTGATATCTATTGTAGTCAATCTAAGAGTACTGCCTATTAAAACAAATCTTCAGGTGGTCCTAACTGCAACATCTTGGATTTCTCCAAACATAAAAATTATTGACTTTTTTTTAAGTGCATAAAAATATTGGTAGGAATTATTTATGTATCATATGTCATAAACAGCCAGAATTCCCCTAGATTTGGTGAGTGATTCACCCAAAAGGACAAAGCTCTCTATTTTTAAAGCAAGAGATTTCAAAGATGTGCCCCAGGTGGGATTTCCTGCAGATTTGTATTAATGTGCAGGCTTGTCTGTTACTAGAAAATGTATGTAAGTGTGTGATGTGTGTATGTGGGTGTATGTGTCGAATGGGTAATAAGCATAGGATGAGGAATTTGCAAATTGATGTGTAAATGTGAATATCAACTAATAAAAAATAGTAGCCTGTGCATATTTACTATCAAAATGCAAATACCTCACTCTACACATATTACCCAAAAATATATACACAGTATGTTTCTAGAAATGCCTGAAAGTCTACGAATGAAATTATGATAGTCTATTTATCAAATTACTAACAGGTCAGATGCCCCCAAAAGCACAGAAGTCAATCATGTCATACACTCTTTCTCTAAACACGTGTTGCTCTAGACCAGGCAATAGGATGTCAGCACCTAAGCTCCCACATCTCCTTATTCTGAGTGTTGGTTATTCTCTGCCTAATCCACATGTGTATGTTTCCCATAGCCCCACCTTCAGGCTCTAACCATATCCAGCCACAATTCCATCTGGGTGTGGCAGAGATAATGGAGCTTTCCATTGACTTGAATCCAGGAAGCCCATTTTCACACTAGCCATCAGGCCTTGTTAGACTGAGACTTTCAGCACCTGGCTAATCTTACCCTGTCCCACTAATCACTCTTACATCCCATTTGCTAGAACACCCTTTTTGCTTAGTGTCTCACTGAATTTATTTTTCATTATTAAATCCTAAATTACTAATGACCTGATATGTTCATTACCTACCTAAGAAATGCATAAAAGAATATTAAGAAACTTTTGTTTTTGTAAATTAGCAATCTCTTATGATTTTGTTTAAGTCTGCCTACTTCCTCCCAACCCCTGCTGCCTGCCAGAAACCTTCCTATTTAGTAATAGGTAATTGTTTCTAGCAAGAAACATCCTGAAGCCAAAATATACCTGCTTCAGATGAAAAGATGAAAATAAGTTTTGCCAGTTCTTTTGCAAATATATGTACCTACTTGGGGAATTCTACTAAATGATGTTTATTTCACTATATCCCATGTGCTCTGACTCTGAGGCTTTAAGGTTTGAAGGGGGCTAAACATGAAATACAAGTTCCCCTGGAATTCAAACTGGTTGAATCCAAACAGTTTCATTGGCCAAGAAAACCTTTATGTTTTGGCCAGGCACGGTGGTTCATGCCTGTAATCCCAGCACTTTGGAAGGCTGAGATGGGCGAATCTCCTGAGGTAAGGAGTTTGATACCAGCCTGGTCAACAAGGTGAAACTCTGTCTCTACTGAAAATACAAAAATTAGCCAGGCATGGTGGCAGGTGCCTGTAATCCCAGCTACTTGGGAGGCTGAGGCAGGAGGATCACTTGAACCCGGGAGGCGGAATTTGCAGTGAGCTGAGATCACACCACTGCCCTCCAGCCTGGGAGGCAGAATGAATGAGACTCCATCACAAGAAAGAAAAAGAAAACCTCCTTTATGTTTTAAATATTACTCTTTTCCCAAAGGAAAACAGTTTGTAATTTTTTGGAACATAATGACATTGTCAAACTCATGAACTCAGCTCTAAAAAGAGGGCAAAATAAGCCAGGGTTCAGGTTCTTCTTGAGCTGGGTAAAAATGCAACACTTTCAGTTTAAGAGAAACTAAAAACAAAGAAAACAATTAAGTACACTGTTGCAATTTAACTGATAAAATTTCAATTGTAACAACCAGTAGCACAAACTACCACAACCCATTCAATAATCTACTCCTAACACCCTTTTAACAATTATTATTCCTGACTAATGGCCCAGGCATATCCAATTTTTCTTTTCTGTCTCCTCCCTGGACAACTTGAAGCAGACATTTGAATCTGCATTTTCAAACTGAACGTTCAACATACGCGGGCCTGCAATGAAAAATTACACTGTAGCATTTAATAACTAATCTAAAAAACAAATGTAACAACAATCAATATTAAACTCCTGTTAACCTTCCCACTTCAGGTAGCGTAAATACAATCTAGACAGTGATATAGTACCTTTATGCTGTCTTTAAAGAACATGTGTACAAAATGTCACTAAATTTGAAATGTGCTGTCATAGACCTACTATAGCTTCATATGCAAATTTGAAGCTGGAGCACTGCTTTTTCCTAATATGTATTATAATGATGGTGATAATAATAAAATGGCTTTATGGTTTGCTCACTAATTACATGGCACTTAACATTTGCATGAATTTTGTTTTTAAAAAAACTGATAACTACTCTCAATTTCTTATCCACTAGTTCTAATGGCCATAAAATTAGCCTGCCACTTTCGCTGAATTTTAACACAAACTCTTGTACTACAGAAAATGTAGGCCGATTAATCACTCCTGCCAAAAAGCTTGAAGATACAATACGTCTTGCTGAACTAGTCATTGAAGTTCTTCAGCAAAATGAGGAGCACCATGCAGAGGTGAGCAGGCTTGGTGGGAAGTGTATCTTACTGTACCTTAGCTGAGCTTGCAGAGCTGATTTTCCCATCTAGATTGTGAATAAGATGCCTTAACACCCATTTTCTTTTAACTGGGATTGCAAAGGGAATGAAAGTGGAAGTTTTGCAAGAAGTCTTTGGAAGGTTATTTTGAACAACCAAAAAGTGGTTGCATGTTGTATGTTTCAGCCTAAGTTTTCAGATGTTTCTAGCAACAAACAAATGAGGTGAGTGCTTTTTAATCATTCAAGCAGCATCTGGTTATCATTGTCCAGAACACAAAATATTTTTTGGTTTTTTGTGATTGTTTTTGTTGCCACCACTGTTGTTTTTATTAGTAGTTATTTGGTGTGTGAACAAGAGACCTTCTTTCTCAATTTATTTCTGTAACTTACTCTGCTTGTACTAGAGTCTTCTTTTTTTTTTTTTTTTTTTTAAATCTTAGATTGCCTGGGTTGTTAAACACAGTGATAGAAGCAAATTATTCTGTGTTGTGCAACTTGTCGATTCTCCAACATACATCTAAATAAATATAGCTTACTTTTTTTTAACAAACCACTATCAAAATGATCCTTTTGATAATAATTATAAACCAAGGGATTTCAAGGCTAACTAAATCCCAAACCTATAAGGACTTAACCTAACACTTTCAAGAAAAGATTCCAAAATTTCATGATGGTTAAATGGTTATATCAATGCTCATCTCAAAATTGAGATTTAAAATCATCTCTCTTAAAATAATCTTTTTGAAAATGGCATAATTCTCCCCCATCTCTACACTCAGATTTACAACAAAGGGGAAAAATGACATTTCCTAAAAGTAATTTCTCAAGTACCTAAAATGACCATTCCATGACTAAATGGAAATTGCCAGTATAGTTAAATAATACATAATACACCATAAATCCAACCATCCCGACTAATGCCTGATTGCATATTTAAATTTCCTCCCTGTTTTTCTACTATTTTATTCAATCTTGGCTGATCGTGGCAGGGGAAAGAGGTATGTGACTAAACCGAATGAACCAGCCACCTGCTGTCATACTTTGTGCATGCCCTTCCAGTACCATGTCTTCTAATGGGACTTTTCCTGGTGCTCCTGCTTTCTAACACTGACCCAAGGAATGTAACAGCAACTTCCAGTGGACTGCTTGTGAAATGGGTGACCCTCTACATCAGGGTCAATGTGGGTGATTCTCCTGTGCGTGCATGAAGCAATTGATATACTTAACAACGACTGCAGTTACATCCCAATACAACGCCTCCTTCCTGCCTTGATTCTGTCCTTAGCCTGGTGTAGTTTCCTATGTCTGTCTGTACTTACCTTTATTACAGCAGATGGGTACCAAACCGAGTAACCAGTAGCTCGCCGGAGTGATACTAATCTTCCTCAACAACCGTCTCTATGTGAATCATATATACAGTATTTATATATAGAGAGAGTGCTGAAGAATTTTTTCCCTGAAAACCCTCAGAGAATGGGGGTAAGACCTCTTGAGGCAGGTAGAACTAATTCATACAGCATCTATCCGCAACGCACAGCCATGAGTGATAAGGAAAAGCAAATCGATAACCTCCAAACATGTAAACAATTAAGTGGGTTAGAATATTTTTCCTATGCTATCCTATAGGATGTTCTTTTCAGACTGCAGGCATCTAGGGTTCCGGTGATGGTAAGTGTGTTCTTCTCAGGTGTCTTCAAAGTCATCTCCAGAGGCATGGAGGGGCTCCAGCCTGCCCTCCTCTGATCTGAGTGGTTGAGGCTCTTCCCATGATGCTGGACAAAACCCACACATTCTTGAAGACATAAATACAAAGAGGACAGTTTTCTCAGTCACAATTGTGCTTTTAAGTGAATCAGAGGAGAAGAAAAATGACAGATATACTTGATCTATAATCACGTTATTTTTGGAGGCTGCTAAGGGCTAAGAAAGGATGTATATTTTTCTAAATTACTCAAAAGAAACACCAAAAGAGGGCTTATATGCTAAACAAGGCACGTTTCACTTTTCCAAAAAGCCCTTTTTCACTGTGTTAATCCTTATCCTAAACTGCCCTAATAACCATCATCACAAAATGTTTTAATCTTATCTATTCAAAAGCCATTCCAAGCAAATAAATAGGGTAGACATCAACTCAATTCCCATTACCAACTTTAAAACTTAGTAACGAAAACTTCAGCATACTTTGGAGTGCCTGAGACCAAATTTTCTTTTAGATAAATGTACAGAATTCTTTCCAAAATTAATAATTTTACCCAATCACAAAATCTTCTCCATCAATCAAAAGCTACCTATTGAGCATCTTCTATCTGCTGAGCAGCGAGGCAACTACCTTGGTGCTTTTTGAAAGACAACTAGGCATAGGACAGCCTGTCCTTCAAACAACAGAACACAGGGTGTCCAGGAGCTTAGGCTCTGTGCCAGAGAAGTTTGACTTTGAATCCCAGCTTTGCCTCTTCTCTTCCAGGATAACTTCTCTCATCCTGTAAAGTGTAGACAACAATAGATGGTCATTGTTAGAGTGGAAGGCTACGTTCAGTAAAGCAACTGGTGTTATGCCCGGCACAAAGTGAGCACCCCACAAAGGCTGGCTCTTGTGTTGCTAGGAACAAATTGCTAAGGAAACAAAATATAAGAATATCTAATTATCAAAGTGACAAAACCTGTGTGGAAAGTACCAAATGAACAGAATAAACAGAATGTGTTGAGAGCAGATTCATTTCAAGGTGCAGTGGACCAGAAAGGCACTGCCACCTGTTCTCAACTTTCACTTACAGATTGAAATCACGTGGACAGCTCTTGAAAATTCAGATCCCCAGGTCTTGCCCCAGCTCAATTTATTGGAATCTTCCAGGGAGGTGCTGAGCATGGGTAATTTTTAAAAGCTGCCCAGGTGATTCCAGTGTACAACCAGGGTCAAGACTGGCTAGAGTACAGTAGAAGATGTAGCATTACCTCTGGCACACTAAACATGGGGTTTTTCTTCCCCAGAAGAAAAAGTACGACAATTGTTTTCTACCGATCAATACTCACTACCATGTTCTCTGGGTGCTCAGTAAACTAAAAAAAAAAAAAGAAAAAGAAAAAGAAAAAAAAGACTAAATCCTAAGCTTGGATCTTGGCTGTGTGGCCATGCTGTTTGGTGGTACCACTCAAATCAAAGTAACTAGTAGGCTTGCCTCCTCCACCTAAAAAAAAATAAATAAAAAATAATCCTTAAAGACATTTTAAATTCCAAGATAAAGTAATTAAATGTCCCAAGGAAAGAAATCTCTCTAGCTAAGAATACATCGTATGTACACATATGCAGTATATGGTAGCAGTGGTCACATTTATCTCTTAATTGCAGCTTAACTCTGTTTCCAGAGTCTAATCTATTCACAAACATACACACACAAATTATGCCTTCATGTATGGTTGCTACACCTTCCCAATCTCTCTCTATGTATATGTATGTATATGTATATATGTATTGTGGTATCTAGATGAGTACATATATACATGTTAGTTTGTGTGCAAAATATACAGTGCGTTTGATGTAGACTGTACCCCTAAAGCACACATCTTTGTCTTTGAATAATGAAAAACTCTGGGTAAGTATTTAGTAGCCAAAGTATAACTCCTTATTCTCCTTATTGTCTTTGGAAAAGGTTTATAAGACTTTAGATGCCCATGAACATTGTGAGTTAGCTCAAGTACAAAAATAGCATTCACCTGTATAAGCAAGCATAAAATAAATATTTTTTAAGCCTGGCCTTTCCCAACCCAGTCACACAGATTCTGTTCATTTAATTGGAATTACACTTTGGCTTTCTGGCTATTACTGCCCTTGCTAGAATGATTTTATTCTTCTTGGAGAGTCAGGTTTGATTACAAGGTTTTGAAAAGAATTCCTTGAATGTACAAAAATAGTTCTGGTCCTCACTTATTCTACAGTCCCCAAATTTAAATTCTCTTGGTTCATTAGATACCTAAACTGTTCTACCAGACTCCAATAGCAATGATTCATACAACAGTAGTCATCGTTCTTTGCAGGGCTATTAATATCTAAATGATTATTAATGCAAGGATGGTAGATAGTTGCTCAATAATATATTAAATTACAATGAGGGACTAAGTTCTCTATAGATCGTAGAAGTGGCACTTCTTATGACCTCTGGTTTGCAACTTTTAAGTAAAAAATTTGGTAAGAGGTCCTGCACGGTGGCTCATGCCTATAATCCCAGCACTTTGGGAGGCCGAGGCAGGCAGACCACCTGAGGCCAGGAGTTTGAGACCAACCTAACCAACATGTTGAAAACCCATCTCTACTAAAAATACAAAAAAAAAAAAAAAAAAAAAAAGCCAGGTATAGTGGCAGGCGCCTGTAATTCCAGCTAGTCAGGAGGCTGAGGCAGCGGTTGCAGTGAGCCAAGATCGCACCATTGCACTCCAGCCTGGGTAACAAGAGCAAAACTCCGTCTCAAAAACAAACAAACAAACAAACAAAAATTGCTGATGAGAGCCAGATATGAGATTGGGTTAAGAAACTTAAGAAACTTTTAATTTCAAACATTCGAGCTTCGTTTTTTTGTTTTGTTTTGTTTTTTCCTGTCATTCTAGGGCAAATCATGTCTGGGGAGGCAACTCAATCTTCCCAGTAACTTTTCTTGGACTCATCCTGAAGATGTAAAAGTTAATTGAATAACTAAAGAATAAGTACTAGCCAACATTTTGTGTAACTATGTGAATTTTTCAAATATCTGGAATCAGGATTGATGAGAATCAGCCTTCCACATAGGGGTGGAGATGGAACTTCATCCAGCAAGTTCCAGGATTTAGATGGTCTCTGCCTAAAAGACTGGTGGCTGGGAAAGTTCTGGGGGTGGCATGGAGGGCTACTTTATCTACTGGACTTAGCTAGGTAGTCAGTGGAGTAAGCCCTAAACCCCAGGGCGCTCATCTGCAGGTGGTAAAACTACAATAAAACCTCATCGGTTCAGACTCAAATATTGGAATCTGTGACAATTCAATTGCAGATGTGACTCTTTTAATTTTTCTTGTGTAATATATTTGACTTGATCTCAACTTTCTCAGGAAATTCTAATGACTCTTCTTACAAGTTAGAGGAATCCAATACCCTTTTTCCATCTTAGGATCTATGAAATTAAATCTACTGTTTCTTTGACTTCAATTTATAAGTCAACTTACCTATAAAAAACTTTTACACTTATGATGCATTAATAACTAATGTAGACTTAATGAATACTTTTTACTTTAGTGTCCAATTATAGGCTACATTCAAAAACAGTAAAAGGATATCTCTTTTTAGAAAGTCCAATAAGTTAGGCTTTTTCTGCTGACAGGCCAGCATCTCCCCTCTCACGTTACTCTGAATCAGTGAGGTTTTACTGTAAATTAAAATGGAAACAGCAGGTGTCTATTTCCAGCCAAGCCAACCTTGCAGAATGGTCCATGACTTGATTTTTTTCATTTAATTTGCAAACCAGCCACATGTTGATAAAGGAGAAGTAAGTAAAGTGAAATCTGGTGAAAGAAGAGAGGTGGACCCCTATTCTGCCTCCTAGTGGCTGTTAGAATATCCCTCTAATAACTAATAGATCACAAAAGAGCTTGGTCATTGAACAAACCCTATCATTTATGGAATTATTTCCATAATCATCTTTCATATTTTCAAATGCCTTCCCATCTTTTTTTGGTGAATGCTCCGGAAAGTGTTTCCAATGTAAATACTTTGCGGCATTGAATGGGGATGTGGGGGACCAGAAGGGGCTGGCAATTTGTTTTTGTTTTTCTGCTCTCTTTGAAATCGGCAAAACAGGGCCTGTTGACACTGCCACTCATTCTGCATGCTCCCTGCCAGAAATGATTAGTCAACATGCATGCATGCCTTTGAATTGAATTCACATCTGGCTCAGTCTGATGTGAATGTCACCCCCTGAGACCCCGCACAATGATTTCCAAGGGCCCATGTGCATGAAAATGAGTTACTTCACTGATATTTTTTGGTTTTCAATGTACATATGTCTCCAACCCCCAGAAAAATAAGTCCTGATCTTACTCAGTGTTTTCTAGCCTAAGCCTGATCTTTCCTCCAGACTGGATACAAAACCAAAGGCTCCTTGCTTAAAAAGATTTCAACTCAAAAGTTTTGTGACAATTGCAACAATGGTTTTCTTTGACTTAGTATGAAATAGGAGTAACATTTCCAATGTATAGGAAACGTGAGTTCTTGAGTTTTTGTATGAGACCATAGACAAGCCCCAGATATGTAGATATAAGTGAACAATAATTGCAAATTTTCAAGTTAGACCAGCAGAAAACCCATAAACACAGTGAAGAAACTCCCAGATTTTAATACCTTAGAGCAAGAACTAGCCAACAGCAATGACAAAGAGCATGACTCAAAACGTACTGAGTTATTGTAAATTGAACAGATATTCCACGTCTGTCATTTCTACTGCAGCATCCTCTGACCCACAGGTCAGAATAAAGGCTCTCTATGGCAGGCCTGGAATCACACAAAGCACTGCCTTAGACACTTAGCGCCCAAATTGTATCAAAAATTCTGTTCTCTTTACAATAAAATTACCAAACCCTGCTGGATGCACCATTAATTTTGAACAGTGAGGGCTAGAGTTCACATCTTATATCCGAGAAAGAAGCTCATCACCTCTTTGTCTGTTGTTTTTCTGCCAAATTTCAAAGGCCTTTGCGTGGTGGTCAGATTTAATGGTGGAGCATGCAGAGACGTTCCTGTCACTCTTTGCAGTAGACATGGATGCAGCCTTAGAGGTGCAACCTCCAGATACATGGGACAGTTTTCCACTGTTTCAGCTGCTGAATGATTTTCTCCGTACTGACTGTATGTATTATCTTTGACTGTTTGACTTTCCTAAGTAGTGTGCAGATAAACCAATTGCTAAGATGTCTTTATCCCAAGCAGACTACAGGCTTGACATAGCTCTTCATGGTTTTATTATTGTTAACCCCCCACCCCAAAAAAGAAACATACATCTGAAGGATATTCCCTTTCTTCCAAAAAGTGTCCTGCTCTAGGGAAGCTCTCTCTTAACTAGACAGAATAACCTGAGAGTAACGTGAGAAGAGGCATCCATTTTTTGTATATTTTATTGGCTCTCAAATTAATTAACCTCTTCATATTTTGCAATTTTTATCAAAAGATGCTTTCTAGATGAAAAAAAAAATCCAGCTGAATAACATGTCAAGCATTTCAGAACTATGTTATAGCAACAACAGCCATAAAATAGACCTTCCTCCCCAGAGAGGGTGATAAAGGAGGGCAGAGTATAAAGAATGTTCTTTCTTCCTAGTAACTTAATGGGAGGAAGGGAAGTGGGTGCAAGGAAAACAGAAAAAAAAAATGGTGCGAATTGTTGTTTTTGTTGTTTCTTAAAGTAGCGTGATCGTTTTTGCTTTTAGAAGATCAATACCAAGGGGTAAAGTGTTTTTGAATTCCATTTCAATGTTTTTATGTACTTTTTTCCTTCTCTTCTCTTTTTGGCTTCCTTAGAAGCAGTATATTTAATGTAGAAGACAATCAATCTTCTGTATGTGTGTGTTGTACATTGAAAAAGTAGCTGTGGGTTCTTAACAAGCTTTTGCTTATCTGTCCTAGATAATTTGCGCAATGGAAAATTTCACAAACACCTGCAAGACCTGTTTGCCCCACTTGTTGTTAGATATGTGGATCTGATGGAGTCCTCAATTGCACAATCCATTCACAGGGGCTTTGAGCGGGAGTCATGGGAACCAGTCAAGTAAGGAAACCTTTTTTGATACCATCGGAGTTTGGGTACAAATGGCTAGAGAGTAATACAGAAATGGATTAATGATGTCATATGGGTTTCATTGTCAGTACAGACAGAGAGAAACACCATACATTTCTTCTACTATGATGCTCATAGCTTCCTTGCCCAAATGGCAAGAGGGTGGGGGATGGAGGAGGTGGGCAGGGTGCAGGAAGAGGTTGAAAAAATGTTTTATGAAATGAAATCTCTTATTGCACAAGATAAATAAGGAAGAAGGAATATAAACTTGGCTGTGATATTTGTGTGGTATGTCTTACTCTAATCGTGTTATCTCTAGGAATCAGTGTTTCCCAAAGTGTGTTCGGTAGGGGTCTAGGCAGGGAGGTCAGCAAACTTTTTCTACAAAAGGCCGTATAATATATACTTAGGCTTTTGGAGCCGCATAATCTCTGTCACAACTCAACTCTGTCATTGTAGTGTGAAAGCATGAAAACAGTCATAGACAGTATGTAAAAGAATGAGGGTAGCTGTGTTCCAATGAAACTTTGTTAACAAAACAGGTTCGTAGTTTGCCATTCCCTGGTCTAGGCCTTTTAGATGCACCTTTTAAAAAAACCTTTATGGCCAAGTATGTTTAGGAAACAATACCTACTCCACTGACCTAGAATTTTGTGTAACTCTGTTTAACCCAGATTTTCCTAAAAGTATTTGACCACAGTGTGCTTTTTTTTAAATGGGACATATACCCTGCAGGATAAATTATGGGAAATCTTGTGGGTTGCAAGTTTGTCAATTTCCACAAATGCTTGGCAAATTTTAGGTCTTATTTGAAAATGTTTGGCAGGCTTGGTGCCATCTTCATTCCCCAGATGGGAAGAGGGCTTGACTTGAGGCTCCAGAGGGTCAGTCTCAGACTCCCCTTTCTGAAAAACTAGAGACTCCTATATGGAGAGTTTGGTGGTTATGGTTTGATGGTTTGAAAAGCTCCAGTAAAGCCTAGTGTTGGATTTGCCCTATTAGTTTCCTTCCTTTTTTTTTTTTTAAGGAAATCATTTTGTTCATGCTAGTCTTTTACATCTTTGGGATGCAGCAAACAGTATGGAGTAAAGTAGAGGGATGTTACAAGCACATTTTAGGAACTCCAGAACAAATATTCATGAGGCCTTTCCTCAGTTTGGAAGCGTTGACTTGCAGCCTATTTTAAGGCAGTTTTCTGAACTGAGACCCTCCTCTAATGTTACACTGTATAAGGCTCTCACTGATAAATTGATGCAAAATAGGCTTTTCTGCCCCCCTTCCACATCTGAGCCACAAGAGAAGTTTCCCTATTGAGAGGAGGTTAATAACCAGTAGCTCTTCCTTTGTGAATACCAAGAAATTTAAATTTTAGTTTGTTATTCTTCAGTTTATAACAGTCTCTGAATATGGCCCTACTGACTTTTAACTCATGAGGATAGAACTGGGTCCCTTGATGGAAAGTTATTAATGAGAGACTCTATTTTTTTTTAATGTTCAATACAATCAAGACAGTTGTGCTGGAGAATAGCTATTAAGAGGAAAAGGTTAAAATGAGTAAAATTTACATTTTAAAATAACAGTGGTCTTGAAATAACATTTACTTACTTGCATTTAAATACAGAGACTACTACTAGTAACACATGGAAGAGAACGATTGGTATCCTTCACTATTCCTTCAAGAGCCCTAGGTTTAGTGCCCCGTCTTCCATTTACTAGCCAGAAGTCAAGGGTTCAAATCGCTATGAACTTGTTTGCTCCCCTGCAAAACTGAAGTTTTCAAAATGTACCTATCCGGTGTCTGAGAATTGTCGTAAAACCTTGTGATAATGTCACTAAGTCATTTTATAATCTGTTTAATTTCTTAAAAGTCAAACACGGCTGGGTGCAGTGACTCATGCCTGTAATCCTAGCACTTTGGGAGGCCAAGGTGGGCGGATCACAAGGCCAGGAGATGGAGATCATCCTGGCTAATACGGTGAAACCCCGTCTCTACTAAAAATACAAAAAATTAGCCGGGTGTGGTGGCAGGCACCTGTAGTCCCAGCTACTCGGGAGGCTGAGGCAGGAGAATGGAGTGAACCCAGGAGTTGGAGGTTGCGGTGAGCCAAGATCACTCCACTGCACTCCAGCCTGGGTGACAGAGCGAGACTCCATCTCAGGAAAAAAAAAAAAAAAAGAAAGAAAAAAAGTTAAACACAGGAATGCTACTTCTTTGGGGGCATTAAATATTCTTAATACTATCAGAAATAAAGATAGATTCAAAATCATCTTCATACCTGCAAGTCTTAGTCTAGGAATGCTTTCTTGGGAATTTTTTTACCAATTAAAAAAATAAAATTTGAACCCTTGCATGGGCAATTTAAAGGTCTGCAAATTGTGAATAAAGAAATAATAGTTGTGAACAATAACCTGAGAATTATGCAGATATGTGTGTGTTTTTTAGTAGCTTTTTGCTATCCAAAATTGTGCTGTTAGTGAATATGATTGTGGTTTGTTCAATTCATGCTAAATAGTATATGCCTTTCAGAGTACGTGGAGATCTTTTAAAGTGCCAACTAAGGGCTGGGTGTGGTGGTTCACACTTGTAATCCCAACACTTTGTGGGGCCAAGGCGAGAGGATCACTTTGAGGCCAGGAGTTCAAGACCAGCCTGGGCAACGTAACCAGACTTCATCTCTACAAAATAAAAAAAAGTAGCCAGGCATGGTGGCACAGCATGTAGTCCAAGCTACTCAGGAGGTTGAGGTGGGAGGATTGCTCGAGCCCAGGAGTTCAAGGTTGCAGTGAGCCATGATCCTGCCACTGGACTCCAGCCTGGGGTGATAGAGTGAGACCCTATTTGTATTTTTACAAAAACAAAAACAAAAAAACAAAAAAATAAAAATAAAAAAAACAAAAACAAACAAACGAAAACAGTGCTAACTAAAATATAGGCTACAACACACATTGTATCAGCCGATTTTTAAACAGAGTATGGATGCCATGGGACAGCTTTGCAGAATGGAATAAAGCGGAGTGTAAAAAAGAGCTTGGAGACATGCTGTGTGCTAAGGGGAGTGAGTCTCTCTATGCTTCCTACGATGTGAATAGAAATAAAATGTGAACTTCCATCTGACTACTTATTGGTGGGTTGATGAAGAAGCAGATTCGTTTCTCTTCTTGGATTTTTTTTCCAAGTGAAGAATGATCTTTTTGGCATACTTCTCATCAAGCTCACCCCAAAACAAGAAACTAACTTAGGTAAATAGATTTAGTTTGCTCAGTGTTTTCCATTTTTGCCACATAATCTTCCAATACACACATACATACACACACAGAGCCTTTCTTTCAAACAATTGTTATCCTCAAATAGTTCTGTTCTTCTACTTTTCAAAATTTATAAGCACCTGGTTATAAGTAAAATGAGAAATGCATTATGATGTTTACTTCAAAATAACTAGCATTCAAAATACTGAAGAAAAATAGCAATCTGACAAGAAAATACTACTGATGTATTGAGTTTGCTAAAAAGGGAATTAAAAATATTCTTTATCCTTCAGATTTGCTTATTTCAAAATATGGCCCTGTAAAAGAAAATAGAGATATCATCATTTAAGCTTGTTACAATTGAGGTTATTTAAGATGAATAACAAAAACAACAACAACAAAAATAATTGAAGTTATTTGATGGAAAGGGTAAAATGGCTGAGTCCTATGGCAGCCTTTCCCTAAAAAGACAGTCTTCCACCTCTTCAAAAAGAGAAAAGGGAGGCTACATCTCTGTTTCCATTGAGCCAGACACAGTCATGGTTAGAATCTCTATGAATTGGTGGAAAATGTCATCTCATTGCTTCTAACCACAGCTGAAGATAGTCAGCTTCTCAAAGACAGTCCCAAGTTGTCAATAAAATCTGGAGCCCATGGCCCTCTCATTGGTTTCCACCTGGACATGTAGTAGGGTCACCACTCACAGTTGGGCAGGTTGCTCACAATCCTTCTGGCAGCTGTGAATAAGAGGTTTTGGTCCTAATGAGAAATGGACATTTCCATCAACTCTTCAGTGTTAGCTCATTGGTAATAAGCCATGGTGGCCTTCAGTATGAAAGAAAACCCAGAAAGCAACTCATTCAAAGTCTTACCGAGTCTAGTACCTCTGCCACCCTTGCCTACTACCTTTTCCCTGACAGATGGTCACTCAATCTTTACTTAAACACCTACAAGCATGAGGAATCCTTGGCTACATGGTTGTCCACTTCAGGTTAGGACTGCCCTGAGGTAAGAGCAAGGACTTAACTCTGGACGTGGGGTTCAGAAACCAGACCAAATTGAGAACTAGTAAAACAAGGATGGGGCAAAAGTGGCTTTCCATAAGACATGCCCACCAGTGTGCCATGTCAGTTTTCCATTGCCATGGAGTTACCGCTCATTTCCATGTCAATGACCTGATGACCCAGATGTTCCTACCCTTTGCCTAGAAATATCTTACATAAACCTCTCCTTAATCTACATGTAATTAACAGCATGTGTAAATATGACTACACAACTGCCCTGAGCTGCTACTTTAAGCACACTGCCTGTGGGAAAGCCCTACTCTGCAGGAGCAGTCACAGCACTGTAATACCACTGGAGTTTTTATACTACCACTTCAATAATATCAGCTCACCCTTGAATTCTCTCCTGGGTGAAGCCAAGAACCCTCATGGGCTAAGCACTACTTTGGGGCTTACTTGCCCTGCATCAGCTCTGAATGGTAGAATTAAACACTGCTTCTTAATATATGCACACTGTAAAATCCAAGATTCTCATTTCTCAAAATGCACTTTCTCACTCTGCCTCAGATATGCATACAAAAAGTATTTTTAAATGTCACTTTCCAAATAGTCATAGATGTCAATATCTTTTTTTTTTTTTTTTTTTTTTGAGACGGAGTCTCACTCTGTCGCCCAGGCTGGAGTGCAGTGGTGCTATCTCGGCTCACTGAAAGCTCTACCTCCCAGGTTCAAGCTATTCTCCTGCCTCAGCCTCCTGAGTAGCTGGGACTACAGGTGCCCGCCACCATGCCTGGCTAATTTTTTGTATTTTTAGTGGAGACGGGGTTTCACCATGTTAGCTAGGATGGTCTCGATCTCCTGACCTCGTGATCCACCAGCCTTGACCTACCAAAGTGCTGGGATTGCAGGCATGAGCCACCACACCCAGCCATCAATATCTTTTTTGAAAATAAGTTTTATTGTATATATTTAAGATATAAAACATAATGCCATAAGAGACATATGTAGTAAAATTGTTACTATGGTGAAACATATTAGCATATCAATCATCTTACTGATAATAAACAATCAGACCAAAGACACCTTAGCAATATGCAGGTGGCCTGGTGTCAAATAGACAAGTAATGTACTTGGTGTCAGATCTCACGATTCTGCCAATAATTTGCTGGGTGATCTTGGGCCACCAAGTTTTCTGGGTTGAGATGCTCCCTCAGTTCACCTCCCTGAGGTTCAGTGTCCTACTTTGTCAAACAAGGACTTTGAATAACCAAAGCTTTTCCAAAGCTAACATTCCTGAAAATATCACTCTCCATATTCAGACACATATACACATTTGATCATCATTGCCTCCCTAATACCTACAACAAGGCCTGGAACATAACAGGTACTCAATAAATGTTTGTTGATTAATTGCCATATTTGTTAAAGAACCCACACAGGCTGAAAATTATAAGGATGTAATGGGAAAACTATGGGGATGTTTCCCCAGATGAGGGTCTCAATCTAGCTGGGTCTGAGCAACTTACACACAAGAAAAATGACTTTATGAAATGTCAAAATTATGAAAAAAGAAAAATGACTTTATTTGCCAATGTACAAATTTACAAATACCATAAGGAAAAGTTATGAGGACACAAGAGTAGAGGGGAATCAATTTCCACTAAAGGGTCATGGAAAACATAGCTTGAGGGCAAGATTTCAAAAGGGGTAGGAATGCTGGGAAAGAGGATGTCCAAAGGTAGAAATACGAGGGAGGCAGAGCATGCAAACGCTGAGCTTTTGCCAGCATGGATCATAACAAAGGCAAGCCATAAAGTTGGAGAGATGTTTGGGAGATTCTAAAGTCCCATGAAGTCTGAAATTTTTTTCTATAGGTGATACATTCTCAATGGGGGCTTTACAGCCCATAAATTGGTGAAAATTGACTCGGGCGAGAGGGCGGGGCTTAAAAACATCTTACTCTTTTTACATATAAAGCACAGATCTACATATAGTACATAAACAGATATTCTATATATCTGTGGTATTAAATTTTCATGGAGAAGGAAGTTGTGAGGCAGGATGATAATGAGTAAAAGATTGTAAAATACTGCTCTAGATTCTAGGAAGATATTAGAGAGTGCTCCTGCCCCAAAGCAGGCATTGGACCTAAGAACAAATACTGACAGAGGCTTCAGTCCTCAGAGCACTAAGAAAAGACAAGATGTACTGCATATATGCATGCAACAACTGATTCATAAAAGTAGAAGGCATTTCGTGTCTTAAACCCAACCCAATCCGTAAATCTAAAGTCGAAATCTTTGAGAAAGACACAACAACATCCCTTCTGCATGGAGTCAGTGTCTTGATTAGAATCAATTCTAGAAGCAGGAGTGACTTCACCTCCACTCATTTCCATCCATAGAAGTGATGAGACATGCACACATCTGTGACATTCATCCATGTAAGAATGAGTAGATGAGAATGTTTCTAAACCATCCACGGATGGGCACTTTGGCCTAAATGGAAGCTATTCTTTTTCAAGAGTCTCCAAAACGAATGAAAGAGTGTAAATTTTAATGCATATAAGTTGTTAGGATTGCAATTCATACTCCTTGTACTATCCAGAGATATCCAATTATGATTCTCTCAGAGATGCATGACTAACTTGTTTTAAGGTAGCTGCTAAAAGAGCCCTCTTTAAAGTAATAATTCATTATAGTCATCAGCAGTTCCAGGAGCCTCATTGGAACTAAGTGCTACTTGAAAATTCCCCCTTTTCACATGTATATTAGTAAAATATTATGCTTAGAATTACCTCCTTGATTATTTATGTTAATATCCAAATGAAGTATTAGTAACACTAGTAATACACTACATTATTTTTCTAAGAGCAGAAATATCAAGCATGTTTCATCCTTTTGAAAGTAGAGCATTATAAAATGTCACATGAAGGAAATGTTTCTATGAGTCCAGTGCAGTAGTCCAGCTGAAATGTCATATTTTACAAATACAATATGTTTTGATTAATAGAAGTTTTTTTTTTATTTTCATGTGCAAAATGAAGCTCGCTTCTAATTTGTGTACCCGCCACCCGCTAATATGTTTAAATTAAATTGCTTTTGCATACGTTTGTATGTTATTCACTCCTAGCTACTTTTAATTTGCTCAGAATTGACATTTTAACTTTCCAGGCTGCCATCTCTAAGATCTTCTAATTCCTTGATCATTATTCAGTGTGTGTATCATTTAATGATCACATTTGCTTATATAGGCTTACACATGTCTCAGTGGAAATCGCCAACGGTTTTGTTACATGGCAGTGTTTAAGACTGAGAGCCACCAGGGACTGAATTCAAAGGCAAATTCCCCAGTTAAACAGAGACACATAAAAGGAAAAGTTCCATTTTCCCTTCTATTTAATAGTCATATAGTTAATCTTTTCTTGACCATTCCCACAAGAGCACCCTTTAGTTTCAAGTAGAGATGTATAATTGGCTTTCCCAAAACGTGAGGTGTAAAGGACGAATCTATGAGACACCTGTTTTGATTACGGAAGAGAATTCCAGGTAGACAATTTCGCATTCTAGGTTTTTCAGTCTATGAGCCAGAGCTATATTGCCATTGTGAAAGAACAATTTGTTTCTAGAGGGAGACAGGCGTTCAGGTGATCTTCAAGGTCCAGAATTTCTGACTTAGCAGAAGGCATGTACCCACCCCCACTCCCCCACCCCGCAACTTCCCCATTCCCCAACTCCCACACTCCCCTACTCCCCTACTCCCCCACTTCCCCACCCAAGCAAGCCCAGAGGCAGCTCCAGCTCTTGCAGGAGTCCTGTTAGTCAAACACAGCTTGCCCAGGGCAGAGCTGCTTTGGCAAAACTTGCTCTTCTCCTGCAAGATCCAAAAAGAGAACCTCAAGTCCTTTGCCAAAGTGCTGTCAACTTCACTTAAACAGGAAGGCTCCTCTCAGATGCAGAGTTAGGCTGGGCTCTACCGTGCCAGTGACTTTGGCTGGATGGAACACCCTTAAAATGCCACTACTGAGACACACGGTGCCAGCCTGTGGAGCCGTGTATGACACAGTCCTTCCAAAGAAATACAGTTGATTCAAATTGGGGGTTTTGTTTTGTTTTATTTTCTCCCTCTACTTACAAAACCATCCATCTCTCTTCCATCACATCAGTTGATCCATCTTTGTCCAAAAACAAAAGGCTGATACGAGGTAATATTTTTAACTTTTTAGTCACTTTTAACTTATTTTAACTTTTTACAGAAAAATACACAACTTGATTAATTTTTACAAATTGAACACACACCCATGTAAGCTATCACACAGATCAAAAAGCAGAACCTCTGCAGAAGTCCCTGTCATGCCTTCTCCCAGTCCCTGTCCCACTTCCAAGGGTAACTGTTATGGATATAAAGCCACAGTTTACATCCACTTTTGGTCAAAGAGTCTAATACAAGAGCTGAATTGGGGATTGTTTTCATTTCCTTGGTTTCTGTTTCTGTGTATAAACATTTCTGCATTTTTATTGAACTTAGTTTGGGAGAGACAGTTTCTATTTTCTTTAAATGTTCTATAAAATTATTCAAATCTGATCCTTCTTCTTGATACAATTTTGTAATTTCACCATCAACTGACACTTCATTGCCCATATACCTGTCTTTAGAAGTAGCAGTTGGAAAGAGTTTGGTTTCTGTACATCACCATTATATGTGTCTCCATGTGGGTGAACTTCCTACTCTATTTGATATCTAATGTCTGATTGAGAAATATGCCTCCATCAACAATAATTTGTTTTAAAAATAAGAAAATTGAAGCGCTCCACCATTTCTATCAATCCCAGTGACTTCACAGCAACCCCAGCCCCAGCCACACCAAGAATTCCAGGAACTTCAAGTTCTTAGCATGAGAAAAGTTCTAGACTCTTATGGCAATGGATATGGAAACCAAAGGCCCCTCCCAAAGGCATGTGATCATTGTGTATGGGTGCTCCGCAACTGTCCGCACTTTTAAGTCACTGTGTGGTTAATTTTTTTTTCCATTAACTTTTGTCATTTCTCTGGATACAGAGTCACACCACAGCTTCCCATCTGTAAGCTGCTTTCTGAAGTGTGTCGCTTGAGTTTTTGCTGTTGTCTTGCTCTGGACTTGGTCAATTTATTTACAATTGTCGTGTGCTTCTGCCACATCTGCATTGTCACTGTGATGGTATTTTTTCTTTCTGTCTGTTTCTTCCACAGGAGTTTAACCAGTAACCTACCCAATGTGAACCTACCCAATGTGAACCTTCCCAAAGTACCAAATCTACCAGTTAACATCCCTCTAGGCATCCCACAAATGCCTACTTTTTCGGCACCGTCATGGATGGCTGCTATATATGATGCGGAGTGTGTATTCAGTTCACATTAGATCTCATTTAAATTTAAGTGATCTTGGCATGGATATGTATTGTTTATTTCTATACATCCTATATAACAGAGATGGAGATGGATAATTAGACATATTTTGCTGATCATATAGAGACAATATTGTTTATTTCTGGCATACATCATGTTTGTAAGATGTTTGCTATATATACAGCACTAACAATTTGTCTTACGCCCACTGAATGCTGGAGGACTATGTTTCACTTCCTGAATTCTTTTGCAAAAGGATTCTACCCTTTTTGGCAGGTGACATGACTTTAGGAGCTAGACATCCAAAAATAGTGGAGGAAACCTCTTTGATGGGCTGGCCAGTCATCTGTGGCCTGATCCAAATCTAAGAAGGAAGCACACCTACCTAGAATCTGGGGTGTTTTTTTTTTAAAATAAAAATAAAAAATTCCTAGAGAATGTTTAAACCATAAAGCATATTTCTGGTGTCAGCAAATGGCAGGATATAGTAACAGTATGTTCAGGGCTAAATGAAAATTTCTGAATGGATCAAGCCTTAGTCATGTAAATGTTATGTAAAACATATATTATGTACTTTCCAAGGTCACAATACAATATGGTGCTTTGAGATCTAGGTAATGAGAAGTTCAATAATTCTCTAAACACAAGATTCAAACAACAAATAATTAAATTTTTGGTAGCCATATCATCTGATATACTCATCCACATGAATGTCAGAGTTGCATGGGCAACTTCTTGAAAGCCAGCAGTTTGGGCGAGTGAGGGTTGAGAAGCCATTTCTTCTAGCTTCGGAAATGAATCTTCTGTGCTTTTTTGGTTAGCAAGAAGATCGAGCACCCCTAAATTCTACCTCAGGGAAATTAGAACCACGTGCATAATTTAATAAGTGAAACAAGGGTTAGCGATTCTGTACCCTTCTTTGATCCTTTTCTTAGACCACAGCTAATTATAGGCCAGATAAGCTTTTTCTTGAAAGAATAAATTGGCACATTTTCAAAGGGAAGTGTTATTATCAAAGGTATAAAAAATGGTCTGAAAGTGGCAGTGATGTTTTGAAATCTCAGAATCACATTCATCAAGACGGCCCTCAGCATTTTTATTTTTGCAGTAATCCAGGTAGAGGACAGACTATTAAAATGACTGCTCTATCTGGCTCCTCCAAAACTGCCTAATATTTTTACAACCTACAATTGCTCACAAGTTCACAATGAAATCTATGGTCAATGTGTCTGATTCTCTTTTAAAGGCAAATTAAAACCTCCAAAAATTTATATCTGAAAAAAAAATCCATAAAAGAACACAAATCATATTCATGCTAAGATGACTATATGAAAAAATCAGATTAGGTAGTATCTGTGAAAAATTTAAAAATATCAGAAAGCTTCTCTTATCTTCCTCTGTGCATGCTCTGTGACATTGTTTTTGAAAAGATATGAATCAAGACATTGTAATAAAGCAGATAATGGTCTCCGTTCAATTAATTAAGGCATGAGTGGGAACACATTTTGGTAACTGCTCAGCAATCAAAATAATCTTGGTGCTATTGCCTTAACATTAACAGTTTATCTTAAAAATAAAAAGAAAATATTCTTTTCCTCATGTCAAAACTTAATAATAAGCTCTTCAAAGAAAAAAAAAACCCTACAAGAATTTTTTGAAACTCTGAAACCAGATGGGTGTCAAAATGTTGTTGTAATAAATACCAATTATTGCATTCATATGTACTTAATGATTTAAAACATACAACCATGCAGTTCCAAAACGGGGCTTAGACTAGACAAAGTTGGGGTTTCTTTTTCCCAAACATAGGTTGGGGTAGGGGGAAGGCTGAACTTTCACAGAGAAACAACACATTCCCCCACTTTTGAACAATGCTTACGGCAGTATCTGAAAAGAAGGCGTGGATTCTCAATCACCCACCAGGAAATGCCTGATTCTATATCTTTTCATAATTCCAGTTTCTTCCTTTGCCACCTTTCATTTTAAGGGCGTGTTGATATGTTACCTGCTCCTTCGTGTCAGATACATCTACGTACTGACCTCAGACTGGTCTGTCCTTGAAAACTACCCTGTTGGTCCAGGCCATAGGCTCCCTCTCAGCATGTTTGGGCGTGTGCCCCCTCCCCGCCCTGCAGTAGCTGTGTATGCATTTATGCACTAGCTATATTTCTCTCTGAAGCATTAATTCAATGCAGCTGGCATCTGTCACAATAGAAACACCCACTCTCATCTGTTTCTATAGACGATGTCAGAACAAGTGGTAATGCATGGTGTGTTGGACATTTTATAAATTACTGTGTTAGCATTAGTGGTATGCGAGGAAGTGGGTGGGGGGAAGGACACCCCTCAGAGCTCCAAATGGGATTGTTACAAAGAGACAGCCAGCCAGAGAAGGGCAGGAGGGTGAGAGATGGAGCATTTCTCATACACAGGCTTTTTGTAGATGCCCAAGGTAAAAGTTTCTTAGACGTCATCGTACAGAAAGGCATCAAGACCAATATCCCCAACTGCACACAGGACTGGGTAAGATGGTGCAACGGTTAAAGAGCTCAGGTTTTGAGCCCTAAAGCATTGACAATATCACTTGTCCACTAACTTCCCCTGCCCCAACTCACCTCATCCTGGTGAGGACCCTGCCTATGCAATGGGCTGGTCTATGAAAATTGGAACAGTAACCAAACTAATCTAGAATTTTGGAATCAAGGTATCCAGGTGTACCCCTCTTGATCTGAGTCACCCTAATTTCTTTCCAGCTCTTCAAGAGAGAAAGCAGGTCCTCGCTCACCACTTTGTTAGCACTGTCCTTTCAAAACGAAAAGTCTTGTGCAATTTCCAAGAGGCCTCCACTCTGGAGGGGAGCTGGGGAAATGCATGAAACCCTGAATTTTAATAACTGCATGTTGCCATGTAGTTATTATCTGTTGAGACTTATTTCTCCCCCTGGTTCGTGGCCTTCATCTGAATCATCACATGTGTTAATGTGGTTATTAAAAGAAGGCTGATTTTTACCATACACCATTCTCCTGGTTGTTACGGGGCAACACCTTCCCCAGACTTCTCACTGGTCTGGGGTAATTGGCTGAGCAAAGCGCACTAAGTCATGTATGGTAAAACTCAAAATCTGCCGGTGGAGACTCGCCCCCGCCTTCACCGCCAACACACGTTGTTTTGTATGTTGAAGCTGCTGTTTGCCTTCTAGCCCTCAGTTGTCTCTGTGTTCGTTTTTGTAGAGCCTGAGGCCATTGGGTGACTCTCATTTTCTAATTTTTATCCTGCCAGTAATGGGTCAGGCACCTCAGAAGATCTGTTTTGGAAACTTGACGCCCTTCAGACCTTCATTCGGGACTTGCACTGGCCTGAAGAAGAGTTTGGAAAGCACCTGGAACAACGGCTGAAGTTGATGGCAAGTGACATGATCGAATCTTGTGTCAAGAGGTAAGCATAGGTGGCTGGACAGGTTCTGCACGCCTTCCCCACCATACACAGACTCAGGGAAGGGTAGATGGCTGCTCTTTGGATTGGCTGTAATTTGAAACTAATTGGAGAAGGTGATTGCTTGTCAAAGTCAGCTGGAATAGTGGCTGTCAACGTCTAACTTCCATTCATCTGCCCTCCGTCTGTCCCAAACCCAAAAATAATCTGGCTGCCGATTATTTCATTGTTGTTGGCTTTAAGAGGAAGAGATCCTGTCCATTCTTGTTTGTATCCCTGATATCTAGCAGTGTCTGGCACAAAATACTTACCTAGTAAGTATTTGTTAAATGTATGAATGTGTGCCTGAGTGGACAATTAGAAGGGAAAGAAAGAAGAATATGCCATGGACCTGGCATAGCCAGGATAGGTAGCAGAAATCTAATGGTTTTCTAACCATGTGGATAGGGCCTCAGCATCGTCATTCACTCTATATATAAAAGATGAGCATATATGTGGGCCACCTTGTAGCTGTCTTGTTGAAAATCTAGCTGGATTTCAACAGGGAGTCATGAGACGTTGAACATGACATTTTGCCTGCACACAGATTCCCTGTTTTGTCACTGTGGCTTTTAGGACTAGGGTAGGAATGCTGCACTTGAAGTTCCCAGGCAGACTGTTCTGAGAAGGTGAGGGAAAAAAAATGAGGACAGTATTCGTCCATTCAGCAAACATCATTTGAGCTCCTCCCATATGCCAGGCACAGGACTAAGTTCTTGGCATACAATGAATAATGAGAGACTGCATCCCTTTCCTCATGGAGTGTCTCTATATTAAATATAGAAATAAAATTCCACTGATGTGACATCATCATCATCACCCTGTCTACCCCCAGATACACATTCAAGTTCCTTTTCTAGTTCATAACTGTTCCATTATTTTTCCTCATTCAAAAAAAAAATAGATCGCAAGCAGCACAGGCTACTCCAAATCTCCAGATGTTGTGTAGCTTCGTTGATGGATCAGTTGTGGGTGTTGGGGGCTGGGTTTGCCTGGAAGTTCTTTGAATTTATTATTTCCTATCTTGGAAGAGGAAAGGTGAGGTAATATCATCAGAACTGGAAACCAAAAAAGCAAAAGAACAATACAATCCCAGGTAGGTGAACAGCGTCTCAGCAGGAATTGAGAAAGGAACTATGCACTAATGGAGAATCTGGGCAGGTGTTTGAGGCCACTTCCAGAAGCTTAAAGTTGTAGTGATCCAGATTTTTTAGAATTGTTCTTTTATTCTCACTCTTAGAACTGAAGGCAGGCTTACTTCTCAAACTCAAGGTCAAAATATTTCCTTAGGGTCTTGAATTCCATGATTTCCTAGATAGTCTATATCAGTTTTAGGAAAAGCAATGTTTTTCCGATGGCCAAACCATTCCATAAAAAACTTTTTGAGTGATCTGTCCTAGGGGTGAAATGCTTTACAGTAAAGGTTTATCAGTTCCTAAACTGTGCACTTAATTGTACAGAAAAAGATGTGTGTCCTTCACTGAGAAGCCAGTCTCCTGGGTAGGGAGCAAGAAATGGGAAGATGCTCACAGAAAATGGAAAGATATGAGGATGTCACAGGTGGATAGGGACTCTTATCCCTTACCATGCTGTAATCATATCTTCATGGTTCAGACACCTAAAGAGGGTGAGCTGCACAGAGCCAGCAAGTGGATCTTGTTCATTTGGCATTCCTCACCTCCCCCGGTCTCAGCACCATGCTTGGCTCACAGTAGCTGTTAAGCAACCTTTTACTGACAGAAGTTGCTCCACTGCACATGGATGGCTGGCCTGGACACTTAAATTTCCTAATGTCCTTTTTAAATCAGCTCAAAAGCAGACAAGAGCAAAAATGGGTGGAAATATCCCCAGGCCTACAGATTCAGAGGACAGAGCATGGAGGATTCTTGGATGTTTTAATACATAGAATGTACATTAGAAGAGCCTAGAACCATTGTTTTCCTCAGTAGAACAGATTCTATAACCCTTGTTCTAGGCCAACATAGTAAGGACATTATTTTGTAGGTATGAATATGCAATGCCAAAAAGTCAATAAGGCACTCCTCATGTTTCAGTGCTCCAGAAATTTAATTCATCAATTTGACAGACATTTGCAGTCTCCAGTCTGGTCTATATCAGGTTACTTGTGCTGAACACAAAACAAGGCATGCTGTCTTTTGCCCTCAAGCAGTCAGTTGAGTTAAATGACTTCTCCTTTTCTGGCTTTTTGGTCCTATAGAGCCCTCTCAGTCATATTAATTTTGCATTCAGCTTCCTCTTTTCACAGCCCTGCACTCCAAGGGCTATGAACAGTTCTCCTGTGAAAACTGAAGACGATTACTTCATTGGAAGGGAGCAATTTAGCATTTCCATTTCTCAAATTGGGCCGGAACTGGCACACAAGCCTCAGAAGATCAGCACAGGGACCTGTCCAACTCAGTCCTCATCAGGCCTCCTTTTCACAAAACCGGCAAATGATGTATTTTCAGCGTAGCTTAAAATGATCATCATGATTAGAAAGCTACTTCAGTGCACTGAGTCTTCAGAAGCCAAGATACATTTATCTTTAACATGATCATATAATATATAGGGGTGTTTTAAGGGTTTGGGTTTTTTAGGTTTTTTTTTTTTTTCTTAAGAACTGGGCTCCCAACCTTAGAAATTATACTTGGCTTCCCTGCATGCACTCAGGGTGTGTTAGCAAGCTGGCATACTTTCCTGAGCTAACTAGCTGTGTGGTCCTCCTATGCACTGTTAGAAAACTGCTACAAATTCCTCTTAAAGCAATGCTTTCCTGGTGGCTGTATGATCTCCAGAACTTGACAGCGAACAATGCTAAAAAGATGCATCAGACAAATAGGGCTTTAATAAAGCCATTTACTAACCAGGTGCTTTTCTTTAAAGACATTTGATGATATCACTCACTTCCCTGAAACCTTTCAAAATATAACTAGGCCCCTTTTACAATGCTGATGTCAAGGATAAGATCTCACACCTGTATTACCAGCTGGCCATGTAGGGCTAGGCTTTTTCTATGAGTTGTTAGCACATTGCTGAGATCATAATTTGACCAATGTCAGGATTATGTTACATTCAGATTCCATCATCACACAATTCTTGAATTTGTATATGTGTATTAAGCATAATTTTAAATCATAAAATAATGTATTTTATTGCAAAATAATGCATTGACATTGAAAACAAAACATGATGGAAGTTCCCCAATACCATGTCTCCTAATTTCACACCCCTCCTCAAAGGTAGCCGTCTTTAACAGCTTGGTGTATTTCCTTTTCATGTTCTTTAACAAGGAAGAAAAATTTTTTAGTCTTTAAAGCAATGTAATAAACTGGCTGGATTTTAAATTTTTGCCTCTTTCAAAACCAGAAACGGGAAAATAAAAACCCACAGCAATAAGCGTCATTTAAGATTTTTTTCCCCACCACGAGGTTTTGAAAATTAAAAACTGCTTTTTTTGTTTGTTTTGTTTTATTAATGAAGTAATTCAAGGTAGGCAGTTGCCAACGTGAGAGAACTTACATATGCTATACTGCTATAATCGAGTTTTTGTGAATTCATTCATTCTCCTGCAATTAAGGTTCTCCATAGCATGTAAACTATAGACAGAAATACGCCAAGCTACAGGTGTTCCGTGTACTGCCGAGAAAAGAAGGGTGTGCATGGCTGTCTCCATGAATAGGCCTTCCTTAGTTGGGAAAGTCATTTAAAAGGGAACACATGTGAAGTCATTGTTGACTGAAACTGATTACAGCCTTCAATTTTCTTTTTCACTGACCTCTCAGAAAATATCTCCTCCACCTGCTGCCATCTGAACGCTGAATTGGTCTTTTCCTACTTTGTTTTAATAGAACCAGGATTGCATTTGAAGTTAAGCTGCAAAAAACCAGTCGATCAACAGATTTTCGAGTCCCACAGTCAATATGCACCATGTTTAATGTTATGGTTGATGCCAAAGCTCAATCAACAAAACTTTGCAGCATGGAAATGGGCCAAGAGGTAAAAAAAAAAAAAAAAAAAAAAAAAAATACAGATTTTTTTTTCCCTCTTCATTGATCATGTAGAAGAAAACTTCACAAATTCCTTCCATCTACCCTAGTCTGCTAGTTTAAGAAATACACTCTAACATTTGTGGATTAAGCCATGGATGAGTGTTCAGTATCTGTTTGTCAAGTAGATTTCTAAGGCATGTGCTGATGAGAATGTCAGTCACTTGGAAGTGATTCTTGGCTGGAGTTGGGGTGGCCATAAAGTTCCCTCTAAGCTAAATGAAGTTTGACGACCTTATTTATTAGGCTGGTGTCTCCAACAGATCTGTGTTTGCCAGAATGAAAGTCATTTTCACATTTGAAGTGCATTTTATCACTTTGAACATCTGGACAGCAAGAGAGCCTTTTCTTGCATCAAACAACTTCCAGGATGTATAATGTTAGATCACCCTGCTACCCAATCCCCAGCCAGCAGGTTTTGAATTTCCAAAAGAAAAAAAAATTTGCAGACTTTCAATTTTGCTTAGACTGAATTGATCGTGAATCTTTCCTGACCAAAAGTTTAGTCCTTTGCTAAGTTTGCAATTCCAAAGCAGTATTTAAAATGTAAAGGAGAAGGAAACAGCAACTTGGGCTTGATTAAAGACTATCATGATCATTTTTCTCTGATGGCCTTAAGCCAGCTAGATATTCATATACCAATTTAGAATTAATTCAGAAGCATTTCTGGCAACTCTATGTTGTTGCCAATTGGCATAAATTGCTCCTAAATCAGATCTTTCGATACCAGCCTTACATGTTCAGAATTTTTACTAAATTATATTTGCTCCTTATTCGTTATTTATTTTCTCTTTCGGCACCTTCCATTTTTAAATGTGGGTTGGTGGTATTCTCTTCCTGGCAAGATCATCTTCAACCTTGTTTCCCCTACAAGTCAGTTTCCTCAGCCCCCACCCGCACCCTGGTTAACTCTGTTCCCGACTGATTTTCTTGTCGAGGACCTTTCCATGGGGGTTATGTTCTAGGCACTGGAGTCAAATTCAGGGTGCACTTGGTTCTCTGTCCCAGCATCATGTGCTCGTGTGAATGATCTGGGGCAGTGGTTCTCATATTTCAGTGTACATTAAACTCATCCAGAGAGCATCTGAACACCCAGATCAGTGAGTCTCACCCAAGAGTTTCAGATAGGTCTGGGGTGTGGTCTAAGGATTGGCATTTCTGACAAGTTCCCTGGCGATGCTGATGCTGCTGGCTGCTCCAGAGACCACACTATGAGAACCACTGATCTGGATACTCAGTATGTAAACCTGACGTCAGGGGAAGAACTCAGGTAGGAAAGATGGCCCCCTTGGGGAAGACCTGGGTTCGGTGTTCAGAAACCTAGATTCTTCCCCTGGCTGAGCTGAAAGCTGGAGTTTGACAAATTACTCAACCTCTTTGGGCCTCAGTTTCCTCATCTGTAAAATGATAGCACTATTCTAGTTTTATTCAGGCTGTTTTTAGTGGCACAATCTGTTTTTCAAACCAAACCAAGAAGGCCAGCATGTAACACACAAGTACAGCTGCTCTGGATGGAGAGGGGAGGAGGGAGCCTAGAGTCCAAGCTGCCAGGTTGCCCTCTGCTCTGCACCTCTTCACTGCCCACCACCCACCTGAGCTGCTCTGGAATATTTAAACAATCTCTTAGGCTTCATAGAGCCCACTTTAAAGGCCCTGTTTTTGGTGATCTCAAAAGTTCATTGAGATCCCTTTGAGTTCATATTTTCCAGAATCCTGTTCCTCCTTAATTTTTCTCCCCTTGGAGCTACTATTTTTAAAATTGAGATATAATTCACATACCCATGAAATTCATCCATTCAACATGTGCCATTTAGTAGTTTTAGTTTATTCACAAAGTTATGCAGTCATCACCACAGTCAATTTTAGGACATTTTTATCACCTGAAAAACTGAGTACCCATTAATTCTCACTCACCTCCGCTTCTCCACAGCCCTAGGTAATCACCAAAATACTTTCTGTCTCTAAGGATTTACCTGTTCTGAACATTTCTTATAAACAAAATCATACAATATGTGGCCTTTTGTGTCTGGCTTCTTTCATTCAGCATAATGTTTTCAAGATTCATCCATGCTGTAGCCTGTATTGGTCGCTCCTTGTTAAGGCTGAGTCATATACTCCATTGTATGGATATACCACACTTTGTTTATCCGTTCGTCAGTTGATAGACATTTGAGTTGTTTCTATTATGATTATTGCTGCTGTGAACATTCATGTACAAGTTTTCATGTGGACCTGTGTTTTCAACTCTCTTGGGTACATACCTAGGAGCAGAGTTGTGGGGTCACATGGTAAGTCTGTGTTTAGCTTTTTGAGGAACTTCCAACTGTTTTTCAAAATGGCTGCACCATTTTACATTTCCACCAGCACTATATGAGAAACCTGATTTCTCTGCATTTTAGCCAATATTCATTATCTGTCTTTTTTTATTGTAGCTATCCTAGCTATATGTGTATGAAGTATCTCTTGTAGTTTTTTATTCATAGTGATGTTTAGCATCTTTGTATGTATTCATTGACCATTGCATATTTTCTTTAAAGAAATGCCTATTCAAAATCTTTTGCCAATTTGAAAAATTGGGTTATTTGTCTTTTTATTGTTGAGTTGTAAGAGTTCTTTATATGTTCTGGATACTAGACCATTATCATACATATGATTTGCAACTATTTTCTCCCATCCTGTGGGTTTTCTTTTTCATCTTCTCGATGGGATCCTTTAAAACACAACAGGTTTCTTTTAAATTAAATGAAATCCAATTGATCTATTTCCCCTTAAGTCTTCTTGAGATGAACATTTTCACTGAGTTTTCTAAGGATGGCGATAGGCCAGGGTGCAGGTTGATACAATAAGACTGGTCTTGCCTTCTCCTCAGCAGCTTCTGCAGTCCCTCTCCAGCTTGATTCAATAATAGCCATGTTTCAAAAGTTCCCACATACCTGGTCAGATGGCAAAACAATTCTGCCAAACAAACCAAGTCACTTTGATCTGGGCTTTTTTCTTTTTGAGGTGGGGGTTTAGGGAGAGTAGTGGGAGTGGGGGAGTTGCTGTCACAAACTTCACTGAGAATACAAAAAAAGGTATGGAGCAATTTCTCAGGGGAAAAAAATACTTTCACATATTATTACTCTCCAATTTCAGAGGACCTGGGGACCTCCTTGACCAAACCATAGACCCCAGTTGGAGACAGAGGATGAGAAAGAACAAGTTGACCTTTATCACAATGGTGGACCCTTCTTTTGTCTTTACCACTAATCACTTCTGGGCTAAGGTAGAATGACCTTAGCTTGACCTGGGAGTCTGGTTTTATAGAAGAATAAGTTGTTTTTTGGTTTAATCATGGCATCCTATGGACTCCATACCTTAGCTGCCAAACAATGTGTCATCATTTGCTGAATGAAGAATATAGCATGCAACACACAACCTGTGGGTAGTATGTAGTTTGTTAAAATTGGGTATTAAAGTCCCCTAATTCTGGATATAAAATCAGAAAGTTGTCTTGGACTTGCAGTAACATTTTTGACATGAAACAGCAGTGTCTATTTCTTTCTAGACATTGTTCTATTTGATAAAGTAGAAAAGACTACCCATATTCTCCCCATATGACTCAACATAATTTTTTTAATGAAAACAAATAACTGAGGCTTGTAAACATTTCTCGTTTCTCCCAAAATAGCGCGTGTACGTACACACACACACACACACACACACCACACACACACACATCTAGACTAAATATCTTTATTAAGGGCCCATCTAAATAATGCATCCTAGTCTGTGATTCTTATTGTAAGGCTGTTGGTTTTTTCCCAAGCCATCCTAGAGAGAGCTATTGTGACATTTTTCCTTAGTATAATTGAATCAGAGACACTTAAATGACCAGCTGTGGGAAATGGGGCTGCTTCTTTGAATGCCAAGTGGTTGAGAACAGGTGAGAATAAAGCTAGCTTGACTTAACTGTCTGTAAATATGTACTTCTTCTAAGTGGCCTAGCACAGTGGCTGTAACCTTAATCAGAACTTCAATGGAAAGTCATATGGAAATGTTTCCTCCTTGATTTTTCTCACTTTGTAGAATGGGAATATTCATCTCCAAAGTAAAGCTGAGTTGCTAAAATGAGATTTAACAAGAATATCTGGAAACATCCTGGAACTGGGATAAGAATAGACGAAAGTCCAATGTTTTATGTAGTCTGCATTTCTGAGTATGGGATATGAAGCCCATATTGTAGACCTAGCTACTAATACCAGCCTCCACCTGGGTCCCAACTCCCTCAACCTGCTTTAGATTAGATACTGGCCAGGTGATGAAATCTCCAATTTTAAGATCACATCCTGGATTTCATCATTGGGTAATATCACATCTAAAGGCAGCTGCTGGAACATTTGTTAAGCATAGTTTTCCATCTTAAATATTTATTTTTTTCATTAAAATTTGTGAAGTACCAATAGAAGGGAAATTGTGTATTAAATAGTTTCTCACTTGGTCTAGTGTGTTTTCATCTCATTTCCAAGGTCAGATGGTCTTAACAGAAAGACAACATACACACAATCTGTTCTATGACAAGGCAAAATGTGTAGCACAGGAAGTCAAGTGGAATGATTTTCACACAGTAATTGTGAATTTGCAACTCAGCCCATCAGAAGCAAAAGTGAACTGACCAAACTTTCCAGGCCATTGAATATTAGTAGTTCCCTCAGGATATAATTTAGGCATATAGGGCAAGTTAATCCAAGAAGGCCAGCAGAGGCCAGGCATGGTGGCTCACACCTGTAATCCTAACACTTTGGGAGGCCCAGGTGGGCAGATCATGAGGTCAAGAGATCGAGACCATCTTGGCCAACATGGTGAAACCCCGTCTCTACTCAAAATACAAAAAAATTAGCTGGGTGTGGTGGTGCACAACTGTAGTCCTAGCTACTTGGGAGGCTGAGGCAGGAGAATTGCTTGAACCTGGGAGGTGGAGGTTGCAGTGAGCCAAGTGCCACTGCACTCCAGCCTGGTGACAGAGCGAGACTCCATCTCAAAAAAAAAAAAAAAAAATTGGGGGTGTGGGCAGCAGAGAGGACTGGAAAATGGTAAAGCTCCCTCTTTGTACCATATCTGGATAGTCAATCAGACTGCAAGAGATTTTATAACAACATTGTCTAGTAGGAATGTTTGGTAATTGAAAGACGCCCCAGTGGTATATATACCACTTCACGGAGCTTCACATCTGCACAGAACAATATATCTCCCAAGAAAGATCAAGGAGTGAAAGCAGAGTTCTCACTGTTGCTCCAGAAAAGCAAGTTAATCCAGTAAGTCTCATGTATCATGGAAAACTGGCAAAAGGGATTCACGTATTCTGTAATAACTTGAATAGGAATAGGGGCTGCTTTGATATTTACCTCTTTACTACATGATAAACAGAGTAATTATTACCCTGCTCTGCTATCTTCCCCAAAGAAGATTTTATTTAAATTGAGGCATAATTTACATACAATAAAATATAGAGATTTTAGGTGAGTTTAGAGAAATGTATATACACATGCAACCACCATGTTAATCTATTAATAATAGTAGTAGTAGTAATACTGCCACATAGCACTTCTCAGTTTCTATACCACATTTCCATGCATTGTTTCATTATTTGGCTAGGTGAATCTGATGTCTGTATTCGCAAGTTATAATTCAGCCCCACTGCAAAAATGAGGAAATAGACCAACAGAGATTGACATGCTAAAGTTTCCCCTGGAAGGGAGAGGCAGAATAATCATATCAAAATACTTTGTTTTATAAGCAGAAAAAAAGAAATGTTCATTATAACAGAAGAGGAATGGAGATGATAATATTTGTATGGAGTGAAAGGGAGAGATAGTGGGACTGCCTGGAGAAAACATTAAGGCCAAGTTTGGCATGGAAGAATTGAACTGGGAAGAGGTTTCCATAAACCATCATATTTCCATAAGCCACAGTGTCTCAACCATATCTCCTTATGAAAGAGTTTGAGGTTCCTAGCTCCTGAAGAGAAACCTTATTTTTCTTGGGAGAAAGAATGACATCATTAACTCCTCAGAGTAAGACCCTAAATCTTTGTTGATGTGTGGAGAACAATTACTCTTGTCTCTATTTGCCACTTCAGCCCAGTTTTTCAAGAGAGTGTTTTGTTTCTCAATGATGTTCTTCTTTGCTTGGGGTAGAAGGCCCTCATTTTGTATTTCATATTATTTTGCACACGGCTAGCTTTTCTGATTTAGTTTATTCCCATAATTAATAAATGTGAATCATTTATAGCAATGCAAAGAAAACCTAGACGAGTGAGGCAGTCACAAGAGGAGGAAAAGTAAGCATGTGATTCTGGATCTTATCTCAAGACCTAAAAATGAATTTGGAGCCCTGTCAATTTTCCTGAATTCTTTTGCTCTGACATCTTTCTTTGTGTTTCTAGCAAAGAATTCTGCAGATAATTTTTTTTGCATTTAGCTTCAGGTTTATGCCACTTAGGAGTAAATTCCTTTTTGAATCTAGCAGTATAGCCAACGTGGGTTCTGATTCAATGGGACTACAACATACAAGCCATTTGCTGTATTGTTTTTCCTCTAATCAATTAAAATGAAACTGGAGGAGATGACTAAGTGATAAGACTCTCTCTCTCTACCCTTATCTTCTACTTGATGAACTTGAATAACTAATAATATTTGAATCACAATGACAGTTGACAAAATATTTTCACATCTAGACTCTCACTTGATCTCCAAAACAGAGACTTATGAGTCTGAAAGCATGACTGCCAGGAAAGGGCTCGGGCACTGGTTTTTAAAATAATAATATTAGCATAGACCCACTAAAAATCTTTATACAGGGTTGACTTTGTTCCCGTTTCAAAATCAGAGTTTCATACTGGTTTCTCCCTTCTCATTGGCCCAGGATGATAGTATTATTATCTCTTTTGTTTGTTTTTTTACAGATAAGGAAACTGAGTTAAATTTTCATAGGTAACATGACTTCCTAACTTTGCACTGACACTTTATCCAGGTCTTCCAATTACAAACAAACCTTACCTATGATTCTAAATGGATTTACCTAATTCGCATCCCTTTGCTCACTCTCAATAATTCCGATTGCCAGTTATCAGAATATTAAACCACATTACTATGGCTTGTATCCGTATGTTTACATAGACTTTTGAATATTTTATTTAATTTTTACTTTCTCATGTGTCCTTTTGTCCTAATTTTTATTTGCACTGATCCTTTTTTTTCTGTTCCTAATTAATCATCCTTCTGAAAGTTTGCTAAAACGTGGGTAAGTGCATTTTCCTTTTCAAATAACAATGTTTTGCATTGTTATTTTTTGTCAAGGAAATATGGGATAATTCAAATGGATACTAAAATGATCTAATAAATGTCAAGGAGCTGGCATATAATATTTTGTGTTGAAATCACTTTTCCTTTTTCCCTGGCATTTACAGCGGATTTTTATTTGTGTGGGGGTTTGTTTTCACATTACTGTTTAAATGTAATTGACAGGCACAGTTAGAGAAATTTTAAAACTTAGCAGTGGTCTCAGGGTAAGCTCGAATACTGGGTCTGCTTATCCATGAATGGAGAAAACGAGTGGCTTGCCACAAGGGTTCAGAAAGAGACACTTTGCCTTTACACTGAGTCAAGACTTGGAGATAAAACGAGGAGTTCTGAGGTATTAAGCCAAAGAACCTGAGGGTTTCAGAACAGTTTTTACAAAATTAGTCACAGTGTCTTCATCAAATTCCCTTTGGAAAGGGAATCTACTACCTAAGCCACAAACCCCAGCAGTTTTCCAAAGATAATTTTTAATCTCCTGTGTTAAATTATTACAGTCTCTTGCTTTGTAAGATCCAAATCAACACACTGCTGGGTCATTAAGTCATTCATGTGTGCTATTTGTAAAACTGTTTATGTGTCTACACACATTAGAGGCATCGAAAGCCTTAAGTGAGGAACAATGAACTTGGTAATATTTTTAAGAGCTTCGGATTTCTCTCCATCAAAGAAATGGAGTCAGGATCTTACAGATATTTCTGGGACTAAGGAAATAAACTGGGTCTGCAGGCCAGGCTGTATTTATAAATTATGTTGTCTAAAAATTACTGACGGATGCAATGCCATCACCTCCCAAACATGCTAATATTTGTCTTTCTGTGTTCTTAGCATCAATACCATTCAAAAATAGACGAACTAATTGAAGAAACTGTTAAAGAAATGATAACACTCTTGGTTGCAAAGGTAACCTCCAGCTTCAGGTGAAATGTTTCATTGTGAACACTGCTTTGTTATGTCTCCGTTTCCATTAAAATGTAACACGTTAAAAAGTTGAGCTGGATACTTGCGTCTCTCAGGAAACAAGATTGTACGTCACCCAGCCTCAGCTCTAAATGATTTTCCGATGATCTCGAGCCGTGTGAAGATAAATTGATGAAGTGGCATATGTTAACTTAATAAGAATTTGTCCCCAAACGTCGCGCTAGGTTATACAGGAAATGTTTGTTTTGTTTTTCAGCACTGACAAAGTTAGATTTTTAAATACAGAAAGTTAAACGGTAATAAGGAATTCTGCCATCATGAAAACCCCTTTTCCTCTAGTTTCACATGCAGTGAGAGTCATAATAAAACATAAAAGTCAGATAAAGCTATTTCAGTCACCCTCATGAATTATAGAATTTTAACTAAGTAATGCTGAATGGGAAGACATTTATATTTGCCAGTGCTAAACTTCTGTTTCCCCCAAATTACTGATAAAATACAAATAAAAATAGATTGGATTAAATGTAGTGCTAATATGTAACGTAGAAACTGCTTTGCGCAGTTTTGGATTTTAAAAAGTGCATTTAATATTATCGCATGCTATATGCAACTCAATAATATTTTGTCACTTTGCACTTCTGTAACACTCTATATTTGCAATCACATAATAATGAAGAGAAAGCCGGATAAGTCAAATATTTCTATGTAAAGGCAGTCTATTCCTTTCTCCGAAGGCGGGAATCAAATAATAGACTGCAGAAATGAACGGAGGGCTCGATCCCAGCCTTTATGTGGTTGGGAAATGATGTGCTTTATGGTGAACAATTATAGTTTGAAATAACATTTTTTTCTTTTTTGCTGTTTTTCTAGTTCGTTACTATCTTGGAAGGAGTGCTGGCAAAATTATCCAGATATGATGAAGGGACTTTGTTTTCTTCGTTTCTGTCATTTACCGTAAGTAAAGAGCTTCTTTCTTTCCTGGCTTTTGTTTTAATTTTTGGTTTTGGTTTGGGAGAGGAGTTATGTTGTGTCATTTTGTTTTGGGACGGGTGTGTGTGTTAATTACCGTCAACTATTGTATAATATTAACACTATGTGAAAAGCCAAACATTTCATAACAGCAGGTAATCCAACATCATTTCTATATCATTTGTAAATGTACAATAGGTGTGTATTTTTATGAACACACACACACTTTTCAATATGTATGCATCCGAAGAGTTGCCTACCTAAGCCTACCTTAGCTAGCTCTGGCAAATGACTTAATGTGGGCCACCGTTTCCTCATCTGTAAATGAGAAAAATTAATTTTAGAGTTTGTAAATGAAGACCTGCACACAGGCCTGCAGATATGTTCTATACGGTCCTGACTGTGTCAAGTACGTTCTTCTTAACTGAACTGCCTACGTTTAAAAATCAGGAGAATTCACAGAAAATTCTGTATTTCTGGGGGTGCCTGCTTAGCACGCTAGGTGCACAGCAAGTCTGCTGGAGCTGTGTCTTGGGGGTCTTAGACTGGACATGTGTTTACAGTTTGCTATAACTCCCTCCTGGCTATTTCACTCATTCACATACCTACCTGGGCTTGGGAGCCATTTAAGTTTACAATTTCTGGGACATATGATCTCATTATTTGCAAATTCCAAGAGGCTCTGATTCTGTGCCAGAATTGGGCAAGGGCATGGAAATGAGGTAGCTAAGGCTGGGCGGAAACCAGCCTTATTTTCTACGGATAAATGATCAGTGGAGATGGTTGCTATAAATGGGCTGCTTCAGGGGCCCAGTTCTCCCACTCTTCCCGATGCTAGGCAGGCACCACAGCTGCATGCTCCCTGCCATTTCTGACAGCAGGTTCCTGCTGGCTCTGAGACTAGCTGTTTTCCTCTGACACCACCATAGGAAAGGGAATCAATTTAGGACCCACTGCCTATGGGTCTTTAAAACAGCCTCACTGTATGAAGAATCTCCCAGATAGTGATTGAATGCCAAGACAAGGCCCAGCACAGGGTAGTGGATAGCACATTATCGTCCTTGGAATCCAACAGAGCCAGGCTCGAATCCCATTGCCAATGTTAACAGCTGTGTGATCTTTAGCAAGTGTCTCATCCCCTCGGAACCTCAGTTTTCTCATTTGTAAGGGAGTGCGGGACAGATAATATCTTCCCTAATGAGCTATCATGAAGATAGTAATGTAGGTGAAAGAGCTTAGCATAGGCCTAGCTCATAATAGATTTCAATAAATGGCAACTATTATTTTTTAAAAGTAACTAATATGCGTATTATAAAATGCAAACATACATGCACACAACTTCTTTCCAAACAGACCCTACTTTGATCTTTCCCCAACCCATACATTAATATTTTGGGGAACTAAGGGAAATACAGACAGAAAACATTTAAAACAGTTTCTTCTGCTATGCAGTTCTGACCTTCCCAGGTATAAGGATTGAATTCAATCCCAGAGGTGTGATGGCCCCCATCCCTGGAGCTTTACTGGAGAAGGTGAGGTGGGAAGGGGATAACGACAGTAGGAATTCCATCCAATTTCACGCTATAGAACCTCCTATAATATGTCACAGCTGAAAGGAAACCTATCCAACCCAATCCTTTGACAAACAAAGCAGCCAAGGCCCAGAGAGGGGAGTGATTTGTCTAAGGTCACACAGCAATGGGCGGAGTGGGGACAGGAACCATTGTGTCCTGCCAGCTTTCCCCCACCACTGAGTGGCTTCCTGGAGAGAGTGGGATTCAGCTGGCAATTGCCTGGCACTGGAAGGCAGATGGGCAAATGAGAGGGGAAGATTCATAAAGAAGGATTCAGGGCACATGAGTGGGAAATATTAGACAATGTTTCATTCCTCAGTGAAGTCCTGGAAATGGTGAAAAGAAACAGAATTCAATGCAACATTTCTGAAAAATGTTTCCCTGACACCCACAGAAGACATTGCTTTCTTTGCATCTTCATTTTGAGCAACTGTTTTTGTTGCATTGGACTTGAACCTGTAAAACCCAGGAAAGCTCCTCTGCTCTTTACTGAGCAGAATTCAATCCACCAAGGGCCCCACCCTAATTACTGGCCTACCAAGAGGACTACGGGAAGGTGGTCCGGGGCAGTGATATCAAGAACAGGGCATCAGGGAGTCTCACAGGAGGGTTAGAGACAGGACACCCAGAGCATCCTATGCAGAAGTGTTCAAATCGAAATTCCCATCCCCTCATCTCCCTTTTCAGAGACATTTTGCAGCCTCACAGCATGCCTAGCAAAGGCAGTGGAATGCAGAACACTTCGGTGCCTGTTGCTGGGCCTGTAACTTCCCTCCTTAGTGACACTTCTCCCACACACTTGGCCACCCCAGACCAAAAGCACCCACTTATCATTTGCAGCCCGTGTTCTCATCTCCTGCCAGTATTCCAGTATTAGAGAAAGTGAACCGTGTTTATAGGTGGCAGGAATATCTCCACACATGGATTCTGAGTTCCTGCCCAAATTCCAAATGGCCTTTGAAGGCTTCCATCAGCCCAATTGTGTTAATTCCCCAGGAGTCGAGTGGAAGTAAAAGGGTTGAGCAGAGGCAGCAGGTATATTGTGCAAAGAGCTTGAAACCTGTGAAAGAACCAGCTGTGAGTCCTAGGACCCTGTGCAGAGGCACAGAGATAGTGCCGACGCTCTGGCATGAGTTCCTTAACTCCGCTCCCGTTTCTGATTCAATTCTTCAAGTATTACTGTGCACTTACCACGTCCCCACCTCAGCAGGGCTGCCAAGGATGAGCCATGTGCTCTGCCCCCCAGAAAGCTGACGAGTATCGACAAATATGCCACCCTTTCCCCCTCTTTCTCCCGCTGAGCGCCTCCTTTCCTGGGTGGGCTTGTTTCATGGTCCAAGCCAGACATTTTGGAAAACGTCTGCAGTGGCACGGAGCAGGCAGGAATATTTATTTCTCGTCTCCATCTGCATTGCTTCCTCTCTTGGAGAGGAGCTGGGGGGAGGAGGGAGGATGAGATGTGGCTTCTTCGTGCCAGCCCGAGAGGCGCCCAAGCGCACCCTCCTCTCCTCCCTCACCAGCTTCAGCAGCAGTAGCAGCCTGGGATTTATGGAGGCAGGCGCCTTTCGAACTTTTGAAAGATCAGCCCAGTTGGAAGACGCAATTAGCAACTATCTGCCCATTTCCCTTGACTGCAAGATGTGCTTTTGCGTGGGATGCCTGTTTGGAAGGGTCCCTGTCTTGTGGGTAGCCACTTGCTGTTCTTTTAGGAGGCCAAGAAGAGGAGCAAGCAGGTACCCATGTTCCTCCCACAGAAAATGACAATGCTTTCCTCTGTCCTCTGCAAGTGTTAACAAATATGCTGGTTCTGGAATTCATTCATTCATTTACTCAACTTCTGTTTACTGAGCACCTATGTGTCATGTGCTGTGCTAGGTGCTAGGGACACAGCAATAGGCCAGAAAAGTGTGTTCTCGGCCCTTTTGGGAGCTTACATTTAGTAAAGGAGACAGGCAATTAAAAATGAAAGAAAATTACCCAGTGGGAGAAGCGTTTCCACAGGACATAAACTGAAGAGCAAGAGAAAGTGGGGAGGTGATATGACTTCAGCCAGGATGCTCAGGCAAGTTCTCTCTGCAGATGACATGAGAGACTTGAGCTCTCAAGCTTGAAGGAGTCAGCGATGGATACAGAAGAGGGGAGAATCTTCTGGACAGAATAGCAGCTGCATTAGCCAGGAGGCAGGAAAGCAGGAGGCATTTTTGCAGGATATTCTAGAGGTCACATAAACATGGTTTAGGGATTAAGTGAATGTTGAGGGTGGAGACTTGACTGCAGAGGGCAAAGGTGGAAAGCTTGAGAACTATGATATACTGAAGAGCTCAGCTGAGCTAATGAGTCCTGAGAGTCCATGGGGTACAGTAAAAAAGACAGCACAGGGTAGGGAGAACTGGGATGGTAACCCAGCTCGGCCCCTTACCAAGGAGCTGTGTGACCTGGAACAAGGGACGACATCTTGGCTTTTAATTTCCTTCAGTGTAATATGGTGATGGTTATATTAGATGAATTCAGAAGTCTAAAATAACTATAAGAGCTACAGCTCCTATTCCTTAAACATTCGCTAAGTGCCTGGCACAAAGCTACCTGCTTTAAATGTATTTTTCCTGCTGAATCCTCAGAACAATCCCATTCCAACATTCTTCTGCAGATGTTGAAACTAAGGCTCGGAAGGGTTAAGCCCCCCGCCCAGCTCAGGTGAATTCTTCCTTCACTAAACCCTGGGGCCCCTGCAGAGGAATAAAGATGTAGGAGTAGCCCAGGCCCCACCTCAAAGCAGACAGAACCTTTATCAAGTTCTGTCTGAACTTTATATCAAGTCCTCTGAAGTCCCTTAGAATTCAGACATCCTCCTCCGATCAAACAAATCCATTTGAGGTGGTCACAACACAACATGGAAGCCACTCGCAACAGGAAGAATAAAACCTATCTTAGGGCTGTCGGGAGCCTGACCTACCGTATGTCCAGTCTTCTTTGTCTTAAGTTGCCCTCACTTGCCCTGTTTTCCTTTTACCAGCATTTTGATTGTCTTGCCACCTGGAAATGAAACAAAACAGATATGTTTCTCCCCACTAGCATTTGTGAGAAGAGTTGGAGTTTGTGTAAATCAGTAGCATCGACTGCTTTTGTGCAGAGCTCTTGATGCCATGCCTTAGAACGAGAATGCCACCTGCATCTAAAGCCGGAACTGGATCAATGAAATTCACTTCTGTTCACAGAACATTTTGGTTAAGAGGCAATCTGAATTCTAGAATGGGGTGAATATCCCTCAGAGTTTGTTAGTAATTTCTCTGATGGCATTTCACTTATGCTTTGGCTTCAGGGAATGTCCAGGGTAGGAGAGACAGCTTTTTACAGTGTGAGTTGATGATGAGTGATGCAGACAGAGGTTTTGATTTACCCTCCAGAGGGTAACATCACCAGATTATTCACTGCCAAATACATGTAATTTTTAAGTCAATTGGCTTCTACATTTCAGAGTGGAGGTGTCTGCCTTGGACAGAAGCACCAACTGTGGTAGTAGTAGCTGGCGTTTATTGAACACATACTATGTGCCAGACACTGTGCTAAGTGTTTGCATGCATTTTCTCATTTGATCCTCACAATTACTCTATGCAACTGATTTAATTATCATCCCCATTTTATAGATAAGTGATGTTGAGTGATTTGTCAAAGTCACATAGCTATTAAGACTCTACCCTAAATTGCTAGTTTATTATTAGAAAAATGTTATTCCCCATAGATACACAGAAATCTGTAGGTGAAGTCAGTTAGTGGCTTTTCCAGAAACTATCCACTGGCTGATACTACTTCTAAGAAAAAGAGTCTTCTGTTTTTCATATATTACCAGCAAAAATAATTTATAAAGATTTTAGTCAACAGCCAGCTATTTTACCGTAACACTGAAGTAACAGACTTTCAAAATTCCCCACTTCCTTTGTGCTGTCCAGATAATCATTCATTTTACATTAGTCCTTCATTCTATGCCTGTTTATGGAGTGCCTACTATGTGCTAGACACTGGGGGGTCAGCGATGAATAAGACATAAAATACTGTTTATTGGACATTTGCATGAGGGAGATACATATTCTCAATAAGTAATTTACAAGCATGGTGATTACTCAGAAAGAGAGAGTAACTAGTGCAGTGCAATTATGGACCAAAGGGACCCAACCTCATCTGGGAGACCATCGAAGGAAATGACATTTGAGCCAAGACCTAAAGAATAAGTAGAGTTTTGCTTGGCAAAGGAGAGAGCAAAGAGTATTCCAAGATACAAAGACCTGGAGGTAAAAGGGAAGGTCTAGTACACTTTAGGAACTATAAGTTCCTTGTGACTCAGGGAAAGGCCAGGCCAGAAGGAGAGAAATGGCAGAGATGGAGTTAAAGAGCAATCAGTGCAGGAGCCTGATCATGAAGGAGCTTGCCTGTGGTACAGACTTTAAGGGTTTTGAGCAGGGAATTTACCAAAATCAATTCAACTGGAGAAATTAAGACAGGTCACAGAGAGACCAGCTCCCTGTTATAAGCCAGCTGGGCTTATTGGTCTTCTGATGTTGGAGCTAAGGGCCACCTTCCAATGGAAGTCACCATTTATTTCTTCTAAAGTATTTTGTTCATATGGGCCAACGAAAAAACGCTGCACTTTAAAAACTTAGAGAACTCTAAAACATTGATCTGCCATATCTTCTATCAATTTCTTTCATCAGCCACTCCCTAGTGTTTCAGAATTTGACATCCCCTTTGGGGTCTGTGACAGATCATTTTATTGCCTAGTAGGACATCCTTATTTCCAGTTGATGCCATGAAAATGGAGTTAACAATTAACACACTTGCTGTCTGAAGCAACCCTTCAGAAGCTTTACAGAAGAGAAAAGATAAGTATCCAAAGTTAACCATTTCACTTAATACTGTGTAGTGAACAGCTGGATATCATTCAAAACAAACGTAAGACAGACACAGTATTTTCTCCAGGCTGTGTGGTCTGAGTGACCAGGTCACAGAAATGCTAGCTACAAAAGAAATACCTAATGAATGTGGGTATTTCTCAGCACTTTGGGAGGGAGAGATGGGCGGATCACCTAAGGTCAGGAACTTGAGACCAGCCTGACCAACATGGTGAAACCCCATCTCTACTAAAAATACAAAAATTAGCCAGGCATGGTGGCAGGTGCCTGTAATCCCAATTGCTTGAGAGGCTGAGCCCGGAGAATCACTTGAACTCAGGAGGCGGAGGTTGTAGTGAGCCGAAATCATGCCACTTCACTCCAGCCTGGGCGGCAGAGCCAGACTCCGTCTCAAAAAAGAAATAGAAAAAAGAAATACCTAATGAATAGGTACATGGCTTCAAACAGGAAATAGATGTCATGAAATTAACTATAGATTCTATGCTGACCTCCAAATCACATGCAGTGGGAAGCTTATCACCAGAAAGTTAGAGAGTGATTAAGATAAAGGTGTGACTGTGAAGCCCAGACTAACAGAAACATAGGCAGGCTATTGACCGTTTCTCAGCCTTGGTTTCTTCATCCGTAGAGTGGGAATGCTGATAGCTGCTTCAGAGAGCCACTGGGCTAATAAGAGATAAACAGTAGGCCTTTCATAACACCTGGTATATAGTAAGTAGGTGCTCCATAAATAGCCATTCTTAGCCTTACTGTCAAATTATTCAAAACTGTAAGAAAGTTTACATAACCCTGGTGCTTTTTTTATTTTTATTTTTTAAAATTATACTTTAAGTTCTGGGATACATGTGCAGAACGTGCAGGCTTGTTGCATAGGTATACATGTGCCATGGTGGTTTGTTGCACCCATCAACCCATCATCTACATTAGGTAATTCTTCTAATGCTATGCCTCCCCTAGCCCCCCACCCTGCAACAGGCCCTGGTGTGTGATGTTCCCCTCCCTGTGTCCATGTGTTCTCATTGTTCAGCTCCCACTTATGAGTGAGAACGCGCAGTGTTTGGTTTTCTGTTCTTGTGTTAGTTTGCTGAGAATGATGGTTTCCAGCTTCATCTATGTCCCTGCAAAGGACATGGACTCATCCTTTTTTATGGCTGTGTAGTATTCAATTGTGTGTATGTGTCACATTTGCTTTATCCAGTCTATCACTGTATCACTGATGGACATTTGGGTTGGTTCCATTTTCTTACCAGTTCAGTCTTAGCATACCAATCATTTCTCCTGTAAGCAGTCCAAACTATTATCCATGACAAGGTCAACCAAAACTCTTGTGACTTATATTTTAGCACATTCTTGCATGCAAAAATTTGATTCATCAAAGACATTTTTCCATTATGTTTAGTGTGTGTTTTTTTTTTTTTTTTTTTTTTTTTTTTTTTTAGCATTTTGTGTTTTATTTTAACACTAAAAGAATTTTTCGGCCAGACGCAGTGGCTCACACCTGTAATCCCAGCACTTTGGGAGGCCAAGGCAGGCATTTTACGAGGTCAGGAGATTGAGACCATCCTGGCTAACGTGATGAAACCGCCTCTCTACTAAAAAAAAAACACACACACACACACACACACACACAAATTAGCCAGGCCTGGTGGCGGGCGCTTGTAGTCCCAGCTACTAGGGAGGCTGAGGCAGGAGAATGGCATGAACCCAGGAGGCAGAGCTTACAGTAAGCCGAGATCGTGCCACTGCACTCCAGCCTGGGCAACAGAGTGAGACTCCGTCTCAAAAAAAAAAGAAAAAAAATATATATATATTTTCATTTTTACGTAGTCTCTAAAATACCTCTTTATTAATCAAAATATTTGCTTAACTAGAATTGAATATCTCATTCTCCAAGCATATTTTGGTTTGAATCAGGTTTATTTCAGTGTGCACTGAGGTTTCTTGTTTTTCCAGTTCTGCCACTTCCTAAAGTATAATCTTAGATTGATTAATCTCTGACCTTAGTTGCCTAGTCTGTAAAATGGGAACCATAAGACCTGCATTATGTGGTGTGGGTAGAATTAAATGAGAAAATGGTGGATTGGAGTAAGTATTTGATACTTGTTAGATATTGTGATTATTGTAATTATTAGTGTGGTTCTATCACTGAGCACAAATGTTAGCATCAGTTACTCAATCAGCCGCTGCTGTATGTAAATTACAGAACTAAGAGTGGTAGAGAGAGATTTAAAACAAAAATCTTACTCTACTGTCTGGAAGTTACTGTCTAGAGTGCATTCAATAGAAGGAACTTTCTAGACTTTCTGGTTCAGTGTTTCCAGTGATATGCTAGAGTCTGCTTGGCTCCTACCTGCTGGTGAGAGCCACTTCTCCTTTTCTCTTCCTATGTTCATCTATAGGGATGTCACATTGGTAGCCTAAAACTGACCACAGCAGGAGTGTTTTACTGAAATTGGCAAACGCTCTATTACTTATATTTCAGTATATTATTATATTGGGGTTTTTTTTAAGAGAGATATAGAGAAAGAGAAAGGAAAGAGAGAGTGAGCCTTTCAGAAACTAGCATACCACTGAGTGTATCCCAAGTGTAGGATATGTACCACGTGGGACCTTAGATGCTGCTGGTGTTAGATGCTCCAAAAATTCATCATTAAATAAGACCAATCACATTGTGAGAGGGTTATTATTTTTCTAATTCCCTTTTCATCTTTATCCTTATATCAAGAAGAAAGTTTCCATCTGGTGCTTGTTTGTCTTTCACACCTTTCTAAAAATCTCAATTTTTCATTTGTAACAGAGGAGGGGGAGGCTTCAGGATCAGGACCTTTAGCAGGCAACCATATCTACCCAGAATTTGCTACCATTATTTTAGTTATATTGTATTTATTTTCACCCTGGCTTTTTTCTTATTGAGAGTGATATTGCTTTTTCATTTATAGTAGTAATATGTTTCCCTTTATAATTAAGTATTTTTAAAGTGAGCTAGTTTAAAGAGAAATAATAAGTAACTATAATACAGATGGTTCATGGGTTGTAGCCAAAATCAGGAAGGTGTATTGATGCTGCAAGTCTGGGAAGTACTGGTACTTTCTAGCCACTCCATTTTGCAGTTGTGGAAACTGAGACCAGAGAAGGAGAATGACTTGCACAGCTAGTTTAGTAGAACTCAGACCTCTTAACTCATCCCTTGAGCCTTGCAAAAATCCTCTCTGGTATTGCTTGTTTTCCTCACTCTTTACCTGAGAAAATGAAAACAAAAACAAAAAAAAAAAGAGAGAGAGAAACCAAACCACTGTGTTACAAACCTAGGCTATGATAGATAAGTTGTCATTGGCAGCAGTGACATAATTTATACCTTCAAATTCAGGCTAAAGCAGCCTGCAGGAAAAGTCAAATAAGCTTACATGTCTGCTTGGAGATCTTGCAAAATTAGAACTTTCCAATTTGCACTTCCAAGTTTCTCTTAAAACAAGATCATGTCACAAAAATCAACGAAATGGAAAAGCATACAATGTGGCCATTAGGAGGGCAAACCCTGGAGTCCAAGGGAACCATGTTTCAAATACCAGCTCCATAATGTCACTAGTTGTGGATCTTTTAAGAGGTCGGTTAACCTCTCCAAGCCTCAGTTTCCTCATTTGTAAGCGATGAGAATTTCATGCCCACCATTGTGAGGCTGAATTCCTGATAAATTGCTTAGCTTTGTGCTAGGCAAAGAGTAAGCATGCAACCATTGTTAAGTACAGCAGTGTTAAGAGGGTGGATCTGAAGGAGCCCTTGGGCCTTGGAAAAATCATCTCTGGGAATGAGGGATTGGGACAGAAATGAGGAAAAGGAAAACTGGAAGGAAAAACAGGTCTACTTCAATCAGGCATCTGTTCGGAAGCCCCAGGGGGTGGGGGGTGGGGGGAGATGAGAACATACACTTCCTGGATCTAGTCTCAGAGCACAGTACCCTGAACAACAGGAGATGAGAACAATTCTCATCGTTAATGAGGCTGCGGCTCCTAATCGGAGCATGGAATAGAATGCGTTTGCTTAATAGAGATCATTTCCTTGCCTCTTGCCCAACTCCCCAGCAGTGCCAGCAGCCCTTTGTTTCATAAAAGGTAGGGACTTTGAGGAGTGTGGTGGGATGGGCTGTAGGAGGCATTACTACCCTCATTACTATGATAATAGTTTAATCACAATATTTATGCACATGCACAGAAGCCGTGCAATCCACCAGTAGCCCTGCAACTCAGTTTTCATGTTCTTGCCTAAGGATGCTTTGTAGGAAAGCCTGGGCTCTCTCTCACCTTCCCATGGCCCCCTGTGAAGCTCTACAGTGGTTCATAGAGGTCATTTCAGAATATTATCCTTGATGGTTACAGTTATATATATGAGGTCTTTTTTGTGGTCAGTGAATATTATAATACATTTTGTTGTTCAAAATACTTCCACAGTCATGTTAGGACTTTTCCCTTCACACTTTGTTTACTGTCTTGTGAAAAGGCAGTGTAGGAACAACCTGATACAGTAGGGAATCCTTTGAAGTCAGGCCCACCCAGTAGGGTTCAAATCCTAGCTCTGCTACTTCTTGACTGTGTGCCCTGAGGACAGCAACTTATCCTCTCTGAGCCCAGTTTCCTCATTTGTAAAGGGAGGAGACAAGTTCTTAGAAGATGTGAATAGGACACTGTAAATGAGGTGTTCAATCATTGGTAAATGCATTCATGATTTTACATAGGACTATCAGTTATTAAATATTTCTGTATTATTCATGAGAAATCTGAGTAGTTCATTGCTTTTCCCAAGGTCACACAGACACTAACTGAGAAAGTAGGAGTAAGAGTCAAGACTTGGTCAGTATTCTCTTTTCCATTATCTGAAATGTTTTTAACGCTGGATCCATTTATAGGCAACTTAGAGAAACCTTATTTTTTAAACATCTCAAACTTTAACTCTTTTCTTTCAAATGGGAATCAAATTTTGAAAGCCAGTGATCATTTTTCAAGCGGTGGACATCTGGTGAGCTACCCATGAGAAATTTTTGGTGTCAGCATTCCCACCTCTGTAAAAATGGCATTTATAAACTCTGGCCTTCTTAAAAAAGGAAGCAAGGGACAATGGCCTCGTGATGTATGTGCGTCCGTGTAGCATTTGACCCAGTGCTCATATGGAAATAGTGGCTCCCAATTGGCCCAGCACAGTATTGACGTTCGGTAAGCAAAGAAGACATTTTAGGCCCTCTGGTGACAGAGCCCTGGGAATCCATCGTGCTGTCTATGATTCCAGATACACCTCAAGGGTTGTGTTTTTCTCCAGTCCTCAGAAAGTATTGGAAGGGGCTTTCACTGTAATTGTCACTTGGCCCCAGGCAGAAGCCACTGAGGTTTGCTCAACTGCTCATCCGCACACGCAGTCCCAGTACATCCACCCACTCAAACATTCTGTCTCACCCAAGCAGTCGGTCCCTCAGTTGGCACTTAAAATTTATTCATCTTCCCAAGATGCACTTAGAGCATCCAGATTATGTATTGAGGGTTGTTTCTGTTAGGTTTTGGTTTTGCCTTTATAGAGGACATATCCCTAAACCATGATTTCATCAACCAAACACCTTGAGAAAGTTATCCTGTGAAAGATACATTCTTCCTGCAAAATCCCTTTCTCCACTAGAATTGAAAATTGAAAATTCTATCACTTTTGTTCCTTTTTTCAATAATTTTTAATGAAAGTCATATCGGCACATGGTTAAAAAAAAACGATACAGAAACATAATTTTTTTTAAAAAAGACATGGTTCTCTGTCCTACTCCTTTCTGCTCTCAATCCCTTCCTTCAAAAGGAAACTTTTTAACAATTTTTTAACCCCTGGAGTGCTAAGTACTGTTGTTATTTTTTTTATTGTTATTATTTGGAGATAGGGTCTCACTCTGTCTCCCAGGCTGGAGTGCAGTGGCATGATCACAGCTCACCGCAGCATCGAACTCCTGGGCTCAAGTGATCCTCCTGCCTCAGCCTCCTGAGTAACTGGGAATATAGGTGCACACCACCACGCCTGGCTAATTTTGTTTGTTTGTTTGTTTTGTAGAGGTCTCCCTATATTGCCCAGGCTGGTCTTGAACTCCTGGTTTCAAGCAATCCTCCTGCCTCAGCCTCCCCGAGTGCTAGGATTATAAGCATGAACCACTGCACCCAGCCTTTGTAGTCATTTCCTGATTGGTCAGTCTTAATGATTATTTGACTCCCTACTGTAATAGAGCATCAGCTCACTTTATATCACCCACTTCTCCTTCACTCTCCTCCTGTTACAGTTATACCAGTATTGTTCCTCCTGTCTTGGTACCATTATAACTTTAAGCTGTACCCATCCACCTTTATTTCCTGTTTCACCCACGAAATGAGACTATGACACCCGTATCTTTTTTCTTCTCCTGCTTCCTCCTCCAATTTCATTTTCTAACATAGGCATTCTTAACTCATATCACTTAAAAATGCAATAACCTATATTTATGAGTGTTCCTTGAGTCTAGACCAGCACTGTCCAATAGAACTGTCTAAAATGATGGCAATATTCTGTATCTGAGCTGTCCAAAATAGTTGTCACTAGCCACATGTAGCTCTCAAGTACTCTCAACTGTGACTAGTGCAACTAAAAAGTTGAATTTTAGTTGTATTTTCTTTTAATTTATTTAAATTTAGGGAGCCACACGTGTAGGGTCAGACCAACCTTAATATATACGTACAATTCACTAGAACAACCTGATTTTCCAGCAGAAATGACAATGATTGCTGGCACATAGTTCTTACTATGCCCAGGGACTGTTCTAAGAACTCAGTCAATAACTCAATAACCTTATGAACAATACAATTATCCTCATTTTACAGATGAGGAAAATGAGGCATAGAAAGGTTAGGTAACTTGTCAAGTAAGCGGCAGAGCTATTGAAAGTAATGGCAAAAACCCCGATTACTTTTGCAGCAACCTAATGGAATGTGGCCCCGTGCAGTCCAGCTTAAGTCTATGCTCTTAACCACTTCCCTATGAATAGGCTGGGCTGGGGCTGAATGTCTGATAACTTGGTGTCTCTCCATGTGGCTTTTTTCTCTCCAAATGGGATCTCATCCTCCTGGGCTTCTCCATGTGGCTTGGGTTTCTTGCAGTAGTCTCAGGGTAGTTACATTTACATGGCAGCTGGCTTTCAAGACTGAGGAAGCAGAAGCTGCCAGACCTCTTCAAGACTAGGCTCAGAATTGGCATGGCACCACCTCCATTATATCCTCTTGGTCAAAGCAGTTGCAGACCAGCCCAGACTCCAGGCAGATGGAGGAATAGACTCCATTTCTCAGTGAGGGAAGAGCATGTGCCTACGGGAAGCGAAAGAATTGATGGAAAGCATTTTTGGAAACAAACTATGACAATGTGAACTGGACTTCAGGTCTATATTCCCATGCAGAGAACTCCACAGACCCGTAGTGGTCTCCAGGGATCTCTTTTTATGAGGTTAGGCCTGATAAGCCAGCGAGAAATAGAATCAGAGAGAAGGTCTACAGCACACCTGGAACATGGCCAGTAAAGAGGAGAGGAAGTAGAATAATCAGGCCTCTTACTGCAGGATAAGTCCCACGCTCTTACCTGAAGCATTCTAACCTTGAAACAGAGGCAGCACACCCAAGTTTCAGATATGTAAAGTTTAATGACCCTAACCACTAGGGGAACAGAGCCCAGCCAGTGCACTGAAACCCGACCAATCACCACCCTTGGGAGGTGGAGGGAAAAGGAGTATAAAAATAATAGCCAACACTAATTAAACACATACTGTGTGCCAGGCTGTATGCAAAGATGTTTACATGTATTAGCTCCTTTAACCCTTTACATGAAGTAAATGAATTAATACAGGGAAAATGCTTAGAATAGTATTCCACCTGTGGTAAGCACTTGAGAAACTCATCTTTTTAAAAAGTAATAATCCACACAACCACCCTATAAGGAAGAACTACTGTTGTTATGATCATTATCTCTATTTTCCAAAAAGTAAGCTGATGCTTAGAAAGGTTAATTACCTGGCCCACAGCTAGTAGGTGATGAAACCAGATGCCAGATCAAGCATCTGTCTGCTGATCCCAAGCCCTTACCTTGTATGCTGCACTAATTAGGGTGTACCAAAACAAGAGACCCTTTAAGCTCTTCTTATACAGGCACCAAATACCAGTTCCTTTTGAACTGATCGTGCCTAGTGGTACTTTCTTAGTCATCCTATAAGAGTGCTACAACTCAAATACCCACCGTAAGAAAGTGCTAGAAACCTCTAACCTCTACCCTGGGTACTGAGTAAAGACTGCCATTCTCTAAAGTTCATTCATTCAACATATTTTTATTGAGCCACTACTATATGCCAGGCAGTGTAGACCCTAAGGAGAGAGAGCACCTACAGTCTAGATATGAGGCTGGTGAGAGATGAAAAATCAAACCAACAGATGAAATGATTTTAGGGATGGTACTGAGTAACATTTTTACATACTGAATTGCCTTGATGCAAAAAAATCTACATTTCTAAATTGCTTGAGTTAGGGAAGTGGAAAAGGGAGCAAAGTAGCATCATTAACCTTGCAGCAGAAATGTCAAAGACCAAACATTGAAGTAAATTTTGCTAGCCCTTTGAAATGGTGGTGTGGTCTGCAGTTTCTAGGCAAAGGACAAAAAAATTAATGCAGAGCTCTTGTGAAGTCAAACAGGCAGGGGTGGAGTCAGCTCGTGCAGAGAATAAATCATTTCCTTGTTTTTTTCCTTTTTTTTTTTTTTTTTTTGGAGAGACCATGGGGCGCTCGGGCAGTCACTAATGCGGTGGTATCTGTTCAGACTTCTTTCTTCTTCCATCTTTGAGTCTTACCCACCAGATTTCTGTTTGCAAAAAGGGCCTAATCCACTTTTTTTTTTGTCTGTGCATTGATTTAATAGTATCAAACCCCGAGGTCCTCGTGGTCTGCACCTGGGTTGCTTTTTCCCCTAATGAAGCAAGAGAAGTGGTTTAAGCCCCTGCCGCGCTCCCTATCAAAGCTGCACAATGATTAACTCAGGTCCCCTTTTTAGGGCCAGGCAGAAGAAAATCCCTTAGTCATCAGCATTGTGAAAATCCCAGAATGGTGAGTGTTCAATGAAAAGATTACCTTGGGCACCTGAAAAATAATGGAAGAGCTCAATAGAGAAACCATTAAGCCTGTCTACACTGGCTAAGTGAGGTGGAGGGTCGAGGTAATTAGCTGGGACATTCAGGCCAGAGTAACTATTTTGGACCTTCTGCATTGACTCAAATGTATTCAAGTCCCTCATACATTGGTTTTTTTTTTTTTGGAGAAGCTATTTAAGGTTACATCTACATAAACAAGAAAAAAATAAGACTTAAATATAACTGGTTAATAAAAGTGATTTGATAGTTTTTTTTAAAAAACTGAATAATAGGATAATAGGCAGCTTAGGGAATGGGAGGTCCAAAGCTGTAACTTATTAGTTGTGTGCCTTCAAGCCAAGTTGCGTATCTCTTTAAGCCTCAGTTTCTTCAACTGTAAAATGGGAATATTAACAGGATCCCCCTCAAAAGGTTTTTGAGGCAGAAATCATGGAGCACGTTCATCTTACAGCTCCTAATGTGGCACCTGTACATAGTAAGTGTTCTTTGTTTCAGGCACATGAAAACATGAATAATTGCTCACTGACAGCATCTCCTCCTAATTTTATCCTTAGCCTCCATCAGCCTCTCTGGATTTGTGTCTCTTTTTCTAAGCTTTTTCCAGAACTGGCTCTATCTGGAGAGTTGGGGACAAGAGGGTTCATGAATGCTGCTAGAGAAAGGATATGGGTTGTCCTACCAGAAGGGATGGTCAGAAAGCAGGGAGTCCCAGGAGATGAAGTTCTGCTGAAGTCACAGTTCTTGCTTCTCCTTTGAAGGCAGTTGAGACCCTACTCAGGAGCGATGCCAGACCAGGTATCTGGGGCAAGCCCTACCCCCTCCCCTTTGTTTCCTGTGCCCTAGGGTACATGGCTATGACTTGGTCCCAGAGAGTAACGGATTGTGTTGCTGATTATAACCCAGGGCACTGGCCTGGGGAACTGCCCTCTCATTTATGCCCACACTCAATCATACTTAGGGAAGAGAACAGTTCTTTGCTGTCAGCCTCAACATTTAGAGGGTGAGTTCTCAGTGCATAGGGTGTCACAGAACTGGCAGAAACTATGCCAGATGGAGAATCAGCTCAGATACCTGTTGGTAACCTGGGGAGATTCCAGCATCCTTTTTATAGCAAGAAATTGCCCACAGGCCAGAGGTGGAGAGTGAAACTGACTATCACCACCTGGCTGAGGAGCATGTGCTTTGTCTACACTGGTAAACCAATATTACCAGTAATCAAGATAAGCATAGCTACATTTAGTTGAACCCTTTGAGTAGCGTTATTATTGTCCCATTTACAGAGGAGGCTCAGAGAAATTAAGTAATGGCTAGTCACCAAGCTAAAAAATGGCAAAGCCAGAGTTTTAACCTAGCTAATCCTGAACCCATTCTCTAAGCCACTTCGCTAGATTTTAAGTTAAAAAAGAAAAGAAAATTACACACACACACACACACACACTCTTTTAACAACCATTGATGGAAAAAATACATGAAGACAAAAAGCTACTATATTATATAGTGCTTTTAAAGAAATTTGTGTTTCATTCATCAAAACAATATCTAATTATAACGTAAAATAGTCTTGTATAGATGATGAGAGCTGTTGGTTATTTGATCTAGATACAGTGCCTGGTGCATGCTTGGATTTTCTGGCAATAATTCCAAAGCTCTAGTGGGTCGGGAGAATCTGGTCATTCCCTACTACCTAGAGTATAGCTGGCAAAAAGACATATTCCTATGGATATGGATAACTTAAGAAAAGGTGATCCTTTAAAAGGGAGCACTGCTGACATTATACAGGAAAAGATTCTGATCCTGGTTCTGTCAATTTCTCCACTCTGCTACATTTATCTACTGTAAAGAATGTAACTGGTGACAACTTCCTACCTCTTAAGGGGACTTGAATCAGAGAATGAAAAGCAGCCTTTGAGATAACCTCTCATGTAGGTAAAGAAACAAATACAAAGAAAAGAAAAGAAAAACAGGTCCAGAGCCTTCTAACTAGCCTCTGCTTGAGCTTCTCCAGTGAGGTGGAGGTCTCTATCACCAGACATGGCCAGTTCCTAACTGGACTGTGATAGCTGTTTAGACCTTTTTCTAGGGCCCTGTAATTTTACACATTCATTCTGATTCTATGCTCTGGAACCATTGTGAACAAATTCAGTTCTTCTGCACTAAAGCTCCTTAATTAACTACATGAATATTATGATTTTCTTTGCAATTAGCCCATCTTTTTCTAGGCAAGATGCCTTTTCTTTCGCTTTCCTTATAGAATATACTGCCAGACTCCCCCTTTTCCTCATCATCAACGTCTTTCTTCAAGTTCAATATCCAGCAGCTGGGTATGTAGCTCCTGCCTGTAATCCCAGCGCTTTGGGAGGCCGAGGCAGGCAGATCATCTGAGGTCACGAGTTTGAGACCAGCTTGGTCAACATGGTGAAACCCCATCTCTACTAAAAATACAAAAATTAGCTGGACGTGGTGGCGGGTGCCTGTAATCCCAGCTACTCAGGAGGCTGAGGCAGTAGAATCACTTTGACTCGGGAGGCAGAGGTTGCAGTGGGCCGAGATCGCACCACTGCACTTCAGCCTGGACGACAGAGTGAGACTCCATCCCGCCCCCCGCAAAAAAAATGTTCAATATCCAGAATCAAAAATGATACACACATGTCTCTAACAAGTAATAGACCACAATTTACCCTGGTTTTTTTTTCCTGTTATTATGGGATGGGAGGAGGATCACTAAGACTAAGTGCAAGTCATCATTTATTAAATAAAAGAACAATCCTAACAAACCGAGGGCTGGTGCATGAAGGAGAATGGATGATTTTCATTCGTGACAGAAACTTGCCTCATCTTCCCAAAATGCCTTTAAAGGAATAGAATTATACTGGTGTCATTCTCCGGATTGTAACTTCATGTTAGTGGTAAATGGTAAATGGTGTGTTTAAAAGTTGATCATTTCAGCCGGGCACGGTGGCTCAAGCCTGTAATCCCAGCACTTTGGGAGGCCGAGACGGGTGGATCACGAGGTCAGGAGTTCGAGACCATCCTGGCTAACACGGTGAAACCCCGTCTCTACTAAAAAATACGAAAAACTAGCCGGGCGAGGTGGCGGGCGCCTGTAGTCCTGGCTACTCGGGAGGCTGAGGCAGGAGAATGGCGTAAAAACCCGGGAGGCGGAGCTTGCAGTGAGCTGAGATCCGGCCACTGCACTCCAGCCTGGGCGACACAGCAAGACTCCGTCTCAAAAAAAAAAAAAAAAAAAAAAAAGTTGATCATTTCAGCTGTAGCAAAACCCCTACCAACTGCTAAGCATCAACGTCACAGAGTATGGGAGGAATTTCTAGCTGAGAAGAATTGTTTTGCTAGCACCTGCTCTGACCACTGATGCTCGAATTCCTCGTACTTTTCTACCAGTATTGAGGAGATCAAGAGTTCAAAGGGAGAAAGTTGGGCTCAGATGACCATGTGGGAGTCTTGGCTTCTCTGCCTCCTGTCTGTGATCATGAGCAAATAAATTCCTTAACTTCTATGGATTTTAGGTTCTTGATTGTAAATGCATCTGATTGAATCGCCCCCTTTTTGCAGGGCAGCTTAAAGAAGAAACTGTGAAAGTGTTTTGCAAATGAAAAATATCACAGAGGCCGGGCGCGGTGGCTCAAGCCTGTAATCCCAGCACTTTGGGAGGCCAAGACGGGCGGATCACGAGGTCAGGAGATCGAGACCATCCTGGCTAACACGGTGAAACCCCGTCGCTATTAAGAAATACAAAAAACTAGCCGGGTGAGGTGGCGGGCGCCTGTAGTCCCAGCTACTCGGGAGGCTGAGGCCGGAGAATGGCGTGAACCTGGGAGGCGGAGCTTGCAGTGAGCTGAGATCCGGCCACTGCACTCCAGCCTGGGTAACAGAGCAAGACTCCATCTCAAAAAAAAAAAAAAGAAAGAAAGAAAAATATCACAGAAACGTTAGATAATAGTATACATGGGGGAGACGTGAAAAAAAAGGCAAGCCACCTTCTTTCCTGAACTAAGTTCTAGCATAGGAATGAAGAGGAAAGATTTGGGGTTTAGAATCTTTTAGTAGAAATGATAATTGTGCAAAATCTGGAGAGCCTGCCTCAAATCCCTGTAAGGACTAAGAGTATTTTCCTTTACCCACCAGCCTCTGCAGGCAGTCAGCTTTCCATACAACTATGTTGGTTTTCGGACTGATCAGTGAAGTGGCTCCTTGATCCAGTCTTGCCTCTGCTTACTTCCCAATCATCATGAAGCCAGAACTGGTCATTAGCTTTCTCTCATTTCTTCCCTCTATAATTTTTCCGTGAGTTCCCTTTCTAAGCCGGTACCAGGTGAATCATTGAGGAGACAGCCATGAGCAAGACCAAGATAGCCTTTGCTCTCATGACATTATATGGGAGGTAGACATTGCGCCAAAAAAAAAAAAAAAAAAAATTTGGCAGAATTGCAATCAATGCTGCAAAGAACAAATGTAAGGTTCTAAGAGAATCTATAACCGGAGACTCCAGGAATCATCTTGGGGGCTGGCAATGATTCAAGAAGGTAGAATGCATTGCCCTCTCAATAATTGCCTAACTGATATGTGTTCCCTGCTTTAAAGTTTACAAAGCACTTTCTCATGTGTTTTCTCATTTCATCAAGCTTTCAGCCCTGCAAAGTACAGAGTATTGTCACCTTGGTCTAGAAATCTGGAAACCAAGGCTAAGGAACTTGGCATGATTTCCCCAGGGTCAATGAGTTCTGGCACTGAAAGAACTTTTGACTCTAAATTCTGGGCTCTTTCCACCCCACCCTATTGGTTCATTGGCTGTTTTCTCTTGAGAGCTGACATTTTGGAAACTAGCATTGAGAAAAGAGCAATAGAGGAAATCACTCCCCTGGGTACTTTTCTGGGAGCCATTTGGGTGAAGCTGTGATTCCTAATATTGATCTCAGCCAAATTGCAGGAGGAAGCCTGGCTGAGATGTGAAAAGACATCCTAACTGCTTTTTGTGCATTGCAGTCTTTGCAGTTCCCAGTAAACACAGGAAACCCTCTCTGACTCCAGATGTGGCCCCTTGGTCTTAATTGTGCCTAGATAACATGTGTGACCTGAGTCAAAATGAAACACACAGAATATTAAACATACTCCTATAGGCTTTATTTCTCAAACCCAGCTGTTCATTGGCTTCTCACAGTACTCAGAGCTCACCCACATTTGCTTATGAATTCATCATCTTAGCTGCCATTTGTTCTGTGCTTACATCCTGTGGCTAAGTGTGAATTCATCCTTATCAACCTGTGGAAATAGGCACTATTACTAATAATAACTCCATTTTGCAGATGAGGCAACTGAGGCTCAGAGAGATGAAGTAACTTGCCCAAGGTCACACAGCTTCTAAGTGGTAGAATTGGGATTCGAACCAAGGTCTGACTCCAAACTCCATGCTCTCAAACATAACACTCTAGCACACTACCATACTCCCTCCCCACAAAACTAAAAATTTTATAACCACTTGCTGCACTTCCCATCTGGAATTTTTAGCACCTAAAATCAGGAGACATAAAAGCAGGCTTTGGACAGTTTTGAAAGGTTCTCATTCCCCTACCCACAGACAACATCTCCCTCTGGGTTGAGGATGTCCATCCTCCTCTTAAAAATCTGAGTTAACGAAAGCTGAGAACTGAGGTATTTCGTTATTTAGTTAGGACAACCTGCAGCCGAATTATACAAAGACCCAAGGTACGAGAAGTGACAGCAATCTTAGTTGCTTCTCTAGACCGGTAAGCCCCCCACTTATCCATTTGGGTTTAGCTAGTCACTTTTCTCTTTTTCAATGGGAAGGAGGAAAATGTAAAGCTCCCGCTCCAGCAACAGAATCTGAATCAGTAAATTTGAGTGTGCATTCTCTGTTTCTGCAAAGCAGTGGCTATGGCTTGAAAAAATAGCAAACAGATTTTATTTTCTAGTACCTTTCTGTTTTTCCTGGTCAGCTCCACGTGCCAGCCTGTTGTTTTGATTCTGATGGGGATACAGCATTGAGCAGTGAACAATTAAACATAAACACCAGCCTCACTTCCATCCTCTTCTTTCCTCTTTAGGTGAAGGCAGCTTCCAAATATGTGGATGTACCTGTGAGTATTTGAAAATTGTTTCTTGCGGGGTTTTTTTGTTTATTTTTCATGTTTACTTTTTGTTTTCATGAGAATTTTGATAGTGCTACTCATACGAATTGCTGCTAGCTAAACTGTGTGTTCCTGACTTGGATCATCAGAAAGAAGCCAAGACTATTTTGTAGTAGAATTTTTTTTTTTTTTTTTTTTTCAGATAAGAAGAGGGTATGGTTTCTTTCCTCAGGAAGAAAGGTCCCACTTCACTTTCACTTTCATTTTCATCGGTTTCTCTGGTGTTTCATTCTGTTTTCCTCATGTTCACCAACCCTCCTGTGTGCACACCTTCGGAGGAGAGCCATGAAGCTAGAAACTTGCACAAGGGTGATAGTATTTTTTGTTAGGTTGGTGCAAAAGTAATTGTGGTTTTGCAATTAAAAATGTGGAAAACGCAATTTCTTTTGCACCAACCTAATAAAAAACAAATAAATACTAAATTTGTTCATTTTGGGGTCAATTTTGCAATTGTTTTAAGGAAACCTCACAAAACTGCTTATAATTAGTACAGGCCTCATTAATGAAGAGAGCTCTCAAAGTTCACAGATAAAGCACTCGAAGTTGCCCAAAATTTACATTTAAATTGAGGTTAAGTACAACACATGAATGCTAAAGTGTGGGATTACCTGTGGTAAATCAGGATACATTCATAGACAGACTTTGTCCTGCCTATTAGCAAAATAAAATTGGAGAGATTTTAATATATTCCAATAAAGCGAAAAAGAAAATGATTTTGTTTCTCCATTTCTAACAAAAGAGGTGTGAGTCTATTATAAAATATTAAATTTAGAGAGCTTATCTCAACAGCCACCAAGGGTCTTGTACTAAGCATTTCTCATTCTGAACGTGGTTAAGTACCCTCCTTGTTCAAATACTTATTTGTTAAAATTTGTTTTTTTCTAAAAGGATTTATATTAACATTTAAATTCATTTCCCCAGGAAGCTAAGTGTGTAATGGTTTATTGGCTTATTTCTCAAAGGAAGACAAAATAGAAAATTGGAGTGAATTTAGTGTTAGTATATATTTTGTTTGTTTAATGAAAGAATGTACAATCAATAATTATGCTTTGAATTTATATAATATTCCAATCAACAAACCTCAGACTCCTTCAGGTAGACAGTTCTTATAATGGAGAATGGCAAAAGCTCACATAACTGCAGCAGGGAGAGAAGTTAAGTAATTTACTTTCTCAAGCCCCCAAAGTATAAACTTTCCCTTCACAGGGAACTAACTACTCAAATTTTCTGGCCCTGTTTCTCCATGTTTAAAATGGAGATGACAATAATACCTAAGTCATGGGTTTGCTGTGCAAATTAAACGACACAACATACATAGAACGTCCAGCACCATACCTGGCACTTATTAGGAACTTCAGTCCAGGAGAAGGACACATGTGGTGGTGGTAGTGTGATGTCCACACTCTATTGCATATAGGTGGATGGGGGATGAATTTGCAGACATCAGCCTTGGGCTCCACTGATCTTCAACAGTGATAGAAATTGAAATTCTAGGCTTTCGACCCAAAGATTTGGTAGTTGTGGTCTGTTCTCTGTAGGATCCAGAGCAAAGGGGGTATCCTCAGGCAGGTTTGAACAGGTGTCCTATAGATAAGGCCCAAACACCTAAAGAAACTTGATCCAGTCATTGGTACTAACATCAGGTTATGTTAGATTGAATCACATGAAATTGGCATATTGCTGAGGTCAAAGAAGTCAAATATCAGCCATTTCATATGGTTCAATCTAATAATTCCTACAAGCTAGGTTCAGATTCATTATAAAGATGGGAGGGCAGTAAATGGACTCCATATCAAAATGCAGGGTGCCCTGATCTGTACTCATTAAGTGTTTATGGATTAATTATGCTAAATTAGAAGACTTATTAGGTGTATTAGTCCATTTTCATGCTACTATGAAGACATACCAGAGACTGGATAATTTATAAGGGAAAGAGGTTTAATTCACTCACAGTTCAGCATGGCTGGGGAGGCCTCAGGAAACTTACAATCCTGGCAGAAGGGGAAGCAGACACGTCTTTCTTCACATGACAGCAGAGGTAAGAAGAATGAGTGAAAGGGAAAAAGTCACTTATAAAACCAAGAGATCTCCTGAGAACTCACTATCACAAGAACAGCCTGGAGGTAACCACCCCCAGGATTCAATTACCTCCCACTGGGTCCCTCCCACAACACTTGGGGATTATGGGAACCACAATTCAAGATGAGATTTGGGTGGGGACACAGCCCAACCATACCATTAGGCTATGAAGAAGCAAATTGAATTAATAGAGTTTTCACACTCTGGAGGGCAGAAGTAGTTGATGCAGCATGTTACAAAATGTGGTACATTTACCACTGGTGATACAAAATATAATTACTACTATTACTGCTCCTACAACCAAGCTTGATAAAGCACTCACTAGAACAGTTTACATTTTATCTTCACAATAACCTCACTTTAAATATGAGGAATATAGGCCGGGCGCGGTGGCTCAAGCCTGTAATCCCAGCACTTTGGGAGGCCGAGACGGGTGGATCACGAGGTCAGAAGATCGAGACCATCCTGGCGAACACGGTGAAACCCCGTCTCTACTAAAAAATACAAAAAACTAGCCGGGCGAGATGGCGGGCGCCTGTAGTCCCAGTTACTTGGGAGGCTGAGGCAGGAGAATGGCGTAAACCCGGGAGGCGGAGCTTGCAGTGAGCTGAGATCCGGCCACTGCTCTCCAGCCCGGGCGACAGAGCAAGACTCCGTCTCAAAAAAAAAAATAAAAAAAAAAATAAATAAATATGAGGAATATGCCGGGCGCGGTGGCTCAAGCCTGTAATCCCAGCACTTTGGGAGGCCGAGACGGGCGGATCACGAGGTCAGGAGATCGAGACCATCCTGGCGAACACGGTGAAACCCCGTCTCTACTAAAAAAAATACAAAAAACTAGCCGGGCGAGGTGGCGGGCGCCTGTGGTCCCAGCTACTCGGGAGGCTGAGGCAGGAGAATGGCGTAAGCCCGGGAGGCGGAGCTTGCAGTGAGCCGAGATCGCGCCACTGCACTCCAGCCTGGGCGACAGAGCGAGACTCCGTCTCAAAAAAAAAAAAAAATAAAATAAATATGAGGAATATGAGGAAACTAAGGCACAGAGAAGTTAATTTGCTCAGGACCCCACATCGGGTTAGTGGAAGAGCTGAGATTTAAGCCAATGCCCTTAAAAATTCTGCCATACTGCAAGATAATTTCAGTTAGTGTATAAACAAACACCTTGATTTGGATAGTGGTAATTATTTTAGTGCATATTAGAAAAAGTATTTTTTTACCAGCTATTAATGACTTAGGACAAAGCTAAACTTTAAGTTGATTAACATATACTTTAATAGCTAATAATATTACAATAAACCTTTTAGTAAATAATTTTATAGAAAACAATAGTACATAATACACATATATTCTATATGTACATTGTTTATATATGGTAGGTAATAATAATCATTTGCTTCTGAAATCAATCCTAGGAGGGGGTTAATATTATCATTCTGTTTTATAGCTGAGGAATCTGAGGCACAAAGAGGTTAATTAGCATATCCAAGGTCACCTGGTGAGTAAGCGGAGTGTGACGATCAGGTGCTGTCAGTTGGACCATAAAGCCTGCACTTCCAGGGGTGTGGTAGAATAGCTAGCACTGGCTCCCAAGAGTCAATTATGTGCATCTCTCTCCAACTTTGCCTTCAATGAGAGCACATTGGTAGCTCACAATTAGCCTTGATGGGAGTATTTACACCATGCAAACTGGCAAGCACTACAAATCAGGGTGTTTTGTTTTGTGGTTGGTTTTGCTGGGCAAAGTGGCTCACGCCTAAAATACCAGCACTTTGGGAGGCCGAGGTGGGTGGATCACCTGATGTCAGGAGTTCGAGACCAGCCTGGTCAACATGGTGAAACTCCGCCTCTACTAAAAATACAAAATATTAGCCAGATGTGATGGCATGCGCCTGTAATCCCAGCTACCTCCTCTGGAGAGGCTGAGGCAGGAGAATCGCTTGAACCTGGGAGGCGGAGGTTGCAGTGAGCCAAGATGGTGCCATTGCACTCCAGCCTGGGCGACAAGAGTGAAACTCCATCTCAAAAAAAAAAGAAAAAAGAAGAGCCAGTTAACCAGCATACAACTATTACCTATTAAGTCAGCAGTCCCCAAACCAGAATGTGCAGCAGTAATACTTAGCAAAAAAAAAGTTTTTTTGGTTTGGTTTTTATTAACTTATTTAGCTTTTATTATTAGTTTATTATTTTTTAATAGGCACATAATTGTTTTTGTTTTATTAATAGAGAGTCCCAGGCCCTCACCTCCAGAGATTCTGATGCGGTCATTCTGGGGTGGAGCCTGGATATTGCTTTCCATTAAGTTCTTCACATGATTCTGATACGTAGTACAAGTTTGGAAACTAATGGACTAAATCAGTGATTCTTGACCTTGGCTACATATTGGAAACACCTAGGGAGCTTTTGCAAGCACTAATGCCCAGGTTGCTTGCCAGACAAAATGGAAACGGCATCTTTGGGGGTCAGGGCCCAGACATCAGTATTTTTAAAGCTCCCCAGGTCCTTCAAATTTGCAGTCAGGCTTAAGAACCTTCAGATAAAATCATTTCTCAACTCATTTCTACCTCTGAAGTCTCTGAGTTCACCTGTGTTTCCCTGTGAGGTTTTTGTTAGAACACTTAGTGGTTTAGTTCCACGTGGACACTAGCAGTTAGTCACCTTTGAGATTTGTCTCTTAACTATCCACACTACTGGAGGGAAGTGCTAGTACCAGTCACTTAAAACATTGCATAATCCCCAAAGCATATGTCTTTGTCTTAGATATAGTTTTTGACCCATTGGTATATGTAGGAGATTTGCATTCATAATTAGGGCTGACTTAGGATGCTGAAAATTTGAGCTCATTTTTCTCAAGCCCAGAAGTATTCTGGTAGGGGCAAGTTCAGATTAAAATGTTCTTTTCCTGAGCCACAGAGTAGCTTATTCGCAAATTATGTCTTCCGCACATGGATGCAGTTAACTATACAGATATTTGTTTAAATGTTTTCTAAAATCTATGTCATATTCTATCAGTCTATCCAAGCCACATTTAAAATATACAATGTCATTATGAGATATTTAAAAACACCTAAAAGTTTGTCCCACTGTGTGCAGGTAGCACTATGATATAAAAGCATAATTTAATAGTATCAGCTGTCTGGTCAAGTATAATTTTCAGCTATAATGAAGGGGTTAGCTTGTTTGTGAACAGTTTTTATTTTACTTGTTTTGATTGGAAATCTACTTAAAATGCGTTATACATCCTTCCTGCCTTTTTAAACAGGGTACTGACTATAATCTTTTCTCAATGACCCAGGATCACCATTGTGACCGTGTCTTTCCCCAGTGGCTGCATAGTGGCCCGCTTCCCTGTAGGGCCTCCCGAGATATAGGGGAGGCTTGCCCCTGCCCTCAATAGTCCCAAACCCCAGCGGTTGGTGAGTCTGCATGTCTGGTGTTGCAGTTGGGCAGCCTCCTCCTTCACGGTCAGGCATAAGGAAAAATGATAGCTCTCTCTTATCTGCAGTTTTTTCAAACAATCCCTCCTCTTCCCTATTTCTGCTCCATCAAGGAATGGAAACCAAACTTGTTGGAATTGGTTGGGAGTGGGAGCTTGAGGACTCTATTATGAGAAAACTACACATATTTTGTGCTGAGATTTTTATCATTTTTATTTTGACGTTAGCTCCTCTGAGGCCCCCTTTTCTTCTTGGTTCTAGAGTAGATTCTAAAGGTAGGTAAGGCTGTGGAATGGTATAATACTATGGGGGAAAAATCATAGTAATTCATGTTTGTATTACAATATATGGCTTTCAAAACATTTTTACATATACTATTCTAACTGATGATCATAACAGTCCTTAGAGGTAAGTAGGGGAGCTGTTAGTAATCCCATTTTTATAGATCGCATAATTAAGGCCCAGAGAAGTTTTCTTTAACTCTTATTTTACAGAAAAGTTTAAATGATATGCACAAATTCCAGTTTGTGGGAGATCCAGTAAAATTCCATGCAGTGTGACTGAAGAGCTTGAAAAAGGAGGTGGAGAAAGGATTTTCTCATTCATTCTTGAATTTGCCCATTCAGCAAATATTTACTGGGCACCAACTATGTGTTAGGTACCATGTTGTGTGCTGGGGATACAATAGAAAACAGGCCAAACAAAGTTCCTGTGTTCATAGAGCTTATGTTTTAGTGGGATAAGACAGGCAACAGACAAACAAATAGTATATAATGCAATATCAGCAATTGGTAAGTGCTGTTAAGAAAAAAAAAGAGTCATAAGAGAGCAAATCATGGAATTTCTTAACTACCTGGGTAAGACGGACCACACTGATTTTTTAAAATATCAGAGTTTTTAAAACTTGAATGAAATGCCCCTTGGAAGACGGTGAAACTTTGTGAAAAGAGAAGGAATGGTGCAAATACACATCACTGTAGATAACTGTTTCTTCTAACATTTTGGGTTACTGATAGATCTGCGGCATTTGACTTTGCACCTTTGCTCTAAGATGCTGCATGTGCCCAGGAGAAGGCCATATCGCCACAAGTATCACCAGGGGAGAAATGGAAACAATAATAATGAGTTTCTCAAGTCCCCCAGGTAGAGATCCCCATCCCTACTGAGAATGGCCTTTGATGCGCAGTTGCCAAAAGGAGAGAAGGAGAGAGGTGCCTGCTTAGAACTGATAGCTATCACTTACATCTCATTGGAGAACCTCTATTGTTTTGTATAACAAAACTGCAACAATTATAGGACCATCATGGAACCTGCTCAATCCATTCGCTGAAAATTGCTTGAAAGTGTAACACTTGACTACTGTGGCTTTGGGTTGTCCTCATTGTTTTTCAAATTAATACCTTGTCATTGTTTCAGCAGGTGTTAAGAAATGTTACTAGCATCCCAGGGGCCAAGCATTGGCCCTTTGCTTGATAATTGTTTGCTTTGTATCAGGAAACAAAAATACAGTCCTACTGTTTCTAAACCTTCCTCATTTTCACCCTGGAAATTACACAGAAGTGTTAACTAACTTCAATTTACAGTGCCTGACAGTCACGTCTAGTAGAGAAATGATACTTTGTGATCTAAGGTAAATCACAGTAATGAAAACTAATCTTTTTAGTTATTAGCAAACGTATATATCTACTGTGGAAATTTGAGGGGTTTGTGGCCACTCTCCTAATGACCTATATTACAGTGTTTTAATAGGTTTCTTTGGAGATAACTTTGATTGTGACATCTCAAGCAGTGTGCTTTCTGAGTTTCTATCTTTTTTTTTTTTTTTTTTACTTCCCTACAATAAATCACTTCCTAACTGCAGGATGAACCACCTGCTTACCTTTCCGGAAAATCTGATTTATTTAAAAATCAAATCCTCTCCTCCTTACCCTGCCTTTTCTTTTCTTTTCTTCTTCTTCTTTTTAATCCTTAGACTTTAAGGCTGCACTGGAAGCAAAGACAAATTGTTTAGTGTCTCCTCTGAGTGAACTAATTAATCAGCAAATACTATATCCACTCAGGTGAAACTACACACACACACACACACATACACACACACACACACAAAATGAGACTTGAGTAGGAAGGGGTATAGATTGAAATACAATTTTTTTTTTTTACTTAGTACTTTCTCAAGTTTTTAAAAGAGGAAAAAGGAATGGGAAGTTCCATCACCCTTCTGATAATATATTAAGGACAGTGGAAAACAGTATGTTTGGGTATTCTTTAATGGGGGTTTCAATCCAAGGCAAAGTCAGAGAACATCTCTGAGTTATGCAGTAAAGATTTATCCATTAGATAAATTTGCCAGGAAAGAATTAATCATAGAAAAATATTTACAAAATCCTACAAGCTCAATGCCCTTCTTAGCCAGGCTTGATTTCTGGAAAGAGGAAGCAGTTCTAATATCAATTCCTACCAGCCCAGGCTGTGGACAGCAATCCCATGCCTACAAAGGTGATCCAGCAGAAGCATCTCAGGGTGTGTGAGGGCAAGTAGAGGGTAAAAGTGAATGGTAAACAGGGAAGAGTGGCTGTCTGAAAATTCATTTTCATGTTTTCCTGTTTCTTTACAGAAACCTGGGATGGACGTGGCCGACGCCTACGTGACTTTCGTCCGCCATTCTCAGGATGTCCTGCGTGATAAGGTCAATGAGGAGATGTACATAGAAAGGTTATTTGATGTAAGTAAATGCCTTCTCCTCCTTGAAAACCAAGGAGGAGACCCTCCAAAATGTGACAAAATAAGCGACAGGAGGATAAGTCACATTTTGAGAAAATGGATTGGTTCTGATTCAGACTAAATCTTCTCCTCTCCCTCTGCCTTAGGCTCTTATCTGTCTTGTGTCTGTTCTGAACCCACTCTGGTGTGGCAGTGTCTCAGTCCCAATCTGTGTGATACGTAGGACGGCACACAGCCTCTCGGCAAGCAGGCTCATTCCTGCACGAAGCTTGCGAGGCAGCTTTCTCTAACTGGCAAAGACCTTTCTTGGTCATGGTTTTCCTCCTTGCAATCTGGCCTCACTTTAGGGAGATGTTCTCATCAGGGAGGCTGAGACCAATTCCCTCTCCTGGGGGTGGCACCTCCCTGACACCAGCTGTGGCGTGCAGATGTGCAGTAAATGTCACATCGTTATCACTTCAAAGATAATTTCGTTCCTGGAAGACTCGAAATCCTTACCCTGGGTTTCGGCAAACACTTACATTACAGTTGCTCAGTCAGTTGCAGCTTTAAACCATGGTGCCCGCTGCCCACCCACCCAGCTGAAAATTTACGAGAAGCAGGTGTACAAAGAATGAGTACATTGGGCTGTGGACCCAGATCAAACTTCAGAAAATGCAGATTACCAAGGGTTAATAATTTTTGAGCAATCTTATTTCCACTGGGACTGCATCTGCATGCAAAGCAAGCCACTGAGGCAAAAAGAAAAAAAAAAAAAAAGAAAGAAATCTGCTTTGGTCTCAAATTGCCTGTCTCTTTCAGGCCAAAGCAGATGGGGCTACCTAATTTAGCCCAATATTTCGTCTCGGGTTTCCACTGAATTTGCCAGTATAGACCCGGCCAGAGTGCATGGAAGCCGATGTGCTTGTCTCCCTGTGGCTCTGAGTGTGCAGCCTACTTCTGTCTTGTGAAACGTGAGCTCCTCCTGTCCAGGTTTCCATATTTTTAGTGCCAATGCGAACATTAATGTTTTGGTCTACTATGGAATCCGTGTTTCTATTTTTTTTTTTTCTGTGATTGTGTTCAGCAATTTATATTGAGTTTGTGTGTGTGTGTATGTGTGTGTGTTTTTGTTCCACAGCTAAGTGAGCTCATTGTTGGCACCGCTTTCTGATTCTGCGGCTTCTGACTTTTATATGCTTTGTCTTCCAGCTCATTTGCTTTCGTCGTGTGTTGAAAGGCTCCTTTCTTTTTTTTTTTTTTTTCTTTTCCAATCATCCCCTTTCTGTGCTTGATACCTCTCTTTCCCCTGCATCACCTTTCCTCAATAAAACCCTTCTTACTTTTTAATTCCCACCCGTCCTCTCTCAGATAAAAATGGAACTTATCTCTCATGTCAAATGTTTTATCACATTATATCAAGTGGCATGAATTAGAATCAAATAATCTTCCTGTGTACATCTTCTAGCATGACCCACATCCACTGAGAATGCCTCATACATGCATAAAGCTCACCAGCGGGTCCTCCCCCTTCTCTGCATGCATGCCTTATATGAAAGTACTGAGCCTAGAATGTCTGGGGCACAATCACCATCCAATAGGCATTGAAAACAGAGACAGGCAGGACCCTCGGGTCTGCAGTTAGGAGTGTGGACACTCTGCCCATCTCCATTGAATTAAATTTCAAACCACAAATTTTCAAGAAGCCTGTGGGTTGTTCTTTTCAATGCCTAGGTTGCCTTTTTTTTTCCTTTGATCAGTATCTTCCGATTCTCAGTTTTATGTGGCCCGTGTGTGCGTGTGCGTGTGTGTGTTACTGTGTGAGTGTGTGTGAATAACCAATAACCTTGTGTTCTCTAAAACTTAAATCTAGTACTGAATTTGATGTTTAATCTGCAGTTTAGCTTGTCACTTCATTTGTAAAAAAATTAGAAGTACAAGCGAGGTAGCCTTGCTGAAGGCAGCAAGGCAAATTATCTCTTTTGTAGCTCTTCTTAAAGGAAAGTGCAACCAAATCTTCATTTAAAAAGTAAAGGTACAGCCTTGGCTAGTACAGATGATAAAACTGGACTTGCCTGACTGTTGAAGACCACAGGCAAAATTCAAGCCTTCCAGCCTTTAATGTAAATTAATAGTGAAAAGAAATATTACTGAGAATATTTTTTTTCCCAAAAGCAAGTTATAGTTAGCGACATTCAAAAATTCACAAGTACCTCCAATCCCTTGTTGAATTCCACTGACCAGCATAAAATAGCATCAGTAACATTGTGGAAACCCCCACAATTTAGTCTGATGTTATCCCAATTTGGTTTTCCCAACACAGTCTTAGTTATACCGTCCTGAGTATATTTGATTGTAAAGGTTTAACTGTTACAGTCATTCACTGCATATCACTCCCGGCCCCATGGGGAAAAAAAAAAAAAAATTTCAGGAGCTTATTTAGATATAACAAGTTTCTTTGCCATTTACTTTCTTACTTTCTAAATAACCTGATCTCCTAATTTACAGAATATTGGTGCTAGGCAACCTAACTGATGTAGTGCAAAAAAAGTTATTGAATCTGTCATGGATTTAAAACATTTGTCATTTTAACAACCCAGAGCTTCTCAAAAAGCTTCATTACCATGCAGCCTCAGTAATTTAATTCAGTACTTACTGTTTTTCTATAATCTAGCAGCAAAACATCAGATTACCAACATGTTTGATTATTTTTCGGCTTCTGTTTCCTCAAGCATGGTGTTTATTTCTTTGTATATATGCTCTGCAAAACTCGTGTGTCCACCAAGCTAAACAAGGGAATAGGAATATCAAGGCAGAAGGGTCTGTGAAAGCTGCCACTCTAAATTTCTTGCTGCAAATGAACTTATTATTTAAATCCCATTCCTTAATGATAGTGGTCCTGGGGCAAGTTTCTAAACAATTGGCAGAAACCTATTGAGAAAGACTTGTTGATCTGTGAGATTTTTCTTCCAAATCGTTGCATTTTGATAAATGGCAAAAATGAATAATAGCAAATTAACATTTTGAATGAAGAAAAAAATATATATCTCCGAGATTGTTTGCTGTTTGGGGGTTGTTGATTCTGATTGTTGTGTCATTCTCTGGTTTTTAGTTCCTGCTGGCATCTGTCATTCAGAGGCATGTTCTAAGAGTTCCTGTTGTGTTTTTAACTGTGTTTCAAGTCTCAGTTTTATTTACCTGATAAGTCCTTTAAGTTGTTGCTATTTGGTATTGTTCCTGTTTTTGCCCTTCTGAGTGTGCCGGTGTAGAAAAGGCTGGATGGTTTTAGTGTGTGTTTGTATTTGAGAATATTTGGATTAATAGCTGGTCATTTAACGGTGCATTTTCTGCTTTAACTAGGCCCCTACCCAGTGCTCTCTGAGCTAGTTTTCTCTTTGCCACGTCATTGTACTTTTGGCTGGAAGTGGGTGCTTGTGGGAGATTATCGGCATAGCATTTGGGACTCTATATTTGATGTTCTGCATTTTTATCTATTTTATTACGTAACTTAAGAACAGGCTTTCCAAATTCATCTTCACCGATTTTTTTTTTTTTAAACCAAGCATTCTTTAGGTTTGTTGGAGAAATACATTTGGACCTAATGTTACCTAACTGGGTTGCTTTTGCAGTTAAGATTTCTTTGTCTATTAATATGATTGGTTTACCTAGTCTTTCTATAAAATACTAATGACTTTCTTGATAACACACCTAAGGAAAAAACTAACCAATCCAAGACAAAGTGCTGATCAGAAAAGAATCGGCAAACTGTTTCCCATAATATTTCAGATGTGCAGCTGTACATCTTTTATCTGCGTTTTTATAATTTTTTCATAAAAAAAAGAAGTATAATTGTATATGGTTTTCAGTTGCTACAAAATAACAGTTTATAACATTTTGAAACAAAACATTCTGACATTTAAAGCAAGAGAATATTCCAATATACATAAAAACAATGAATTCAAATATATTAAAGATGCTGAATTTTTAAGAAGATCAGACTGCTATGAGACTCAAGTGGAAGCTTAGCCTTCTTGAAAATTATTGCTGACATTCAAAGAAAATATAAAACATGGATATGAAATAATATCCATATTCCTAAAGCAGCAGCTACAGAGGAAAGCACAAGCTCAAGAAATAACTTGAAGACAGTGATTTAAAGTTGGAGTGTCCATAAATCATGCAGATGGCTTTTCCCTCCTTCTCTAGTGATTAATTCAACATCTTCCCCAAAATAAAAACATGCTTTTTGAAATTAGAGATCAGATCATCAAGAGAAGCACCTAAGATTTCAAGGTCTAAAAAAAATTAATTTTCTTTCCTCCTTGTACTTCTTGAAGACACAGACTGAGAAGAAAATCGGGATTAAAAGAGATGTGCTTAGGGTGAATTCATCTGCTTAAACCTCACAGGCTCAGAGATGAGTGATTAAAAAGCCATCTCGAACTTGGATGGAATCCACATTGGTGGTAATGCCGCATCCGCGCTGGCTTTCTTCAGGCCCCGTGTCGTTGTGAACCAGGCCCAGGGAACATTTGACTGGAGATGATACATGGATTATATAGGTCAATTATACACTTAATCTGCCTTCTGGAGGATTAAGTATTTGCAGATTGACTCTGCATTTGGCTTCTCCGTGGCAGTTATCAGATCAGGAAAGGGCCTCTTACCAAACCGCCTCATAAGAACTTAATCAGGCAGTGTGGTCAGCTTCGGAAGGGGCTGCTGCTTGGTATTCTTTGCCTCGCACGGATTTTAATTTGCTGTTCCATTTTCAAATCGTGTATTTGTCCAGTTTATGTGGCAGAACAATAATTGAGTATGACTGTTTCCCTTGAAAAGGGTAATTTGAAACATGAAACCTTTGCCTATTAAAATATATTTGCTATATTTATATATGAAACCACAGATAACCTTATTTTAACAACTTTGTTAAATTACTCAAGCACTATACCCGTGAGCATATATCGATCAAAGTAGGAATCATACTGCTGGAGGATGAAAGTACCGAATAGTAGGCTACAAGGAGAGCATGACACTATATCTGCAAGGTATATCACCAACTGTCCAGGTAAGGCAAACCACTTCCAAAAATATGAAGTGGGGAGAGGTACATAGGATTCACTAATATAATAAGTTGCACTTCTAAGGGGCTGATTAAAGAAAATCAAGGCATATGGCATTCTAGACACTGAGACAGTGAGTTATCTCCTCTCTAAGCAATAAGCAGACTTGAGTGCCCTGAATGGGACTTACTGTGCAGTGATCATGGGCCCTGCCTCTGGAACCTTCAGACCTGATCCTTACTAGCTGGGTGACCTTGAACAAGGCATTTAATCTCTAAGAGCCTCAGCTGATTCATCTATATAACAGGGATGATAATCGTGGAGTTATTATGAGGGTGAAATGCCATATGCATCTGCAGCATCGAGCTCTGAGGAAGCATTGGTAAGTGTTAGCCACCACCACCATCATCATCATCACTATCATCATCATCATCAAAATGGAAATGCTTTTCCCAGCCCTCTTTTTTTTCTTGTTAAGCAAAGCTTCATATTCATGTTAAAGTGCTATAAGAGTCTCCCCATCACTTTAAGACATTAACCCCAAGCTTGCTTAGAATTGCTTGATGTAGAGCAGCCTGGTACCTTTTTCACTTTTGGTAAAGCATCTTTCTGAAACAGGCTAAATAGTGATGGTCAGGAGTGGGGCTTTGAAGTAAAACAGACAGAAGGAGGAAACTTGGTTTTGCCACTTTCGAGCTTTCTAACCTGGGGTCAGTTATTTCACCTCGCTGAGCCTCAATTTCCCCATCTGTCAAGAAACTGGCTTCTTAGAGTTTTCATGAGGACAAAATGATATAATGAGTGTACATAGGCATAGTTAAAAATTCAATGAGTCTTTTATCATCATCATCGTTACCATCTCATAGAACTACTTGTTCTTTCAAGTGATTTTGAAATAACCTAGCTCTACCCCCTCAACAAAACTACACTGCATTGCCAGATAAATCAGAATTAACCTTCAGAACTTCAGGGTTTTGGGAGGTGGGGGCAGAGGGAGGGAGGGAGTAATTAATACCTTTTACTATTAAGATGCTGTATATGTGTATTGTAGACATTTAGAAAATATAGCTAACCAAAAAATAAGAAGATTAAAATGTTGTGTTCCCAACACCCGCAGATTATTATCTGTGGGGTTTTTTAAATCTTTTTCTATGTAATTATGTATATATTGTGTACTTTTTTTCTAAAATGAGTAAGCAAAAAAATTGCTTTTTAAAGTTGATGATCACTATTTCCCATGCCAGTAAATGTTCCTCTAATACACTGTATTCAAAATTCCCCACTTGTCCCCAAAATATTCTTTACAGCTCGTTTGTGCAAACCAGGATTTGATGCAGGGTAAGGTTGTGATGCCCCTTAAATTTATTTTGAACTAGCACTGGCCCTTTTTTCGTGATCTTGACTTGTTATAGGGACTGCCGTGCCAATTGTTCTGCAGACTGGAGGAGTTTATTACTATCTAAACATAGAACTGATTTGCTGAGAAAAAAAAAAAAAAAATCAAGCTGAATTCAACCAAGTAGTTCTTTTAAACATAATTAGTAACTTAGCAGAATTCAACCAGGGTTTTTTTTTTTTTTTTTTTTAAGCTGTTCACTGTATGTAAGGAAAAGTTCTGAAGCTAGTTTAAAAAAAAAAAAAGATTGAGGGGGGAGCTAAACTGTAAGAAACTCACAGAGGCCAGAGTACAAGGTGGCCATGTGAAGATGTACAGAGATTTTATTTACTGGCGTAAGGCACAGCTATCTGAGCTGGGTGGGTAAATCAGAGGGTCACAGTCCAGCATTTCTTGTGTCACTGTAACTGCTTTGAAGTATTAGACTGGTGACTTTGACACACACATACCCATACTATTGGGAAGGTTTCTTTGTTAATTCTCCTGGGATTTTCCCTCAGGTTATCAATCTGAAATTAAGCCCTCCAAATCAGTCTGAAGCTGAGCTTTTCCATACTCTTTAGATCAAATTTTAATTGAACTGTGACCTCATCTCTATCCTCAATTATGAAGCTAAAGCGCATGTCTGCCAGGCTGCTAGGACATCCCTTAGAATCTGTGAGATTATGTATGTTGAAACCGGAAAGCTAATCCAAATGAACTGGGAAAGGCAGTTAGAGGAAGAAGAGACAGTTGATTCTTTCACCTATTTTTGAGCCCCGAAGTGAACTCTGGCAGTTAAGTCATGCCCTAGGCCATGCATTACAGCTGCAGAGTGTCATTTCCCAAAAAGAACACAGAAACTGGAGGCAAGTGGGGGGGAAATGAGAAGCCCATCACTCACCTGGATTGGTAACATTACCTACTAAATATTGTTACCTAACGGGTATCTGTATATATGATATATATTTTAAAATAGGGTGTGTATGTATGTATATGTATTTGTGTAAGATATATATCTTATTAGGGAGTTAAGTTTCCTTGGCAGAGGAAAACCGTGTATTCAGTCCCAATCTAAGCTCTGTTTGGATTCTTGGAAGTGAACCTCAGGATACTTCCAAGCTAAAATTATAAAACAATCCAAGTTCATTTTCATGACTTATGCCCTCCAGTGCCACTCAAATTCCCAGTGTCTTCATGCTTTCTCTACCTCCCACCATCCAAATCTGCTTTTAACAGATTTGATAATTCCTCTTCTATTAGATGAGAGGAGATGAACAGAGTGTTTTGGTGCTTTTCTGATGCGCTATTGCAGTGAATACTATTCAAATGTCAATCCCCTCTTCTCCGTGGGCTTCACAATAACAAGTAAATGATAACAATTAATTCCTTTGCTTTTGGAGTCTTAGGTATAGAAACACATTTCCATTCCACATGGACTTGGGAATGCTTCACTGCATGCCTGGGTAATTTGAGCTTTCAGCAATCCTGCATACAAAAAAGATAAGGGGCATTAACAGATTTGGATTAATCATGTTAAATGGGTTATTACTATCCAAAAGAAACTGAGGAGTTTTTTGTTGGTATCCTCACAGATTTACATTTCTGTAGCATATCTTCAAGTGGTTTTCAAATCTAGCTATTTCCTTCCAAAGCCATTCATAGAAATAGATCTCTTTTACTCTTGGGCAAACCTTATAAAAAGCCAGTCTTGAATTTTCTCTGGAGCTTGTAGGCAATGAAGAGTTTTGCTAAGTGTCTTTATCAGAACAGCTTTCTGTGTTCCAGAAGACATTTGGTGAAGACAGTTAATTTGTTTTCCTTTCCAGAGGAGAATGTTCCATTAATCATTCTAAGAAGCCAAGCTGATTGCTCTGTTACGTTAAGGTCACAGTATTCTTGTTAACATGACCCACACAACACTTCTGTGTCTTAGAACAGGGTTTTTTTTTTTTTCTTATGGCAGACTTATGGCATGGAAGCAGTAAGCGACAGACTCAAACACAGTACACATGTGCAAGTATGCATGTGCACACATACACACGCACGCGCGCGCACACACACACACACACAAACACACAGAGTAGCCAAAGCACATTTTGTGGAACAAATATTATCACATTGCATTGCAGGAGACGAGCTGTGCTAAATCCTCAAATACTTCTCATTTATTAAACAAGTAACTATTTCTCTCCCTGCTGGGCTCCAGATAGGGTATCAAAAGATTTCACAATCAATACCGAGATACATAGTTACTGCTCTAATTATTTTAATGAATGAATTTAAATTTTGCATAGGTTCTTGTTATTCAAAGTGTGATCCACAGGCCCTCAGCATCAGCATCCTCTGGAAGTTTGCCCTAACCCCAGACCAAATGAATCAGAATCTGCATTTTAACAAGAGTCTCTTTGATTCAAATGCATGTAAAAGTTTGACAAATAGTGGGCAAGATCAATTACTTCAAATTTATTTGCCCCAACTCACAATAAGAAACAAATTTTACATCGAAACCCAGAGTGTATGTACACACACACGAAACAAAAGTTTATAAAACAATATTTATGTGATGCAGTCTGATATTTCCTGTTTTTTCTTTCAGAAATTTCAGTGGTAGCAGATAAAATGATTCTACTACACACAAATAAGGTTACGATACTCAGTTTCAAAAATACTTCTAAAGCAAAATTTCTCGTCCTTGGTACCACTGACAGTTTGAGTCAGATAATTCTTTGTTGTAGAGTGCTACTCTGTGTGTTAAAGGATGTTGAGCAGCATCCCTGTTTTCTATTCTAGATACCAGTAGCAGCCACTGTCCTTTTCAAAATGAAGAAAATGTCTCCAGATATGGCCAAATTTCCCCCGGGGAGCAAAATCATCCCCATTTGAGAACCACTGATCTGCACAAGCTAGAAATGGGGTTACCACTAAATGTGTACAGGTAGCCCTTCCTCTCTGGATGTAATACAGCCCTCTGCTACCCCCATTATCATACAAAAACATGATGAGTATGAGGTAGCAACAACAAAGTCGAGCTTAGGAATTGTTAAAATGGTTACTCAAGAAGTCCATGTGTCCATCTGGGAGTTAGCTTGGGAGCCTGTGCCAGTCTCTGAAGGAGATTATGTTTGGAGGACTTCATGCCATGATGGGAAAAGCTTGTGAGACATCCAGGACCCTCTTCTCCCCTGACTGTATCCAGAATAGTCCCACTTGGAGCCACAGGAACTGGAACAGCACATTAGATCAGCAATACAGCTTCTCGCTTTGGCCTCCCTTGATTAATTCTCTTTCCTTTCCTTTTTATAATTCCACCCGGACCTTGATTTAAAAAAAAAAAAAAAAAAAAAAGTCTTGCTTCCACCAGGTGGCTGCAAATTATTTTTGTGTGTCCAGAAACCTGAAAAGAAGGCTCAACTTAAATACTTCATTCATTCCAAATTCCCAATTCAGAAGAGAACAGTTAACAGCCTCCTGTTCTTCTGTTAAACTCCTGCTGAGTTGACTAAAAATCCAGTTAATAGAGTCTAGTGATTTGCCTCCAGTGTGAATATTCCTGTATCAAAAGGCTTACAATGATAGTGTCACTTGCCATATTGGGTTGCCTTGACTGCCTTTGGCAGAATTTTCCATTCTGACCATCCCTGGACTAAAGCCAGTTATACCAACAAAGCTCCAGGTCTTGCCCAGGATGGGAGTATTATTAATTACCAGATCTGTATGCCAACCAAGGTATAAAGCCCCTCTCATTATTTGTGTAGAAAAAAAAGATTTTTTTTTTTTTTTTAGAAAAGAACAAATAATATGTAAAGTAAGCAAAGTTAAATGCATGAGTTGCTTTCTAGTGAAATTCTTTAAAATCATCTTGTAAGGAAGAGAAATATCACTCCCTTTTGTTCAGAAAATTCATTCTTTGGCCTAGGAAATCATCATGTTAAAGAGAAAAGACTCAGTTATTAGGCGCTTCATTAGTTTGGGGAACTCTGAGTTAGTGCTTCTACTGGGGGGTAATTTTTGTCCCACAGAGGACTTTCGACCATGTCTGGAGACATTCTTGTTTGCTACAGCTTGGGGGTTGGGGACATGTTACTGGCTTCTAGCAAGCAGAGGCCAGTGCTGAACCTCCTGTAGTGCACAGGTCAGCCCCTACAGTAAAGGATGATCCAGCTCAAAATATCAATAGTGTAGAGAGATTGAAAAACCACGCTCTAGATGATACTTCCACCTACACAAATCATTTGTCTTTAGTGAATGGATTATTTGAGTTTAAATCATGAGCATGATCTGTGGGACTCCAGTGACTGTCTCTAAAGGATATTCTACCTGGTAGATATCTCAGAAACTCGTCTCAGAAATCCTTTTGACAAGCTTCATCTAAAAACATCTTTTTAGGAGCTAAAAAGTAAAAAGCAATCATTAACACCTAATTTCGTCAGCTTGAACTTAACACTTATCCATGTATAGTTCCCATGGAGCATTAATGCTTCAACAAAAACTCAGATCTTGTCAGTTCAATGAGTCACTACAGCCTCCTTCTACTGAAAGGTGCCCTGTCAACTTTTCTTTTTCTTTTCTTTTTTTTTTTTTTTTTTTTTTTGACAGAGTCGTCTTGCTCTGTCACCCAGGCTGGAGTGCAGTGACCTGATCTCTGCTCACCGCAAGCTCCGCCTCCCGGGTTCATGCCATTCTCCTGCCTCAGCCTCCGGAGTAGCTGGGACTACAGGCGCCCACCACCACGCCCGGCTAATTTATTTTTTTATTTTTTTATTTTTTTTATTTTTAGTAGAGACGGGGTTTCATCGTGTTAGCCAGGATGGTCTCGATCTCCTGACCTCGTGATCTGCCTGCCTCGGCCTCCCAAAGTGCTGGGATTACAGGCATGAGCCACCGTGCCCAGTCACCCTGTCAACTTTTCAAGGGACTCGTTTCTTTATATCAAGCAGATGTTAGGAGTATAGGCTTTGCAGTCAGATATTCCTAAGTTTAATTCCTGGGTCTGCCACTTACTAGCTGTGTGACATCAGGTAAGCTAGTTTACCCTCTCTAAAACTCAATTTTTCTTTTCTGTAAAAAAACGTGGATAAAAACAGTAGGTAGCTTTTTTAATTAGGAGGACTAAACGAGGTGATACCTGTAAAGCACAAACCACAGTGCATGGCACATAGCAATGACCCCATGAATATCTCTTCTTCTTCTTGTTGTCATCAGTAGTGGTAGCGGTGTGAAAAACCAACACATGGCCAGGCGCGGTGGCTTATGCCTGTAATTCCAGCACTTTAGGAGGCCAAGGTGGGTCAATCTCTACTAAAAATACAAAAATCAGCTGGCGTGGCGGCGTGTGCCTGTAATCCCAGCTACTCCAGAGGCTGAGGCAGGAGAATCGCTTGAACCTGGGAGGCGGAGGTTGCAGTGAGTCGAGATCATGCCACTGCACTCCAGCCTGGTGACAAAGCTAGACTCTATCTAAAAAATTAAAATTAAAACAACAACAACACACATCCCACACCCTTTCCCAATACTAAGGTAGGCTTTACAGCAGAGAGAAAAGTAGACATACATTCCACACCAACAGGGATCTTTACTGGTGATGAAATGATCGGAAAACATGATACCAGGTAGCAGAGAGCTCAGTTGTACCGCAGTATTGCTGAAGAGTACAGTAAGATTCCAGTGGGATGGAAGCCTCAGAGAAGGTGCCCCAGGAGACAGGACTGGGCTTGATCTAAAGATGTCTAGGATTTGGGGAGGCGAAAGAGGTAGGAGTCTATGCTTAGGCATTAAGCAAGGAGACATTATCGCTTCCTTTGGGAGTATCCTTGACTTACCAACACCATATCTTCATTAGCCTTAACAGGGCTTCTCCTTGGAAATATTCCTTCAGAAATTACACTATTCACTTTTAAACAAAGGATGGCTTCAACCCGGTTATGATGACTCCGATCTAGGCATGTAGGTATCTGCTTTGTAGGCATTTGCTGCTCGAGAACCTTGAGGGCTAAATTCTTTTTATATTATATGTGTCATTTTGTCTTTTAATGTTTGCTTCTTAACCTGAGGTGTGCATCAGAACTACATACACACTTTTTTATTTTAAAAATGTACTAATCCCAGTTGTACATTAAATATTCTGATTCAGTAGATCTAAGGTAGGGATTAGATGTCTATTTTTAAAATAAGTTCCAAGAGTTTAATCTGGTCAAGAACCTCTAATTTAGAGCAGTGGTTCTCCATTGTGGGTGATTTTGTCCACTACAGCACATCTGGAAATGTCTGGAGACAGCTTAGACTGGTGGCGGGAGGGTGCTACTGGCATCTAATAGGTAGATGGTGAACATCCTACCATGAACAAGACAGCCCCCTCATAACAAATAATTATCTGCAAAAATGTCAATAGTGCTGAGGTGACTGAACCCTGATTTTAAGGATAAAAGATACTGAAATACATGTTTATTTCTGTTAATACCCTCCTACTTTGTATCCTACAAGACTTCATAACTTTATTTATTCTGTAGCAACACTGTGAAGAGATGGGAAGAGAGAGTATTATTTTCATTTTAAGACAAGAAACTTGAGGTCCAAAATGAACTTGCCCAGATCCTCAGGGCCCTTTCTTCTGAAACTATGGTATTTTCATCCCAGCCTCTGAGAGCACTGTTATTGTCTACCTAATTCACCACTAGTGTCCGGCATATGTAAGCCTTCAATAACCATTTGTTAAATAGGTATTGATGACTTCCTAGCCCTCAGAGTATCTTGTGTAATTTGTCAAGTATATTTTTGGTTTCCAATTCTAACTCAAAAACGTGAATTAAGTCCTTAAAGAATCTCACTGTAGATTTTTGCAATTGTCAGTTGATTTTTTGTAAGCCTTGAAAATATAGTATTCTGGTTCATGCAATGGGGAATGAATCGCTTTGGCCCACTTGATTTTTTGGTGAATCTGAAGATTCATTGGAAAACCTTTTCTGTTTCGACAACTTTTGAAACAATTTTGTAAATGTTTTAGTTCTGCTTTCCACCTTATTGAGCATGTGAAGCTGAGTCTAATTCTCTGGGTCAAGACCTTTTAGGACTCTGGTTTCACACTACTTAACCCCAAGTGTCACTATCCAGTCTTGAAGATGTTAAAAGAGTGGACTGTTGGGCCAGGCGCGGTGGCTCATGCCTGTAATACCAGCACTTTGGGAGGCCGAGGCAGGCGAATCACGAGGTCAGGAGATCGAGACCATCCTGGCTAACATGGTAAAACCCATCTCTACTAAAAATACAAAAAATTAGCTGGGTGTGGTGGCGAGTACCTGTAGTCCCAGCTACTCGGGAGACTGAGGCAGGAGAATCACCTGAACCGAGATCACACCACTGCACTCCAACCTGGGCGACAGAGCGAGACTCTGCCTCAAAAAAAAAAAAAAAGTGAATTATCCAGAATTGCACCAGGAATAATTTCCCCAACTCTGAACACAGTGCTCTTTCTGCCATACTCTGCCTCTAGAAGATGGGGCTACAGTGTTTGTCAGCCCAAGTCACATTCTGAAAGCTGCTCTTTTGATACAAATCCCACAGAGGGCTTTTAGGGGGAGAAAAAAAGACAGCATTCTCCTAAGAGGAAAACAGGAGGAAAGATTCCAATTAATTGAAGTTTCTAATGAATGACTGTTTAATAATAACAATTATAACATTTATTTAGAGTTTTTTAAATATATATTTTCCTAACTGTACATTAGAGATAATAGCACCATCTTGTTAAACATGTTATTTCTTTTAAATCCTCTTAGCAGCCCTAGGATATAGGAACCTTTGTGATCTCCGTGTTACATGTATTGAGGCCATTGAGAGCCAATATTCACTGGGCACTCTGTACCAGGTACTGTTCTAGACACTTAAGTGTAATAATGCATGTAATTTTCATGATCTCCTTGTGAGGTAGGTTTTTACAGATGAAGAAGTTGGGTTACTAACTGGCAGACAGACTTCGCCAAATTCAGAAGCCTGGGAAGTAGTCAGTCCTAGATCCAACCTCTTTCTTTCTGACCACAAGAGTAGCCATGTAACTATAATGTCCTAGGCAAAAACTTTACACTATTCAAATATGTTCTCCCTACCCCTAAAAGCCCTCACTATACCAAGTGCTATGTGTCCCAAATTCATCCACTGGGGTTCTTGCCGTAATCACTATTTCCCTCATGGCACCACTGTAGGATATAAGACAGAAATTGTGCTTCTATGACCCTCTATCTAGAACATGCCTTGTTACTGACAGCTTGTCCACTAACAATGATGGGCGTTGCATAGCTAATCACAGAGACCCCTTAATGAAAATTCAACCCCACTAAGGCAGGTCTTTTCCTGAATGTGAGGACATTGTCACTGTACTCAAGCTCTATGAATACCAGCAGACCCTGGTCCTAAAATGATCCCAGAAAGCACTTCTGTAACCCACTTCAGGGTGAAACCCCATCCTCAGCTGAAAGAGACTAGAGCGTAGTAGGGAATCTCGCATACCATATATGCTGCAAAATCTACTTCTACCTAGGCCTAACTAAGGGGTGGGTCTCAGCTTTCAGTCTATCTCTCCCTCTGTGTTCTATCTAAGATCTTTTATCCCATAAGAATAAAGTTTTGTGGTTTATTTTGGGGAGTAAAATGATGGTAACATAATACCATTACATTCCAGACAGTTGATAAATGGTTTAGGGTAGCAGCTTAAGTTCCTTAAGCAAAACTTGACACAGTGGTATTATTAAACAACAGTGCTCAAGATTTTCCAATGAGGTACTGTTGACTCTGTTCACCTACCTACATAGCTAAGTTTTCAATGGCACTCTGAGGTTTCACAGATTAGTAGTACTTTATGGAGAGGGGAGGTGAGTAATCGACAATTGTAGAATAACATGGTTATACAATCTGTGCATAATACAAATGGAGTTGCAACTAAATCATTACGTGGTCATTATCCAATAATGCCTAAAGATGTCAGCAATGTGAAAATTTGTGATCAGGTATCACCAAAGTCCTTTCTTGATTTATTTCTAACCAAAGCTTACACTAAACAATGTGACAAGGTGATAAAAGAGAAAAAACGTAAGGAAGGAAGAGAAAAGAGGAAAGAAAGAGAAGAAAGAGAAAGGAAGGAAGGAAGGAGAAAAGAAAAAAAGGGAGTTGTTTTTTTCTCTTGAAACTTTAAAGAGCTTACCAGATAGATCGTCAGCTGTTAGCCAACTCTCGAAAGTGGCAAATCCCTTGGCCACTGGAAAGTGGTCTATATGCATTGTTTCTAAAGAGTTTGTTTATTCAAAATATGTCTGGTTTTGGCATTCAGGCTGGGGGCTCAGGGGCAGTGGCTGAGGTCAGCACTGCGTACCGTTTAATGAAGCTCACTCTTGCCTGTGGTTTCTGAACACCATCAAATAGTGGTAACTGAGGCAGAAGGGTAAGTGGATGTGGACGTGAGGGAATTCTTGTAAAGGCTCCCCACTTGGCTTACACAGAATTAGAGAAATGGAGGCCTGCTTGCATTTGTTGGTGCACATTAGAAATAAATTTGGGCATTCAACTTAAAGAACTCACTAACGACAAGATGCACAAAGAAATGCTATTATGTATTTAGCACAGTCTTTGTAAGCTTGGCCGGGCAAGGAGGCTTATCAAAAGAAATATGTAAATAACACAACCTGCTTTACAAAGGAAAAAAGAATAAAATTAATCCAAGACATTCGGGGCGTAATACTATTTTCTGCCCTCGGCTTTTCTTTTTATAACTTGAGACAAGCAGCCTAACAGTCCAGCACAAACAATAGCACACTCCAAAAAAATCCAGACCCGGGGCATCCCTCGGTCCCTAGGAAAGAACTCCAAATGCGTCTCCAGCCTCACACACAATATTATTATGAAATCTGACATTGTCATAGCCAAATCCTTGGCTTGGGCAAAGTCTCCCCTTCCCCCTCCTTTGGGGGGAAAAGGGGGAAGCGTCGGGAGGGGTGGGGGAACCAAGCCAATCAAAGTTAAAATAAAGTCTCTTTCTAGCAAGACTACTGTCTATAACATGTTGTTCCTTATAGAAAGTGGGATATGGTGGCATTTGCTTGATTAACTTGCTCGACAAAAGTGACAGCTGCTGTGGGTGCATGCGGATAAGCTGCACGGCGCAGTTCCGCCTTTGTACATCTGTCAGCAAAAAGGGAAGAATAAAGAGTGAAAAGAGACAAATTGGTCCCAAAAGACACTCCATTCAACTTAGGAGGTTTGCCCCATTCAGGCGCTCGCTGTGCGCCTCAAGTACTGAGAGCTTATTCAATTTCATTCACTCTTTCGAATGAACCCACAAGTGTTTAATTTCTTATTCTGTCACCTCAAAAGGGTGGGGGTTGTGGGGAGGAAGGGGGAGGGAGCCTTGTGGACGGGAAGCATTGACGGCAAGGCAGAGTGATCCAGGCCTCACATATATTAACTCATGGCTAATTTATGGTTTAACTCTCTGTGCTCAGGCCCTAGACCCATCTGAACACTTCAATGGGGGACCTGACGCAGACTTCTTACCTCCTGGCTGGTGGATCCCAAACCATCTGTAGCTATCGAGGGCACCCAGCATGTTGAATGTGTATCTTGTATAAGGACAATGGTCTGAGGTTTGTGCCTTTTACAGAAATGAGATGGCTGGCTCCCCAGGGTAAGGTTTGGGTAAGTGATCTGGCGTGTGTGTGTGTGTGTGTGTGTGTGTGTGTGTGTGTGTGTGTGTTCATTCTCCCTCCCATAAAGAGAAAAAAAATAGAGTCATATGCAGTGAGAAGTAGAAAGAGGGGAATACGGTTTCCTGAGAGTAAAAATAAAGCAAGAGGAAAGGGCGCCATTGGAGGCAGAACCCAGCTGTACATCGTGAAAACACATGTTAACTTTTAAAAAGCAGCACTTTGTCTTTATTTTCCTCATTCCTGGGCCCCAGGCATCAGAACCTGTTTTCTAGACTCCCTTAATTGGGCAGTCACTATGGACACCCAAATGTTTCCTCCTAAGAGATCAAGATGCCCTCTCCATCCGCCTGTGCTGCCTGCCATGCTCTCCCCAATCTGCTGCCATCTTCCCTCCTCCAGCCTTCATGCCACTCTGCCTTCTCTTCCGAAACCAAACACCCCGCCCAGCTCCTGTACCACCATCTGAATACTGTCCCTGCACCCAGTCCTTGAATGTTGACTACTTTTTGGAAACCACTCAATGCCATATCCAGCTCCTAAAAAGATCATGCTCTTCCCTTATGAGAAATCATTCCCCAAAGAGCTCATGTTCACTGAATTGAAATAGATCTAATTTCAAAACTGCTTAGAGGACTTTGGAAAGTGTTCTTAACCCAGTTAGAGTTGTTGGGCCTTATTGTCCTCAAATTCTGGGATTCCAGACAGTACCTTCTAGATGGTATATTTGTGTCCTTTCGTTATCTGCTTGGAAACCAGCTGTGTGGTTTGATGTAAAGCATTCCATTTAGCTATTCACCTGAATTTTTTCCATGTAAATAGCCTGGAAATTATGTACATATGTACACCATGTGTTCGTATATTGAGAGTAATGATGAAAACCACCTCAGCCCAGGAAACCAACACCCTAAAGTCAATTTGAATTTTCTTAAGTAAGAACTTCAACTTTGGCTCACAAAACTCTAATGATTCATGACTCTAGAAAGTTTAATGTGTGCAAATTATGAAATTAGCCCTAATATGATTAACCAACCCTGTTTTAAGACGGCAAAGTTGGCACTCCACTTTATCTTTCCGTTCTGTACATGAGATACGATCCTTATTTTAGAGTATGATTTCTATAATCATTTCTATATGGTATGCAAATTCCTTATTCAGTTGCTTACGTCAATCTGCTTGCGAATTAATGCAGTTCACTCTAAATGCAGTTCCCATACCTAAGAAGCGATCAGGGGAGTGGGCAGATGCTGTTCGTGAACAATCTGAATTCAGTTCATACGCTGAATCCTTCTCCTACATCTTAAGTTCTTGTATGCATATCAGAGAATAGTTTTCAGATAAATTATTCCCACTGCTCACATGGATAATGGGTGGCAGGATGTGCCACCAAAACTGGAATTTTGTTTTTGACATAATTGAGCTTTAATAGATTGAGATGACTTGAAAATGCAAATTCAGATTGTAACCATACATTTTCTCAAAACAGTAAGTTCCTTTGAGAAGATGGAGGCTAAGGGCATGGGGGTCCATTTTCTCAATGCACAGGGAGGCCTACAAATAAATCCCCCAACATATCCAGAGAAAAATAGGCCCCAGAAAAAGATATTGTTAACAGTGGTCAGTTTGTTCATGTCCAAATTGCACACCTGCCCTGGGAGACCCAGGTGGCAGACAAGGCCTGATTAGAAGCTGATTGGGGCTTAATCACACTGGGCTCATTATTTATGTCTCTTGAAGAAAGAAATGGTCTGAACTGAGAAATTCAGGTACATAAGAGAGCCATTCCTTTTCTCTTACATATCACAGTTTCCTGGTTTGCTTGCAGAAAGTAAGGTGTCAGCTTCTGATGTTTGCTACAAAACTTTTCTATGTAACGTGTCACAAAATCCAGTTTTCCCGATTTTGCTGTGATAGGTCCTGCTGTTGAGTCAGGGGTATTAGAGCAGCTGGTATCTGGCCCATGTTCCGTTTCTCATTCAGAGTTTGACCATTGGTTACATTTTTATTTAATTTCTTAGACACTGCGCAGTTTCAGAAGTTATGTTGTGTACAGGCAAACACAGATATAATTTTGACATCTAAGTTAGATTCTTTCTTTCAAGGCAGCAGGGCCTTGGAGGATAATCAAAAGAGATAGAGGAGGGAAGGTATATTTTGAGATTTGGGTACATTGAGTTGAAGGTGGGAGGGTTTTGAAGGTTTTTGCCTTGCTCTTCATTTAACTTGATATTAATAGGGCATTCATGTAGTCATAGAAAACATTATTTATCAGCCGGGCTTGGTGGCTCACACCTATAATGCCAGCACTTTGGGAGGCTGAGGCTGGTGGATCACTTGAGCTCAGAAGTTTGAGACCAGCCCAGGCAACATGGAGAAATCCCATCTCTACAAAAAATACCAAAAACTACCACACACAAAAAAAATAAATAAATTAGGGCGTGGTGTTACACACCTGTAGTCCCAGCTACTTAGGGTGCTGAGGCAGGAGGATCACTTGAGCCTGGGAGGTCAAGGCTGCAGTGGGCTGAGATTGCCACTGCACTCCAGCCTGGGTGACAAAGTAAGACCCTGTATCAAAAAAAAAAAGTAAAAAAGGAAAGAAAAGGAAAGGAAAAAAAAGAAAAAGAAAGCATGGAACTCACAGGCTTCACAATCTCTGAAGGCTCAGAAGTAGGAAAAATACAATAAAAATTAAAAGCCAATTGATGACATGAGATCACATTTCCTTTTCTTCCTTTTTCATAGAGAACAAATTCATATACATAGTATATACTATAGAAATGTAAAATAGGACTTAACAAGTCATTACTCCTTAAGGTTGTTAGGAGAAGTAAATGAGTTTAAGTCATTTAAACTGCTTAGAATTGTGCCTGATACATAATAAGTGCTCACTAAATACTTTCCTTTTTTTTTTTTTAAAGATACTAGGATCTCACTTGTTGCCCAGGTGGGCCTTAAATTCCTGGGTTTTAGTGATCCTCTCACCTCAAACTCCCAAGTAGCTGAGACTATGGGCACATGTCATTGTTCTCTGCATACTTTTATTATTTTTATTGCTAGTTATTTTTATTGTTGTTTGTTTTTTTTTTAGAGACAGAGTTTCACTTTGTCACCCAGGCTGGAGTGCAGTGGTGCAATCATAGCTCACCGCAGCCTTGGAACTCCTGACCTATAGTGAACCTCCTGCCTCAGTCTCCCAAAGTGCTGGGATCACAGGTGTGAGTCATTGCAATATTATTTAATGTCACTATAGAACTTTTTTCCAAATCAAATTCAATGAGACATAAACATCCTGAGAGAATTTAATGGGTGGCTCATGAAGAATAGTTCTTCTGTTCTGGCCAAGTGCAGTGGCTCATGCCTGTAATCCCAATACTTTGGGAGGCCAAGGCAGGTGAATCACTTGAGGCCAGGAGTACAAGACCAGCCCGGCCAACATAGTGAAACCCCATCTCTACTAAAAATAACAAAAATTAGCCAGTTGGGGTGGCACACACCTATAATCCCAGCAACTCAGGAGGCTGAAGCATGAGAATCGCTTGAACCTGGGAGGCGGAGGTTGCAGTGAGCCGAGATCGCACCACTGCACTCCAGCCTGGGCGTCAGAGCAGAACAGTCTCAAAAAAAAATAATAATAATAAAAGAAAAATAGTTATTTCGTTAAATACATTTGGAAAAACACAAAGTTAAGTGGACTTCACTACTACAGGACTTCTCAGAGCGTTTAATATGCTAATGTGGCACAACAAATCAGAATCACCAATAGTGTTCAGACAGACTACAGCATATAGTATGCACACATGTATTCACACATACATTCACAGGCCAGTGAAAAATTCGAAGCTAGAAAAATGTATGTTTAGCTGGGCATGGTGGTGCACACCTGTGGTCCCAGCTGCTTGGGAGGCTGAAGTGGGAGGATCACCTGAGCCCAGGGAGGTTGAGGCTGCAGTGAGCTGTGATCGTGCCACTCTACTCCAGCCTGGGTAATAGCAGCCTGGGTGATGACAGAGTAAGACCCTGTCTCAAAAAAAGAAGAAAAATGTATACTAATGTCACTTTTAATTCCTTTTTAAAACTTAGAGTTAAATCCCTCTGAGTAGTCATTTTGTCCTGTCTGTGTTTAGCCCACTGATACGATAAAATAGCAATGGTCCCCCAGGAAGAACCTCCAGTTTTCCTCCTACCAAACTTTGAGAGACTATAGCTGGAGATCTGGGTGGGAAATATGACTTTTCCTGCAGCTGGGAGGCTGCTGGTCTCTGATGCACACATGTTCTTTTCTTTTTATTGGGCATTGTTCGGTGTCTTCATGTTTTTGAAGACGTTCCACAGCCTCAAATCCATAAACTTCAGAACCACCTCAGATTCAAAAGGCGAAAGGCCCTTACTCAAAATTTCAAAACAAGTTCTTATCCTAGACAAAGAAAGGAGTCGTCTCTATTTTCATATACTTGGAGCTTTCCAGTCCAAGTATATGTCACCATTTAAATAAATAAAAAGACACAAACTCTCTGGATTGGTTCAGCTGGGCTGGGAGCCCTGTGATAAGAGGTCACTGGTGTGAGTTACTATGGTAATTGAGTAGTATCAGCAATAGTTTTGCTCTCATGAGCATTAAAGCACATAATAATAGGCAAACAACAGTGGTTAAAGCAAGCAGGTAGGATTACTATGTTCTTTTGTCAGAAGTATATAATGTCTTGTAGTCAGTTTTAAAGACTTCTCAACCCCCAAATCCACCCCACCGTCACCTGCTGAGTAATTTTGTATGCTTAATCTCCTGCCCTCAACTCCAAGCTCTCTGCTAATTTGAGGCAAATGGGTATTTCTGACATTAAATAGGGCAGCAAGGAAGCTCTGACCTAGAAAACCCGCATTCTGAAGCACTGAGAAAAATATTCTTTCAACAATTTTGTTAAGACTCTTTTGAATGACGAGGGAAAAAGAAAAATAGCTTTCACCGAAACAGGAGGTTGCAACCTCCCAAGGAAGGGTATTTTGCAGAACAAGAAAAAAGGAAAGAAAAAAGAAAGAAAGAGAAACTTGCAGAGCATCCCCACTCCCAACTTCCCCCATAAAACTTGTCACTTCGCATTGCCATCCGCTACCCCAACAATAATCACTCCGTGCCTATTGCTAATTGCAAGCACAGCTGAGGCCCAGCGGGGAACCCTTGCACAGTCTCAGGCCTTTATACGAGGCTCAATCTGTTGTATGGCACTTGTTCACACACAAAAAAACTACCAGCAAAGGCAGAAAGAGGCAGAGTCACAGGTTTCTTGTAATCCCTCTGCCTCCCCGCTGACAGCCCAGCCCTAGAAGCATTCCTGGTTTTGTCCTCTTCTTTACAAAATCTGAAGTGACCTTAAGCTACGAGCATGTCAGCTTTTGAATGTGGAGTTGCCGGCTTCTTCAGGTGCATTAAGGAGTGGGGGGGCTACATCTGGCTTCTGCGTGTCTGTTTGCAGCACCCCTGGGGCGAGCTGTGGCTTCCTGTAACATGTAAAATATGAGTGTGAACTCAGGGTTCATGGCAAGGAACAGGAGGTCATGCCTCCATTCAGTTCTAAGTAAAGAAACTGGGAGTTTGCAGATGTTTTTCTGTATGTGTAATGACACCACCCCCCTCCCCAGCCACCGAGCAACCGAGCGCCGTTTTTTGATAAAATGTGCCACAATCAGTGTGCTACTTGCAGATTTATTCATATCAATTTTTGCAATTTATATATTCAGAGACAAGATTGCTATTTCGGCAACTTTATGTTGGATGTCGTACGTTTGCGTGTAGAGAAAGAGGGAAAGAAGTATGGGGCGGGGAGGGTGGGCAGAGAAAGAAAAGAAATTAAGCCTGTGCCTCAGGCCACCAGCTGGGGTGTTGTCAAGGAGACAAAGCATCAGACGGGAGGGTCTGTGTCCCGCTTTTGCCCAGCGGTCACTTCCTGCCCAGACTTGGAGCTGGGATATCTATTGCTTCTGGCCCAGAGGAGGGCCCATGAATGGCTACTTTGAGAGGAGAGTGGGTATGGTGGGGTTGGGAACAATCTCCCAGTAGACAAGGCCCAGACCACTTGAAGAAAGGCCTTCCTGTCCTCCCTGGAGGTCAAGAACAGGTAGGCCCGAGAAGAGTTTTGGTGTGGCCTCTATTTGGGCCTAGTGGGGGGCTCCCAGCCCTTCCTTCCCACCTTGCCACCCTCTGAGATGAGAAGGGAATTAAGCCTCCTGCAAAATTCCCGCTTGCAGAAATTTCTATTCCCAGACCCCAAAGCCTCACACTGTATTTTCACCAACAGAAGACATTGGTTGGGCGAACAGGGAGATTAATCCTCCCAAGCCTGGGGACTAAATGCTCCTCAGTGGGACAGTGTTAATTGCTGAGCTTGGTGCAAAGATCATTTTGAGGCATTTAAGAAATACATGATTTTTATTAGTATAACTGTTCCACGTAGGAGTTATTTTTCAGCAAAGGGCAAAAGCTTTGCCTGCCTTGCATTATTAGCCTAATTCTACTTAATTGTTTCCTAAAATAAGGGCTTCCTGAACACACATTGCAAACCTTAATAAGTCTGTTGTGGTGGGAGTGATTCTGGATGGAGAGCTGTTGCCCTTTTGGGCAACTGGGGTCTCAGGGCTTATTGCTTGAGCAGATCTGTGCTTGAAAAATTAGAGCGGGGGCTGGTCGATAAGGGGCAGGGGAGTCTCTGTGAAAACATATGAGGTGACGTGGTACACAGTGTAAAAAAAAGCATCCTTTTCTTGTTGTTTGGACCCAATCCTCTATGAGGATTCTCAGTTCTCATCTCTGGGCTTCATTTAATTCTATTTCACAGATTTAGAAATGTTGGCCCTGTGGCATGTTTTAAATAAACCAAATAAATGACTGAGCAAATGCTACCAGATTTGTTCTTTGTTCTTCATAATCTCAAAATTCCGTGGAGCCTTGAGAGTTTGAGAAATTGCCTTGGTCCTGGGATTAAATGAAATGACCAAACTCATCTTACAAAGACATTTTTTGGTTTGCTTTTTTAAAGTATAGTTGGGTGTGCCAGATGAGACTATGTACATTGCTACATATCTGTTCTTTCTTAGGCAAAGTTTCATTTTAAGTATGGGAAGTGATTTTTATTTACCATCTTTCTTTTAATTGTCATAAAAGCACGTAACAAAAAATATACTGTCTTAACCATCTCTAAGTGTACAGTTCAATAATATTATATAGATTCACAGTGTTGCGCAACCGATCTGTAGACGTCGTTTCATCTTGCAAAACTGAAACTCTCTACCCATTAAACAACTCCCTTTCCCCCTCGCCTTAGCCCCTGGCAACACTGTTCTACTTTCTGTTTCCATGAACTTGACTGTTCTAGATATCTCATATAAATCATACAGTGTTTATCTTTTCGTGACTGGTTTATTTCATTTAGCATAATGTCTTCAAGGGTTATCTATATCGTAGCATGTGACAGGATTTCCTTCCTTTTTAAGGCGGAGTAATATTCCATTGTATGCGTATACCACATTTTGCTTACCCACTCATCCTCTGATGGACACCTGGGTTGCTTCTACCTTCCGGCTATTGTGAGTAAAGCTGCTACGAACATGAATGCAGGAATATCTCTTCTAGATCCTACTTTCAATGTTTTTGCATCTATACTCAAAAGTTCCACTTTTGAGTAAGAATAAAGGTACTTACTCAGGTGGTGGGAACTGGAAGAGTGTTATTTGCTTTTGGGTTGGAGGCAGTATTCCTAATTGAAAATTCACATCTGTGCCTCTGCTTTCCCATCTTATGCCTTTGTGTCTTTAAGTCGGTATCAGTGAGTTGAACTTTGGCTTAGTTTTCTCATTTGAAGGTGGTACACCATTTCCAACAATATCTTATGATTATTAGGAAAGATAGCCTTTCTGAGACCATCACACCTCCTCACTGATGACCACTTGCCATATTGAAAAGTGGGATTGGGTAGAATAAAGGGGGATTTTGTGACTTGTTGGGTTTTAGACAATCAGATTGATGCAGAAGCAACATAGTTATTTGTATTCTGGCTTTGGCTAGCTAAAAATTCCCCACAAGATGTGTCTTCCAGAGAGAGACCCCTAGATAGTTCAGAGAAGCTAAGCTTTGGATTAAACTCCCCTGCTTGATTTGCTTTTAGAAAGGATCTTTCTGGACTCTTACGTCCCCCTTGAAATTTCCCCCATGCAACAGGACTGACTTGGGTTAGAAGGCTGAAATGCATTAAGTCAGGAGTCTACATGTGGATTCATCCCTTTAATCATTCGTTTGAAATTTTGATGCTAAAGAATTACTTATTACACATTTTACAGAGTTGAAATTTGGTCATGAATAGGTAACTGCTTATCTTAATAAAAAATCAAGATACTTAGGACCTTCCTAAGGAGGTTAAAATAATGATCCCAAATGCTAAATCCCTTATACCTTCCTACAGAAGCAGCAAATATTTTAAGCAGTAACAATTTAAATATATCTTTTAAATTATTATGTCTTTTGCATTATCTCTTCCTAATGAGAAAAGGCTAAAGGCAAAGGAGGAGCTGAATTCTCTCGGCAGCAGGTTATGGAAAGCCATAGTATCTGAAGCTGTGGTTGTAGCACGTTGTCTCAGGTTCCTCCATCAGTGAGTCCTCAGGGAGCTGCCATCCAAACTTTAGGACCTGGCCATCCTGAAAAGCCACAGCACTGATAGCTTTGTAAAGACTTCAGTGGCATGGGTTTTTAGGTATCCAAAGAATTACGTATGTAAAAAAAAAAAAAAAAAAAATTCCTACCCTCAACTAAAAATGACACTTAGGGCAGCTGAGAAGGTCATTCTGATTATCTGTACCCTCTGATTTTGGTGTCTGTTTAGAGTTTCGGTGTCTGATTATAGCTTTGGTATCTGATTATAGCTTTGTGCTGTTAGCTGCGCGTCCTGAAGCTGTGACTGGGAAATACCCATTTCTAAGAGCAGTTGTTTTGAAGGATGAAATCCTGAATTACAGCAACACGCAAGTAAGGCAGAAGATTGTATCTTTCAATGGCATACTGGTTTTTGAACGCACGTGGATGATATGCCCTTTTAGAAAGTATTTCTTCAGCCCTTGGGGAGCTTTGACAAATCTGGAAACTTGCTATGAACTGCGTGCCGTCCTTTAGTGCTTTGCCCACTTGGCATAGATGGCTTGAACGTGCCAGGGTTTCTTTGTCAGACCCTCTGTGAATCTTTGATTAGAGCACCAAATACAACCAGATCCCTGGTGATCATTAGACCTGAGAGATCCAGGGGGCTGTGGAATTTTGACTTAGGCTAACGAAGCTACAGGGACTTTGGTGGAAGTGTAAAGAAACCCTGAATGATGCTTTTCACATGTTCTTAAATTGCCCAAATTGTAAGGAAGAAATACGCATTGAAAGCTTCAAACATAAAATATTTCATTACAGTATTTCAATATAGCAATTGAAATAGGTTGTAGGGTTTTTTTCCCTTAACAAATAATAGTTCACTTTGTCACCAAAAACAAAATGAAGAACTGAGTCACATGGGTGTGGTCAAAGTATTATCTTCCTTTTTGACTCCTTGCCAACAAACAAAATGTTATTTCATTAGCCCCTCTAGGCAAGATGCTGTGCCAGTCTCTCTGAGGTGCGGCTGTGTTGGGTTAGAGAAAGGAAACTTTCCAGAGAAAATATAAAAATCCTCCAGCATTCAGTTCAAAAACACCGGTTGGTTACCAAACAGTTACCAAATTACCTGCTTGTTCAGGCATTTTTAGAAAAACAGAAGCTGCTCAGAAAGGTGGGGTTTGTTTGTTTGTTTGTGTGTTTTCTCAGAGACAGGGCTTTGCTCTTTTCCCCAGGCTGGAGTACAGTGGCACAATCATAGCACTGGAACCCCAAACCCCTGGGCTCAAGCAATCCTCCCACCTCAGCCTCCTGAGTAGCTAGGACTACAGGCACACACCACCATACTTGGCTAATTTTTAATTTTTTGTAGAGACGGTGTCTCACTGTGTTGCTCAGGCTGGTCTCAAACTCCTGGCCTCAGGTGATCCTCCCTTTTTAGCCTCTTAAAGTGCTGGGATTACAGGCATGAGCCACTGTGTTTGGCCTGCTGCTCAGAAAGTTTTGTACAACCGTGAGTAGCTCACACTTAAGGAGATGTGATTTCTTATTTGGGAAGTGGGGTAGGATAGCATGGCTCAGATAATAATACCCACTACTTAGTATGTGCCTGGCACTGTAATAAGCACTCAGCACCTAAATCACTCATTTAATCCTAAGTACGTTTTATTATTATCTCCACTTACCAGATGAGAAAACTGAAGCACAGTGGTGTTAGGAATTTGTCAGGATCCAAACACAAGTGGTCTGAGTCAAGTGCATTTTCTTAGCCACAGGGTACACTGCCTTTCAGAATTTTGAATCGATGCTCCATCTCTTGCTAGCTGCTAGACCGCTTTACTTTTGGGTCTTGGTTTCCTCATCTGTGAAGTGAAACTATGGATGATGGTAAAGATTCAGCTACAGCACCGTTTAGAATTTAGACATGAACTGCCCAGGCATTTAATGCTTTGCTTTCCTAATATAGATGGCTCGAACATGCCACTTTCAAAGGAAATACATGTTTAGAAATGAGCTAACAAGAGAACTCAGTTCCTAGTGAATTTCAACTATCACTCAGGATGGAGATATATTGGACTGAGTCACGAGTTTTCAATCAAAGAAGGTGTGTGAAGCTGTGAACCATACCATTTCTGCATGGTATGGTTATTTGTTCTTAGGCCAAACACTATTATTTTTTAAAGAGCTCATTTTTATGTTATTGGGCTAAATATTTCCCTCGCTTACAGGCATGGGGCAACATATCTTGTTGGGAGTATGTGTGTGTGTATATGTATGTGTGTGTGTGTTGCTAAAAGTGATTTACTACAGTATGTATGTGTTTTATACTTCAGTAAAATTTTCCTGTGAAGAAAAAAGCAACACAGGAAGAACTGAGTTTGGATTAGACTATTTTGACTGGATTTGTGACTTTGCCTAAAACTCTTCTCTTCTAGTACTTCCTGATGACATTTTTAATTTCACATGAGATAATTTTTTCCCTTGACCTGAAAAGGCTCTACCGTTTTGCTCCCCTTATTCACTAAAAATTTTAAAGCCTACGATATATAATTTTTCAGAAATTTTGATCAATGTTATAGCTTTTCTATCTCTGAAACTGTTAGGAATATTCAATCATTGTGATGAAGGCAACTTTTCTAGTTTCTCCCACTAGCAATTGATGAGTTACCAACCTAAAATAAAATAAGAAGACGAGGTAGAATGATAGGGGAGAAGAAAAATTGTGTTGATGTTAGTTAAGAAATAGTAGCCTTCAGCCTCGTTCACCTTTTTCTAATCATTTCCCTTAAGAGTCAGCAATGATTGTCTCTCATCCATCAATTCTTAAGGCTGTTGAGTGGTTTTCCATGGGGATGCCCCTGAGTCCCCACACTCTGCTTAGCAACTTCCTATGCTCATAAAATGTAGAATCTTTTCAACACCATGCCAAGCTCAGGCTCTGAGAGAAACACTTTCAACAGCATTGTCCTACCCACACACTTCTTTGAGAACTTCAGAGCTGAATGAATTTGCTCTAGGGACACCTAGGACTAGAGCTGTTTCTGTGTAACCAATCCATTACTTCTATAAAGTACCAAGTTGAATGCAAACAACTTATACAGATTTAGTGGCAAATAACGAACTTAAAACTTGTCCCACCACTTACTAGTTGTGTGACCATAGGCTGCTTATGTAACCTATCTATGCCCTTTTCTCTCATCTACAGAGCAAGGCTGTTAATAGTGTCAACATCTTGAGTTCAATTCAATGATTCAACTATATAATGCTTGTAGTATATTTTGTGCAGTGCCTGAACATTATAAGAACTCCATGTTCAATGAGTAGGCAACTATTTTTATGAATTGTACATGCACGTGAGTGCATGTGGGTGTGTATTAGGAATCCTTACAAAATAGTACTTTGCTAAAAACAGTAGACTCTAAAGTCCTATGGAATGGTCTGGTCTGACAGGGGTTTGTGTAAGTTAAAGGGATAAATTACCCTTGTGACAAGTGAGTACAAAAATACAGTCAGTGGTTCCATCTCCTCGCAGCCACTACTCCTTGTTTCCACTGCCACTCATCTGTGATATGTAGCTTGCTCTGAAAACAAATGTACCATTAACAGTAATGTCTTTTTAGGATATCAAATTAACATCAAGATGTTGGGGGTCAGGAATTAAGACTCATGTAAATGAGGGGGGCTATCATGACAGAAGACATAACTGCAGTAGCAGTCATTGTGGCAACACTCTATATAGCTGATTAGATATTATCCAGAGCTAAATGAAAGCCCATTTTCTGTGAATCCTATAATGTCCAATAAGGTGTTAATTACTCACCTTGTCTCTCAAGCCCACATCCCTTCCAGGGGGTAAAGTTTCCAGGGGAACAGTGAACCCAAGAGCAGGGCTAGGAAGAGGTAAATGAGCAACTTTTCGATCACAAAATTTAAGGGAGAACCAAAAAAATGTAGTAATAAAGATAAATAACATTTTAATACAACATTTTTATAAAATCAAAATTAGTGCAAAAAGGCCATGATGACTGAAATATCAAAATTTTAATTAAAGACAGGAGCTGATCCTGCGCTTGTACAACCCTGCCCTATTCCCTCACCCTAACTCTGGCCATAGTGAACCCGAATGTTAAAGAAGAAACATTTTATGTTTAAGGATTTCTCTACACGAAGTCAGTATGTTTGCAGGGCAGAATAGGTGACCCAAGTGTATCTGTATATTAATGATCTACACTTCTACTAGAAAGGGAGGATCAAAAAAAATGTCTTTCTGTCACATATGGAAAATATGTCCAGCTAGGCGCAGTGGTTTATGCCTGCAATCCCAGCACTTTGGGAGGCCAAGTTGGGTGAATCATGAGGTCAGGAGATCGAGACCATCCTGGCTAACATGGTGAAACCCCATCTCTACTAAAAATACAAAACAAAAATAGCCGGGTGTGGTGGTGGGTGCCTATAGTCCCAGCTACTGAGGAGGCTGAGGCAGGAGAATGGCGTGAACCCAGGAGGCGGAGCTTGCAGTGAGCCAAGATCCCGCCACTACACTCCAGCCTAGGCGACTAAGCAAGACTCTGTCTCAAAAAAAAAAAAAAAAGAGAGAGAGTATTTCCATGGGCTGGGTGCAGTGGCTCACACCTGTAATCCCAGCACTCTGGGAGGCCAAAATGGGCAGATCACCTGAGGTCAGGGGTTCGAGACCAGCCTGGTGAACGTGGCAAAACCCTATCTCTACTAAAAATACAAAAACTTAGCTGGACTTGGTGGCTTTGTGCCTGTAGTCCCAGCTACTCAGGAGACTGAGGCAGGAGAATCACTTGAACCTGGGAGACGGAGGTTGCAGTGAGCCAAGATCATGCCACTGCTCTCCACCCTGAACACAGAGTGAGACTCTGTCTCAAAAAAAGAAAAACAGACAAAAAGAAAGTATGTCTGTGATGTTTCTGAGAGGAATAACAAAGTGGGTAAATTTTATTGAGTCCTTGCTATGTGACACTCACTCTGCTAGGCACCCCACATAAATGATTTCTTTTAATGCTCACAGTAATCCTGTGAAGAGAGTACTGGTATTAACTCCCAGAGGAGACTGAGGGTCAGAAAATTAAGTAATTTCCTTGAGGTTACCCAGCTAATAAGTAGCCAATGTAGGCTGAAGCTGTAACTCACTCTACAGGGGTTGAGAAATCACTCATTCTGTGTCTGAATCTTTTTAATTCAAGACTTACATATAGGTCATTATAGTTTAAAATGTGCTTTATGAACCCAAAATTTGGGTTATGATCTACCAGAAAACAACTTTACAACACAATTGCACGGTTAAGGAGCTACTTGTGTGTCCTATAAGGCATGCATACAATTCCAGAAATATTCCAGTGGGAATAATTTTCTTCACCACCACATGACTTTCCCTGGTAACGTGTTCCGCTTTCTCCCTTGTTTTGGGGGATCTTTTAGGTTGAGAGAGGGAGAGAAAAAAGAGAAGAAAGACGATGATGATGATGATGTTGATTGCAGTGGTGGAAGTGGTGGTAGCTAACATTTATTGAGGCCTTATGTGCCAAATGCTGTTGTGAGTGCTTTGTGAGCGTGATTTCATTTACCCATCAGAAAAAGCCTATAAAAGGCTAGTTAGTCCCCATTTTCATCAGGAAACTGAGTCTCTAAGAATGTAAGTAACTTGCCCAAGATCACAAACCCAGGTGGATGTTAGGGCCTGTGCTCCTAACCTCTACACTGTAGAAAGAAAGAAGAATTAAGTGGCAAATTTTTAGATCAGCCTTCCAGCTTCTTTTAAATAGAGCCTTCAGATCCAGTTCAGCTATTGAAGAAGTTCCCACCTTTCCAAGAGCTTTGTTGTCTATGATGGGCATCCTTTTGAGTGACAAGTTCAAAACCTTCACAGAATTTTCCCCAGAGGGCATATTTTAAAGGAGCCCACGCTGTTGGGGGCTTTATTTCTTTAGTGGTGTTTTTTAGGATTAAAGTAGCTTTATTTAGCAAGTTTCAAATTAATATACTTGAATTAAGGGAAGGCAGTAAAGGAGTAGAAATTATACTTAAATATTTAGTTCATGTCGTCAGCCCACAGTTCTTACCTCTACAGACTTAGAGTACATTTTACCGAAAAGTTAGTGCCCAGGTGTTAGGGTAGCTCTGGAAAAGGCATCTCTGAACCAAGGACTAAACAAAATGGGGAGGACTTACAATATTTTATTAATTTCCTCTTTTGAAGAATCATAACAAATCTGCTGCATTCCCATCCATCTCAAATAAAGCAAATCCAGTTAATAAGCACTGTAAGCCCCGTGAGGAAGAGCAGAACAACCCAGACACCAAAGATTGTGCTGATAAATGTTTAATGACTGGCTTTCTGGGAGGGAAAAAGCCCTGGTTTGTGGCATTTGCCAATTCCCATGATGATAAAATCCCCACGAAGGCCTATTTCTAGCTATCAATGTGATATCCCTAAATGCGGAGTTGGGAAGAGATGTGCAAGATCGGCTGTCATGACCAGCAAACACACTACTCCATCCCTTACGGAGAAGGAAAGGAAGACAGTCCGCTCTTTCAATGCAGTGGCTATCGTGGAGAGCTCCTGCTTCTGGAGGCACTCACTGTGTGACACCGGGCAAGTCACTTCACCTCTCTGGGCCTTTGTTTCCTCCTCTACAACAGATAATGTGGAAGATCCCCTGTACCTCTAACATTTTAAAGTTCTAGAAGGCAATGCCTCCTGCTTTTTCCGACATCCAAATGCCTTGAAGCGCCTCTCTGGAAAACCAAGTTAGCACTGTGCTGCATCCAAAAGTGCCTCCAATTTCATCTCCTGAGCATAAGGTTTGGAAAGGAGTGACTTACTCCCTTTTGCCTCTTTAAATGTGTAGCCAATGGGGCATCATACATTTTTTACACTTCTTTTGCTAGATGTGAGATCCAGGAAGGAAAGCATGGATGTTCCAGGGCTTTCTTGTTCTCCTGGGGTGGCAGGCTGCGTGTGATGCACTGAGCCATTGCTGTATGCAATTTCTACCTCTCTACCCTTTCGGCAGCCGAGCAAGATTGTTGATAGTCTCCTACCTTTTTATTTTTATTTTTATTTTTTACTATCCGGAAGCCATTTACAAGAGTGGGAACTGCTTACATAAAATGGAGGGGCGGCAGGGGGTTGTGTTATTTTTTTTTTTCCTGAAAGGTGGCACGTCTCTCAGCAAAGAGAAAAAGGCATGTTGCACAAGGCTTGCTGGCAGTGATATAAGCCAGCGCCGGTTTGCCTGTTGTCACAGCCAAAGCAAAATGCCACCTCTGCCTAGAAGCCAGAGTGCCACACTCCTCTTTTGTGTCCCTGAGATGTACCCACGATGAGGCCCTGGAATTGTAGGTTTGGCCAGGAGGTTGCCAGGATTGCTCGAAGGTCATCTTCCAGTCCCAGGAGGCTGGGGGTAAGGGGAGGTTGATCATAGTTCTCAAAATAGATCTTTTGAGTCCCCCAGATTACATGTCAGCTACAGCTAGTAAATGTGGAATTTGAGGCCTTGGGTTAGCACAAGAGAGCCCCCCAGGTGCCAGGAGTAAGGTAGGGCTGCAGGAATACCAGTGACCCAGAGATCACCCTGTCCCTGGGCCCCTTCTTAACAAACCCAGATGCAGTAACAGCAAAAGCTCCAGAATCCCAAGGCAGGAGGTGCCAAAACACCCCCCAACAACCACTACCAAAAAATTTTTTTCAGTAAAATGTTCTCACCCCTAGAGGGGAAAACCTGTCCATGCCTGAAGCAGCTTGACCCCAGCAAACACCCTGCCTCCATGGAGTGAACTGCAAATCTCAAAAAAAAAAAAAAAAAAAAAGTACTTCCTACCCCTCCTGCTCCCTGGGGAGGGACAGAAGGTTCCTAAAACTGACAGTTTCGCCTCCATGATCTTTAAAAGAGCAGAAGTTGGCTGTGAGGCTGCAGTGCTGCCTCGATTGGGGTAGTGTGGTCTCTGCTGCGGCTGGGCTCCAAGGAGAGCCACAATTGGCTCTGATGAGGAAGGAGCCTAGAAATGAAAGATTGCAAAGAGGGCTTCTGTACACCATGGCTGAGACTGTGTCGTTTCTTGCAAGGTGAAACTTGGCAGTTCTACCTTGCAAGTAAAAACCTAAATTAATTTTTTTTAAAAGAAATTAAGTCAGAAACAAGGCTTCGGAAAAACTGTGAGTGTTAGGCATAAACTGATTTTGGATGATCTTTAGGTGAGAAAGGGTGGAGTTACCATCAGAAACATGTTTTTATTTATGCTTTACGAATCCCCACTGGTGTGCGATGTGTGTGTGTGCGCGCGCGTGCATGTGCGTGTGTATTGGTTAGCATGAGAGTATGCATCATCTCAATTCTCTAACCAATCTTTCTTTTTTGCATCTTTTCTGTGCACAGTTCATATAGAGCCCCTATAAATTAATATATAGGTCCATCCACACCTTTTCATTTTATTTGTAAATTGTTTGGTATAAGCGGCAGAGCGTAATGAAACCTGGTGAAGTTTAAAAGATTAGATTTTTTTTCATACTGACACTTCATAACACTGTTCATATGTCTCCGAGTGAGATTTATGAATATATGAGCAGTACTGCAAAATTATACTGCACCAGAGACTTCCTGCACCACAGGGGTGGCAGTCTAAAGTGACACAGCTTCAAGCATTTTTCACAGACAAGAAGCAAAATTTAACCCCCTTAAGGGGAAGTATGATTTCAACAGCTTGAAATGAGCTCATTTGTAGATGGTTTTTTTTCTCTCATCTTCCATAATTTTTTGGTGTTAAGATTAAAACAGATTGCACAGCCAATGTAAGGGCACATAAGCTGCCCAGAGTACAGTTTGGCCCTTAAAGAGAAATCTTCATTCATTGTCTTTATCAGCACTCCTCAATCAGGTAAATGAAGATAAACTTGCCCCTAAATTCCTAAGGCTGTCAGCCCAATTTCCAGTATTGTACTTAGCAGACAGGATGTGGAATTTTCAAATGGTAAGTGGCAAGGAACATCAGTTAATCCAGTGGAGAAGCCTCATCTCTCTGGCACCAAAGACAGTGACATTAGGAAATAATTAGTGTCTTGAATCTAAATGGTGTAAAATTGACCAATAATAAAAAGAGAATCAGAAGAGTGAAAGATGGTCTTTACGAATTGAAACATAAGAAATGTCTATCGTGGAAGAGTTCAATTAGATTCAGAGTCCAAACTGGTCTCTCTTAGATTGGTCCAGTATCCAGTACCTTGTAATTTTGTATAAACTAACGTTCATTAATCTCTATGCTCTCAAATTCTCTTTAACCATTTTGTTTCCTCCTGGAACAGAGTGGGGTACTCAAACATTGCCTGCTCTCTCTCTGCCCTATAAATGCTCCATGATGTGTTGGCTGGAGAACTTTTGTCTCTTTTTTCAGCAATGGTACAACAGCTCCATGAACGTGATCTGCACCTGGTTGACGGACCGGATGGACTTACAGCTTCACATTTATCAGTTGAAAACACTAATTAGGATGGTAAAGGTAAAAGAAAAAAATAATTATTCTTCTTTGCAAATAGCTTACTGAAATACATTTCATTGGCAAGCTGCAGAGCTTGCTTAACACAAAGAATATTAGTTTACATATAAAATAGTATCTCATACAAGAAAAACCTATGCAATTGTTTTGTGAAGCATGATAAACGTGTTACTCAGACAGCAGAGGGAAATTTAATACAAATGAATTTGATATCATTTTCCAGAGAGGAAAAATACTTTGTTTTTGCCGTGCAAAAGTACTGCAGAGGCCATCGTGTCTTTGCATTAGACTTTCAAAAACTGGCTTTTGGTGCCATTCTGTTAATCACATCCATTACCAGTTTCGTTTATAGTTTAATTAAATAAAATTTTGCCACTACTAATTTAATAGAAATATTTACCCCCAGCTATTTCTAAATATGTCCTGTGATCATTATCAGAATGCAAGTCAATATTGTTCTCATAGTTAATTGAAGTAGTTCCTCTTACAATGCGTGTATACAATCAAATGTAAAGGATCGCAAAGGTGAGATAACATACCCTGAAAGTAGCTTTTTCCCTTGTTCTTGTGTGTGCGCCTTGGACTAATGATAATTATTTCAGCATGAAATCTCAGTGGTTTACATGAAATAATAAGATCACAGAAGGGGGTAAATACATTTTTGATCATTTCAGTTTCCATTTGATGCTTCACCATAGAGGGTTTTAAAACATTCGTATGCAAAAATCTCATTCAAAGCACAAAGTCCTTTAAAATATTTTAACAATAAACGTAGCTGAATGTCTTATTTCTTAACAGTTTACCAAAAGTCCCTGCAACACCCACTCCTGGGCACCCCACCCCCACCCCATTTCTTAGTCTCTTTTGGATCAGTACCATTTCACTTTACCCCAGAGCTTACGGACAACCAATTGCTGTTCCGTTGTGTGTAATTAAGGAGAATTATTATTATCTGCATTTGATCTCACAAAGCATCCGCCCGGGAAAAGTTATAGACAGCAGTATATTACAGCTCTTAAAAAAGGAATGTATACACTCAGACTATGGACCCAGCCTCCTTTTCACATTTTTTTATTTCAGTTCCTTAGGACCAGCTCAATAGTCAAGTGGTCGCCTGACCACTTGAATTCCATTTTCTGTGCATAAATACACTTTGGGAAATTTTTCTGTTTGACCCTTATTGGGTAGACGTGAAAAGAAGATATAATTTTAATACTTAAAAATTGTATACCCATTATTTCTATTTCCAGATTGGTATTGGAAATTAACAATATTTTACGAAGGAAAAATATAAGTCAGAGGAGAGGTTTAATCTTAGCCTTTTGCCAAAAAAAAAAAAAAAAATTGATATGAACCACAGAGAAGGGATACAGAAATGTCACTGCCAAGGGAACCCCTTCACTTTAGCAAAAAGTGGGTTCCGCTTAACTAATGCCACAACTCAGAGCTATGAAGCAGAATTCACAACCTTTAAACCAAGAACATCACCCAGAGGCCTCCTCCTCCAGGGCAAATTTCCAAGGATAATTGGTTTTCTTTCTTGCATCAACAGCCACTTCATTTATTCATCCATTCATTCATTATTCAGCAAGCATTTATTTATTCATTCAACATTGGATAAATATTAGGTGAGCCTCTACTTGTATATTACCAATGGAGGATTCAAAAATGACTAGATGTGGTCTCTGCACTTAGGCATTGAGAGTCTAGTTGGTATACACATTGCTATGGAGTTTGAATAAAAAAGAGAATACTCAAATGCTTTTACCTTTATTTTCCCCATCATATTCTGGCAACAATTATGTTATTCTGAGTGGCAACAGAACAAATGATTGAAAAGTATAAAAATTTAAGTTAATTGTCTGGATATCTGGTCCACACCATGCCTAACATTTACTCAGTCTCTTACCTGTCCCCATCAAAGTGAAAACACAGTTCAGGTAGCTGTCTAGCTTCCTCTTCTCGGCAAGCCTTGCAGGTTGATGCATGATTGAGGATAACCTTGTAATTTAATGTCTAAACCAGATTACTTTTATGTTATTGGACTTCACTAAGCTGAACTGGGTTCACTCGTTAACTCTATAGTCATTACAACATGTGACCTTTAAGAGGGGTTGACATTATGATTGTTACTATCATGACTGCATTAGATGGACTATTAAAAATAGAAATAATGGGCCGGGCGCGATGGCTCACGCCTGTAATCCCAGCACTTTGGGAGGCTGAGGTGGGCAGATCACAAGGTCAGGAGATCGAGACCATCCTGGCCAACATGGTGAAACCCCGTCTCTACTAAAAACACAAAAATTAGCTGGGCATGGTGGCCGGTGCCTATAATCCCAGCTACTCAGGAGGCTGAGGCAGGAGAATTGTTTGAACCCGGGAGGCGGAGGTTGCAGTGAGCCAAGATGGTGCCATTGCACTCCAGTCTGGGCTACAGAGCAAGATTCCATCTCAAAAAAAAAAAAAAAAAAAATGAGCCC